>NC_092783.1:54911797-55211797 GCF_047496795.1 Chiloscyllium punctatum
ATAGAGATTTGCACCACACTGCCCAGGACTTTGTGTGCTACACTCAAATTAACTGATATTTAGGGGGACATCCTAGTGAACCTTCTCTGAACTGCCTCCAATGAAATGATACATTTCCTCAATTAAGGGGACCAAAACTGCTCACAGTACCCCAGGTGTGGTCTCACCAGCATCTTGCACAGCTGTAGTAAGACTTTCCCATTCTTATACTTCAAGTCCTTTGAAAGAAGAGTCAATGTTCCATTAGTCTTGCTAACTACTTGCTGTACCTGTGAGCTAGCTTTCTGTGTTTTGTGCATAAGTACTCCGGGTCCCTGTGTTACAGTTTTCTGCAGTTATTTTCCATTTCAATAATATTGTTCTTTTCCCTTTCGAAATGAACACGTTCACAATTTCCCCCATTACACTCCATTTGCCAACTTTTTACTTAGTTTATCAGTAGCTCTTCGTAAACTGCGTGTATTCCTCTCACAACTTGCCTTTCCACCGTACTGTGATCTGCAAATTTGACTACAGTACATTCACAACCTTTCTCCTCATCATTGACCTATATTATAAACAGCTGCAGTTCCAGCACCGATTCCTGTGGAACCCAGTGGTCATCTGAAAATGAACCCCTCATCCCAACTCGCTATTTCTTGCCCATTTGCCAATTCTCAATCCATGCTAATATATCACCCCCAAATCTGCCTCCTCTTCAGTGATCTAATTAATCTCTCCACATTATCATTTTCTCCCATCATCTTTCATCTCTGTGAATATTTTTAATAGAATTCTGAACTCATACATGCTGTCTGTGTCTATAAACTTTCATTAACAGCTTCATTTATCTCATGCCTTTCACGTAGTAAATCAGCATAAAATGCTTCACAAAACGATGATCAAACAAAATGTGAAACAGTCACGTCAAGAGATAGTAAAAGAGCGATAGAAAATTTGGTGATAAAGGTAGGTTTTAAGGTGCAGTTTAGAAGGAGAAGAGAGTGATAGAGGTGGGTAGGCAAAAAAAAAAATCCAGAGTAGAGGGCTCGGGCAGCTGAAGTGGCTGGTTTCTCAAGGACATCTCCTCTAGACTTGGCCTGCAGGAGGTAGTGAGGGAAAGAAAAAGACAAACTAGATCTTGTCCTCTCCAACACAGTGGTCACAGATACATCTACCCATGCCCCAACCACTAGGTGAGACCACAATCCTCATGAAGAGAAAGTTACCAATGTTGGAATGATTAAAGACTTGGACTTACAAAGAGGCTAGACTAAGATCTTGGAAGGGTATGGGACTGGAGGAGGTTACAGAGATGAAGGGACATTGAGAACATGTTTGACCACAATGGTAATCATTTTTAAACTGAGGATTCAGGGACCAATGAGGATACAAATGATGGGTAACTTTTGCTTGCTTTCTGATTGATGCTGTTAGCCTTCACATTTTTCCAGTAGAAAGTGAAGACTGCAGATGGTGGAGATCAGAGTCGAGAGTGTGGTGCTGGAAAAGCACGGCAGGTCAGATGGCATCCGAGGAGCAGGGGAATCACGATCAGGATTCCTAATGAAGGGCTTATATCCGAAACGTCAATTCTCCTCGGATGCTGCCTGAACTGCTGTTCTTTTCCAGCACCACACTCTCAACTCTACATTTTTCCACTCAGGTATCATGGAGCTTGAACCTTTCACTGTGCAAACAATTGCACTGGCTTAAGTTTCTCAATCCTCTTCAAATCAGCAGTGAATTCTCCTCCATTACAATGAAAGATAAGTTGACATTCTTTGATCTTTGCAGGTACCAGTTGTGTCTCTATGGGGAGCTCTGGCACCTGAATCAGGAGGTTGGGTTCGAAGTCTCATTTCAAGCACATAGGCCCAGGGGTAGGAGCCCGGTGTGTTATTGAAGGATTGCTGCAACCTCAAAGATGCTGTCTTTAGGATGTGATGGACCAAATAAAGTTCCACGGCATCATTTGGAAAAACAGTGGGGGGAGTTATCACCAGGGTCCAGCTAATATTTATTGCACAACCTAGCAGTACAGGAAATGGTCATCTGGTTATTATGGTGTCGCTTTTTTGAACGAACTTCCCATGCACAAATTGACTGACGCGTTTCGTACATTGCAACAGTTGTGACCACTGTAGTACATCACGACTGACCAAAGTGGCTGGTTCCTGAAGGATATTTCCTCTAGACTGGGTCTGTAGCAGATAGTGAGGGATAAAAAAAGAGCAACTAGATTTTGTCCCTTCCATCATAGTGGTCTCAGATACATCTACCCATGCCCCAACCACTAGGTGAGACCACAATCCTTGTGAAGAGAAAGTCTCATCTTCATGCTGAGGGTACCCTGCATGGTGATGTGTCGCACTGCCATTGTGCTAAATGAAACAGACTCTGAACAGATCAAAAAGCTCAAAACTAGGCACCCATGAGGCACTGTGGGCCAGTAACAGCAGAACAATATTCAGCCACAATCTGTGCCTTCAAGGCATGGCACAGCCATCGATCTATTACTGCCAAGTCAAGGGATCAACGCTGGTTCAATGAAGCATAGAGGATGGCACGCCAGGAGCAGCACCAGCAAAGCTAAACAAAATGGTGTCAACCTGTGAAGCTACAACAGAGGACTACATTTCATGCCAAACTACAGAAGTAACAAAAAACAGACAGAGCTACACGATCCCAGTACCAGTGGATCAAATCTAAACTCAACAGTGCCGCCACATCCAACCCTGAATGGTGGTGGACAATTCAGCAAGTCCCTGCAAGAGGCGCCTCCACAAATATTCCCATCCTCAACCACGGGAGAGCCCAGCACATCTGTGCAAAGGATAAGTTGAAACGTTTGCAACAGTCTTCAAACAGAAGAGCTCAGCAAATTACTCATCACAACCTCCTCCTGCATTCCTAATGAAGGGCTTTTGCCCGTTATGTTGATTTTCCTGCTCCTCAGATGCTGCCTGACCTGCTGTGCTTTTCTAGCACCATTCTAATCTTGACTTCTCCTGCAGTCCCCCAGCATCACAGATGCCAGTTTTTAGCCCCAATTTGATTCACTTCATGTGATAAGCAGCTGAAGGCATTGGATGCTGTAAAGGCTGTGGGCCCTAACAGCATTCTGGCAATAGCATTGAAGATGTATGCACCAGAGCCAATCATGCCCCTGGCCAAACTGTTCCGGTACAGTCCCAACACTGGCATTGACTTGGCAATGTGGAAAATTGCCTTGGTATGTCTGAAAAATAGGGAAATCTACACTGGCCAATTACTGCCCCATCAGTACACTTTCAACCATCAGAACATTGAGAAATTAAGAAGTATTGTCGACAGTTCTATCAAGTAGCATTTACAAAGCAATATCCTGCTTCACTCTCAGTCAGTTTACAGTCCAGCTCTTGATCTCATTATCACCTTGATCCAAACATGAACAAAAAAGCTGGAGTCTGCAGGCAACGTGACAGTGACATGAGAGCAAGGTGAAATCTTGTCAGCTGCTTAGCTATTAATTGGAAGCTAGAATTTCCTTTCAAAACCTTATTGATCCGTACAGGGATCGCAGCAATACAAAAATTGCTCGTAAAAAATGGCAGGCATCACTGTTTGTCATTCCAGGAACAATAACTGCTGGTTACTCGCTCAAGGACAAGGTATGACAGCTGAATCGAACATGGAAGCAGACTCTCGCCTGCTCAGCAAGCTTTTAAAAATCAGCCCTGTGTTGTTTCAAATGAGGACACCGCTGCTTTGTTAAAGCTGGGGTTTAAAAGGTCACCAAAAATAGCGATACAGTGATGACTTTGCAAAACAACAATCCCCCCACCCACCCAGCACAAAAGTCTTGACCTGAGAAGAATAACAGGAATAATCTTTCCACCACATCAAATAAAAAAAACAACTCCAATTGCAAAATTCTAATTTAGAGAGTCCAGCAACTGGAAAACATTATGCAGTTATTATAAAGATGAAACAACTCCTGAAGTCAGATCTAGATGAATCAACTGCTGGAATGAGTGGTACAAAATGGTTCACTGTCAACTCTTCACCAGTCATTGTTATCATTGGCTGCTTGCCCCAATCTGCTGCAAGATTTACACTTTTTCACTTGTTCGATAAACACTTCCTCCATATCCACATGCCTCCATCACACTGATAGTAATCATCGATCTCGAGCACGTTAGGCATCAAAGATAAAACAATTGTTGTCAGGTTACACAGCTCTGGCGGGGTCAATTAGTTTGTTAGAGTGTGCCTTAGGTATCATCAACATGTGGGAGATCCTTGTCCTGCCTTCACTCTCATTCATCCCAAATTAACACAACCCTATCCTAAACACAACACAACTTCTTAGCAACAATCTCTGGATGATGGCCAGGGATCCTGGTTGTTTTTTCATGGTATGACAACTTAGTGGCAATGTTACTGGACTGGAAATTCAGAGACATGAGCTCACATCCCACTGAGACATCTAGCCCACTTAAAATCAATCTACATCTGGAATATAAAAATGTTTGCACCAGTAACAATGACCACAAAACTGTTAGATTGTTATAAAATATACCCAGCTCATTAAGGTCCTTTGGCGAAGGGAAATTTTCCATCCAGATCATGATCTGACCATGGTCCCACAGCTACATGGTTGATTCTTAAGTTCCCTCTGAAATGGTCCAGCAATAATCAGCTGCATTCAAGAAGGTGGCAACTAGGGATGGGCATTAAGAGTATCACCTTTCGGACTCACTTTTTTCTCCACAGTGCTCCATAAAGCATACTTATTTGTGTAGGTTTTCGGTCATCTGACCTAATATTTTCTAATACAGCTCAGTGTATACATTCTGGTGAAGCACTTTCAGAAATTTCATTACATCAAAGATGCTATATAAGTTGTTGGCATCATGCAAATAATACAAAGACCCTTCATCTCTCAGATACTTTTGTCGAGTAATTAGTAAACTATCATACATGTGCACAAACCTGTGCTAAGTGAATCCCCTGGGTCCATTCTAATTCCATACACTGCTTGTGCTTTTGAGACAAGTGTCCTACCTCTTCCACCAAGCAGCGTTTAACTCGCTAGCTCCAAGAGAGCTTCGATTTTTGATAGATTTACAACGCAGGAGGCACACAATCAAACTCATGGAGTGCATGTGATTAACTTTCAGAGGTTGTCTCTGGTCTCTCCCTGGATGTAGTTTCTACAGTACCTTCTGGCAACCAGTGAAAAGAGGTGATCACCACATACAGGCACAACCTAGCCATCTACAGTAATTATGTGAATCGTGCCGCAACACATCAGTCAAACATAGATCAAGTCCTCCACTCATTTGAAGGTAATGATCAAGAATGTTGTGTTACTGTAGCCCCAGCTCCATGTCTCTCTTTAGAAACCTGAAGACAATGCATTCAAAATTATAAAATCATGATAGGCATGGCGAGGGTCTTTTCCTTGGGGTGGGGGAAGTTCAAAACTAAGGTGAGAGGAGAAAGATTTAAAAAGGACATGGGGGCAACCTTTCTACACAAAGGTTGGCTCATGTGTGGAATGAACTTCCAGGGGAAGTGGTGGATGCAGGTACAGTTACAACATTTGAAAGACATTTGAATATGTAAATAAGTAGGAAAGGTTTGGAGAGATATGGAACAAATGCGGGTGTGTTGGACTAGTTTAGTTTGGAAACATGGTTGGCATGGACTAGTTGGACTGAAGGCTGGATTAGTGGTGCTGGAAGAGCACAGCAGTTCAGGCAGCATCCAACGAGCAGCGAAATCGACGTTTCGGGCAAAAGCCCTTCATCAGGAATAAAAGACTGAAGGGTCTGTTTCCATGCTGTATGACTCTATAACTCTATAAAAGCAAGGCGTACGCCACAAAGCAGTGGTAGAACTCCCAACTCCACATTGGAAGGTTGTGGGTTAAAATCATAGAATGATTTATAGAATGGTCACAGCACAAAAGGAAGCCATTCTGCCCATCATGACAATACCAACTCTCAGCAAAAAACAAGTAGTTAGGCCTGCCTAATCTGCCTTTTCCCTATAGCCTGATCTGCTACTTCTCTTCAACACATTATCCATTACTCCTTCTGAAAACTAAAACTGAATCTGCCTCCACCAAGGCATTCTCAGGCATTACAGTCCAGATCCTAGCCACCTTTCACTGTATCTTGGTACATGTGACAATAATAAATCCAATCAAGTCAAACTCACTGCACAAAAATAAATTTTGCCCAATTCCAGCTTTGGCCAGGTTCTCTCAGCCATTGCTCACTGGGTCCTGACTGCCTGTTAATAGGAACCTCCCTATATTCTCTCTATCTACTCTGATTTTGTAGACCCCCAAAGTATCTTCTTGTGACTGTCTCTGAAAACAGTCCAGCTTCAATGGTCTGTCCCACACCTGAAGAACTCAAGTCCCTCACTGCTGCAATCATTCTTATAAACTGTTCCTGCGAGCTAGCAACACATTCACACAATGCAGGGTGACTCCACAGTACAGTGCTGAGAGAGTGCTGCACAATCACAAGTTTCATTGCTAACACAACTGATGCCCCACCTATCCTCATGGATGGATTTCGAAGACCCCATTGCCCATTTGAGGAAAAACAGGGCAAGTCTTCCTGCTGTCCTTTTCAGTACATTACCCCTCAACTAACATCACTAACAGAATATTTGGTCATTACTTCATTGCCATTTGCCACTTGTCGGGTGCAACATTTGCTGCATAGTTATCCATATTGGGACTACTCTTAAAACATAATTAATGTTCATGAAGCACTCTGGAATGGCAAGGTCAGAGAGTCATACAGCTCGGAACCACACCCTTCAGTCCAACCAGTCTATGCTGAATATAATCTCAAACTAAACTAATCCCACCTGCCTGCTCCTGGCTCAAACGCCTCCAATCCTTTCCTATTTGTGTACTTATCCAAATGTCTTTTAAACGTTGTAACTGTACCCACCTCCACCACCTCCTCAGGAAGTTCACTCCACATATGACCCACCCTCTGCGTAAAAAACTCTCTTCCTATTGTTTTTTAAATCTCACTCCTCTCACTTTAAAAATGTGTCCCCTGGTCTTGAAATCACCCAACCTAGGGAAAAGACATTGCCGTTAATCCCAGATATATCCTGCATGATTTTATAGACTGTTATAAGGCCACCTCTTAACCTCCTGAACGCCAGTGAAAAAAGTCCCAGCCTTTCTTTATAACTCAAACATTCCATATCCTGCCACATCCCAGTAAATCTCTTCTGTGCGTTCACCAGCTTAGCGTAGGTTTGTATTTTTTTATGAGTATTCAGACAACTTATTTTGTTCATCGTCACATTGACATATAAGGTTTCAGTGTCTGCACAAGAGAAGGATCACCATCAACATTAAAAATCACACAACACCAGGTTACAGTCCAACAGGTTTAATTGGAAGCACACTAGCTTTCGGAGCAACGCTCCAAATCATGACCATCACCTCGAGTAGCCTGGCCAAAATTTACATTTCAAACAATGTCAACAATAAAAGACAATGGTCACATCATCGCTTGCACTGCATGCAACTTGGCTGCTCTTCTTCCAAAATGACGCCGGGAGATCTTCCACATCCACCCCGAGCTGCAGATGGAGCAGGGGTTTATCAGCCAGCACTTCTGGCAGAGCGGCACTCTCTTAGTGCTGCACGAGGAAGGTCAAACCTAAAATGACGCTCTTGGGGTGGGGCCTGAAACCATGGCCTTCTGACTCAGTGGTGAGATTGCCAAAATGGAGCCACGGTGACACAGAAAGGATTTTTGCAAAGGTTCAATCTGCCAACAATAAGGCGCTATTGGAGGTTAACTTAGCCAGGTTGTTGTCAGATCACAATCTTTGTGATTCAATGATCACAAAGTGACAGTAACTTGCTTTCAATAATGAGGTTCCCAACAGGCAGGAAGGAGAACAGCGAACTTGCAATTGCCTGAAGAAACAAGAGTCTTGAACTGAACCAGTGAAACGATGGCTGGTTGGGCTACTGCAGAATGATGGGCATTAATGAAACCCCATGCTATTGCTTATCAGGAACTATGGCCGAGTCTCACTATCAAAGTTGTCTTGGTCTACAAGAAATCCTGTGGAGGTAAGAGACAAATCTTCAAGTCAAGGACATTGAGGGACATGGAGCTGTGCTAATGCTTCGGAAACTGTCTCTGAATGAAACGATACAGAAGATTGACCATCACGAGGATCATATGTGTTTTCAATAGATTAGACTTTACTGCCACATGTACAAGAATACAGAAGTACACTGAAAAGCGCAGAGAGCTGCCATTCTCCAGCATCATCTTAGAACACCACAGTTAGATTTAAAATCAAGAGCAGAAATAATGAATCCAAAACAAAAGGAAAAGAAAGCGTCCAGATCATCCTTGCCCCTGTGTATATTTTACAAACATGTGTGTATTTTATGATTAGATTAGATTAGATTACTTACAGTGTGGAAACAGGCCCTTCGGCCCAACAAGTCAACACCGCCCCGCCGAAGCGCAACCCACCCATACCCCTACATCTACCCCTTACCTAACACTACGGGCAATTTAGCATGGCCAATTCACCTGACCTGCACATCTTTGGACTGTGGGAGGAAACCGGAGCACCCGGAGGGGACCCACGCAGACACGGGAAGAATGTGCAAACTCCACACAGTCAGTCGCCTGAGGCGGGAATTGAACCCGGGTCTCTGGCGCTGTGAGGCAGCAGTGCTAACCACTGCGCCACCGTCCGATAAATGTTGCTTTGGAAATTAAACCTTCCGAAAGAAAAGAGATACATGCAAGTTGGAATTGAGGGCAAGTTACTGTGGGGAACGTGGAAGAGGACAGAGATGATGGCGACAGGGATTGGTGTTCTTTGGGAGTACGAAACCAGAATGTCCAACATGGAGACAATAAAGGGAGGGAGAGCTGGATGCCGATGATGCACAGGAAGATAACAATGATACAATAGCTCTGGCCCACTTTAAATCCTAACCTGACCTTACACCAATCACCTGGATTTTAAAGATTCTAAAGTTCTGCAATGGCTTGTATTAGAGGCAAGCAAAAACCTAGGGGTATTATCGCTAAATTAATAATCCACAAACCCAGCTAATTGTTCTGTGAACTCTGGTTCAGATCCCGCCATGGCAGTCTGAATTCAACAAAAAGTCTGGAATTTAGAGTCTGGTAATGACCACGAGTCCATTGTCGAATGTTGGAAAAACCCATTTGGTTCATAAGGTGGACACAGCATGGTGGCTTATTGGTTAGCACCGCTGCCTCACAGCGCCAGGGACACAGGTTCAATTCCAGCCTCGGGCAACTGTGGAGTTTGAACACTTTCCCCGTGTCTGTGTGGGTTTTCTCTGGGTACTCCAGTTTCCTCCCACAGTCCAAAGAGGTGCGGATTAGGTGAATTGGCCATGCTAAATTACCCATAGTGTCCAAGGATGAGTAGGTTAGGTGAATTAGCCATGGGAAATGCAGGGTTACAGGGATAGGGTAGGGGGATGGAATGCTCTTCCGAGGATTGGTGTGGACCTGTTGGGCCAAATGGCCTGTTTCCACACTCTGGGATTCTATAGATACGGACTGCCAAACTTACCTGGCCTGTAACTCCAGACCCACAGCAACATGGCTGACTCTGGGCAATTAGGGATGGCAATAAATGCTGGCCCAGCCGGAGCCACCCACATCCTGTGAGTGCATAAATAAAAGAACCTGTTCATACTGACAACGTAGTTATCCTTGGGCTTCTATGAAGTGCAATCAGTCCAGCTGTTTTGAAATGATCAAATCCACATCATGTTTTAATTAACACTTCTGTGTGCAGCATTATTTTGATACAAGGTCCATCACTGGTAGTAACAATGGTGTGGATTTTGGGATGTCGATTGAAAGACAGAGAGTTGGAGATGGCGAATTAAAAGTAACACACAAGTAGTGGCTCACTCATTACGAAATGGTTTGGCTCACTGTGTTATCCTCTAGACTACTAATATATAACAAATATAAGGATTACAGAAGCATATACTCATTTTACAACAACAGCAATTTTATGAGGCTATGCTTTGTAATCTGTGCCAAGTGGAGAATTACTTTGAGTTGACACCCTTGTTGTAAATACTTGCATCACCAGATCATAGCTTTCTGTTCCCATCCCTCACAGCACAAACAATTTGCTCCACTGCTATAAAATATCAGGCATGACATGTTCCAACAAGCCCACGTCCTCAACCCAAGATAGGGACGTTCCAGCGAGGGGGAAAGTGAGAGAGAGTTTGGGACTGGGCTATGAGGCTAATTTCTAGGCAACCCCTGCACAGCACAATAAGATGCACTGAAACCCGATGGAAAAGATCAGTTAGAGGGAAACAAGGCTCTTGGGGACTCTTGGAGTGGTGGTACAAGGTTTGGTGGTGGTGGGCTTTGATAAAACCTCTGAAATTATATTTCAAAGATTTCCAAATCCACACTATGGTTCATGATTTATCTAAGGATTCGTGAACGATGAGTTATAGAGAAGATGCCAACCTAACTCTGCAAACACTGGGGGGATACAGAGTGATGGTTAACCCTTCCCTGGCACCAAACAGATAAGGGCATCACAGTACATAAGCTTATTGCCCTCAGCTTTATGCTACACCAGCAACAATTGCTGGCAGTGGGAGTGGGGGCAGGAATCTTGGAATTGGGCGCCGTTCTCCATTTTACAGCTGCGTGGAGTTGTCCACACCCTGTGGAAACCTGGCTCTTAGTGATTTAGAGCTGTGTTCCTTCTTTGGATGTCAAGACTTTAGCACTGGGAGTCTCAATGCTCATGCGTGTTCTCAATGCTCTCCGCTGGGGCAAATGTATAAGAAGAGGCCATCTGATTGGTTGTCTCTGCCTTTGCCATTCACATCAGGATGTGGAGGGCCAATGGGTGGGGGAGGCAAGCAGCAACAGACATGCTGCCGGCCTGACCAGGTGAGGTGTCCGAGGCAGGTGGGTGAACAGGAGGACACCTGAAAAATCGAGAAATTCTGCCAAAATGAACTAAAACAGAAATTGCTAGAGAAACTGAGCAGGTCAGGCAGCACCTACAAAGAAAAAAACACAGTGAGAATGTTTCCAGTCCAGTGACCCTTTGGTTCAGAGCTCTGCTCAACATATGAGATAGAACATTGAATATTACAGCGCAGTACAGGCCCTTCGGCCCTCGATGTTGCGCCGACCTGTGGAACCAATCTGAAGCCCATCTAACCTACACTATTCCATTTCCATCCTTATGTTTATCCAAGGACAATTTAAATGCCCTTAAAGTCGGCGAGTCTACTACAGTTGTAGGCAGTGCGTTCCATGCCCCTACTACTCTCTGAGTAAAGAAACTACCTTTGGCATCTGCCTATATCTATCACCCCTCAATTTAAAGCTATGACCCCTCGTGCTAGCCATCACCATCCGAGGAAGAAGGCTGTCACTGTCCACCCTATCTAGCCCTCTGATTATCTTATATGTCTCAATTAAGTCACCTCTTAACCTCTTATCTCTAACGAAAACAGCCTCAAGTTCCTCAGCCTTTCCTTACAAAACATTCCGTCCATGTCAGGCAACATCCTAGTAAATCTCCTCTGCACCCTTTCCCAAGCTTCCACATCCTTCCTATACTGCTGTGACCAGAACTGTATGCAATACTCCAAGTGTGGCTGCACCAGAGTTTTGTACAGCTGCAGCATGACCTCGTGCCTCCGAAACTCAATCCCTCTACCAATAATAGCTAATACACCGTAAGCCTTTTTAACAACCTTATCAACCTGGCTGGTAGCTTTCAGGGATCTATCTACATGGAAGTGTCAGTCCTGCCCGATGTGTGTTGGCTAGCAGAGACTTTGAGTTCATCTCAAACATTTCAACTGTTCCCACTGTGACTGATCCTAGACAGCATCCTTTCTTAGGCATAGAAAAGCCTGCTATCTGAGTCAGTAAGTTCAGCCATGTCCTACTTACTGGTGAATACCACAGTGCGCACTAACATGAACTTTCAATAAAGAGTGAACAAAGAACACAAGAATGATTATTTTATAATAAAGGAGTGCCCCTACCTCCTCCATTACCATCAAATCAAGCCAATCATGAGGACTGCCAGTATTTAGCTTCCTGACTAAGCTAATCTCAATTATTAACAATGATGCATTTCTGAATAAAATGGGAGGGAGGCAAAAAGTGGATAACAATAGACTGATTAACTTAGCATCTATAGTTGGGAAAATGTTGAAATCAATTATTAAAGAACATAAT
Organism: Chiloscyllium punctatum; assembly: GCF_047496795.1. Taxonomy (NCBI): domain Eukaryota; kingdom Metazoa; phylum Chordata; class Chondrichthyes; order Orectolobiformes; family Hemiscylliidae; genus Chiloscyllium; species Chiloscyllium punctatum. The sequence continues at coordinate 54,924,067 of NC_092783.1, forward strand.
TGGAAAATCATAACCTAATCAAGCAGAGTCAGCATGGTTTTATGAAAGGGAAATCACGGCTGACTAATTTATTCATTTTTCAAAGAATTCTCAACCAGAATGAATAGAGGGAACCAGTAGATATGTTGAATTTTGAAGGTGTCCGATAAGGTACATCACAAAATCTTGCATCATAAGAGCCCGTGGAGTTGGAGGTAGTATATTGGAATAGATAAAGCATTGACTAAAGGGCAGGAAACAGCAAGTTGGGATAGGAGTGTGCCATTGTAACCAGTGGGGTTCCATAGGGGTCATTACTGGGGCTGCATCTGTTTACAATATATGTTAATGACTTGGTGGAAGGAAGTAAATGTACTGTAGCCAAATTTGCAAATGACATAAAAATAGGTGGAAGGCCAAGTTATGAGAAAAATGCAAATAGCTTGCAGAGCGATATTGACAGGTTAAGTGGGAAAACAGTTGGCAAATGGAATATAAAGTGGGAAAGTATGAATTGTTCATTTTAGAAGGAAGAACAAAAGAATGGTATTACTTGAGCAGAGAAAAAAACTGTAGAAATGTGCAACACAAAAGGGCTTGGGGTTATTTGTGCATGAAACACAGGAAACTAGTGCATAGGTGCAGCAGGTAATCAGGAAGGCTAATGAAATGCTGGCCCTATTTCAAGGGAATTGGAGTTTAAAGGTAGGAAAGTATTACTCCAACTGGACAAGTTGCCTGTTAGACCATATCTGGAGTACTGTGAGCAGGTTCGCTTACTTAAGAACAGATTATTTCATTTGAGGCACTTCAGAAGATGTTATCAAGGCTAATCCCCACTTTTGAAGGATTGTCTTGAGCAAAGGCGAAGCATGTAAGGACTCTACTCAATGGAGTTTAGCAGAATGAGAGGTTTAGGATTCTCAAAGAGCTTGACAGGGTAAATGTTGAGCAGATGTTCCCCTCATGGGAGAGTCTAGAACCAGAATCAAGAGGTGTCAACTAAAGACAGAGAGGAGGTTGACTTTCTTTTTTCGGTGGGTTGAGAGTCTTTGGAACTCCTTGCCATTTGAGAGTTATGGGGGCAGAGTCCTTGTGTATATTTAAGGCTTGATCAGTAGTGGAATCAGAGTTTTGGGGAAAATACAAGAAAATAAAGGTTAGGAATCTTGACTGTGGCACGATCCTAGTGAATAGCACAGTAGACTTGATGGGCCGAATGGCCTACTTCTGTTCCTTTTTATGGTCTAATGGCTTTATAGAAAGTAAAGTAATGTGAAATAATTACAAGGAAATTTTATATTTGAAAGAAACTAGTGCTGTCTTTGTGCTCTCAAAGAGTGCTATGTCCACAGCAATGAATTTGGACAGCTAAGTTGTGGATGTTTATTCAGGAGTGTCTCCTTTGTTCCTCCTATATCTGCTGCATTGTCAGTGGGTTTGACCAATGAGAAGCTTCCCTGCTGCATGATCACTTGTGACCTCTCCTACCCACTGCCAGCACTTGAAAAACATGATTAGGTTTCTGTTTGTCCATGCAAATGTCTTGGTTCAACTTTGCAGGAAATTTGCAGCATGCTAGTGGTAACTAATGACTAGCATTATCAGAAAATATTCACATTTAATAACATAATTATTAAAAAGCATAGCATTACATTGAAACATAGAAAATATAATATTATTTTGTTATCTACAACTCTTTCTGAGAAGAGTGAATCAAGAACTGTGGGAACATGTCTACTCAAAACCAACAGCAATGGGGAGTTCTTGTTCTGTGTCACATTATCTCTCTTCTTCATGTACTCTAGATCCTTTCTAATTTCGTATTGCATTAATCTCCTGAGAGTAATTTCACGGCGCTATGTGACTTTCAAAACCCAAAGCACTGTTACTTAACTCGGTTCAATATAGTTAACCATGGTTCCACAGCTAAAGCTGGACAGTGACAATAGTGTTCCATTATATTTGTGATACTTTTATCTTGGCATGCTCCTGTCTTCCTGATTTTAATCCGATATTCGTCCAGCGTCCTGTTTAAAGGTTATTGATTTTGAGTGTAAGGGGAGGAAATATTCTCATTTGGAGAGTTATTGATTCTGTGGTGTAGAAATTTTATTTGTGGTTATTCACCTCCTTCAAGGGATAAAATAAACAAATTATGCTGAACTCAAGACAATGTAAATCATAATTGGTGTGCTTAAAATGAATGAGTTCAATGGTTTAGTTGGGCTTTCATCATTTCGCGTTTCCTCAAGCTCCCATGGCTCATTTGAGCCTTGTAAGATATTTTGTTAAATAGAAAATATCTTGCACTTTACTAGGTCACTCACAAAATAGTGCAAGGGAGCAGTTTGTCGTGGACATTCTGCTTTATAACCAACATTCATAATTAAAATTTAACATGAGTATTCTTGATTAAGAAAAGTATTTTCCCTGTGCTATGAAAGCTGCCTCTGTATTCAAAGTGTTAATACCAGATACATTTTGTATTATCACTGTAAGAAACTGGCTTCCTGCAAAACAGAACAGAGGCATCAGGGGTATATTTTGTTTTTAAAACATAATAGTTAAGAGAGGGTGGACATCCAGTCCATCACATTTGTACTATTGAAATTGTTATCAAACAGCTCAATTGTGCAGATGAACCCTACCAATCCTTTTGCAGGAACATTGCTGGCATAATGCCAGCAAATCCAGGAAACTTGTGGTTATTTTGATAATTCACTGGAAAATTATTAATTAGATGCATGCAAGCCAGTTCTAAAACCAATTTTTAATATATTTGTTAAAATATCAAAAGTCTGTTTTTGTTTTGACCAGTCATACTGGGGCAGTTCTGTGAGCCTTTAATCTATAGCTTACACAAAGTCAGATGGACAGTAGGTAAAATGACTAGGATTCTTGGCCAATACTACCAATGAAAAAGCATGAACTGTTTTGGTGACCAGGTACCATTTACAGTTTAAAGGCAGGCTGTCCGTATATTTCCTGCATTAATTAGCAGTTGCCTTATCTGACTTGTGTGGAAATCAAGCAGTCTCTTGCTGGAGCCAAATTGGTCGAGGATGGTGGAGGTGTGAGGGCCAAGGGATGATTGCTGAGGGTTCCTTAATGAGAGTTTGAGATGAGTCTCCAATGGCCTACCAACCTGCCATCCGAAGCCTCCAATCAGTAGGCGCATTCTAAACTTAGTTGTCGGGGAGGGATTGGTCTGACTGATGCTGGGAATATTTTATCAGATATCTGGAACAATGGCAGTTAACGGGGCTACACTGCCACCCCAACATGACAGAGGCTGCTGATTTCCTAACAACCACCTCTTAAGGAAGTCAGAACTCCAGCGGCCTCTAAACCCATCTTTGCAGGGAGCCAGGAACATTCAACACTTTGGTGACATCTAGCATCAGTTTGGTCACATCTAGCATCAGATCTCTAAATGGTGTGCTACCACAAACCGTGTAGTGTATATAATGGGTTGTATGTTAACATTGTTTAAGGTCCAGTAGTGAAGCCAGACTGGGGCAATCTATGTCTGTATTGGGCAGATGATATTTTGATTGGATACAAGTCATAGAGTCAGAGTCATACAGCACAGAAACAGACCTTTCAGTCCAACCAGTCCACATCTGGTTGCATAGATGCAACACAGAGCAACGCTACCCAACCTGACCCCCAACAGCCCCCCACCAACTCCTTCACTAGTAACCACGCTGTATGAGTATAATTTCTGTGCAGCACAAGATGCTTAACCCCAGTGCAGATGGAAACGAAATCAGCATCAGCAGTTAACAGAACACACTGTTCCTGAATTCAAGTCATTTCTCTATCCCTAACTTGCACTCGGTATGTGCAGCAAGCACGCACACAGACTTTGCTTGCTTGGGCACGTCAACACATCATAAGCAAACGCACGCAGAATGTTCTCACACATTTAACCATATGCCATCCTGCAGCATTTCAGAGACAGACAGACAAACAGCTCCTTCCTAAAACCCAGCACCACCCCTCGCACACACCACAGCCCCCTCTTCAGAAAAACACACGCCAGGTCCACCTTTGCTTAACAATCTCAGAGAGGCCCACTTGCCTGTTTCATAGGAACACTGCAATGCAGCATTAATGTGTAAACTAGTTAATCAGGCTCCGCAGCACTTACTCTGTCATCATTTTACAGGTACCTACCTCTTCCTCCTGTCAGCCCTGAACTTCAACATTATCTTAATGGCAGAGAACTCCTGCAAAATCAGTAGCCCAGGATGCTTGCGGTGCCCTTCCCTCTCACGGGCTTGGGATCTCGGGATCATTCCCTGCGCATCCTTATGCTCCACGTCGGAATTCCTCTCCGGAAGACAGGGAGGATGGCAGCTTCATTCTGAAGCTTGGCCCTGGCAGCCTGACAAAGCCTACACCTAGGCGGCCAGCAAGGTGAAGTGCAGGAGACTGAATTTCTTCACGCAGCTTTTTTGCTCAACCTCCCCACACATACACACACACACATAGCACCCCCTCCGTCCCTCCCTCTCAAGGGAGGTTCTGAAGGACACGGGAGTCAGTCAGGTACTGATGGGTTTTTTTTGCGGCCAGCAACCTCTCTCAGTAATGAGGCACTGAGACTTGCCGATAAAGCTATTTTACATTAGCTTGCTGCCTGCAGGTCTGAGCTAAGACCTATTTAATCCTCAACAGTGATCACAAAGCCGTCAAGTGCTGCTGTCTCCTTCAATTTGCACTAATGGATTATTTTGTGAAATGATTTACCCTTTAAATGCCACACCTCCGTCACATGGAATTAGGCAAAAGGAATTCAGACATAAAAAATACAAAACGTCAAGTCTTGCCTTTGTGAGATTCACAAAGAAGGTGCTTGAGCAAGGTTAAGCTTTGTAACGAACCCCGAATCTGGGTAAGGCTCACAGCGCAGGACAGTAGCAGTGACCCACACTGTTCAGCCAAGCCCTCGTATTATGAAAAGGCACCAACTTGTTATTCGGATTAGAATGATCCCAGGTTCAACCCCAACCAGGTGTAAAAGATGCCAAGGCCGTGTCTAAGTGCAGAAGTGCAGGTGGCTTCTCCCTGGTGTCCTGGGCAACATTCACCAACATCTCCCCACCCCCTGCCCTCCGCCCCCCCCCCCAAAAAAAACCCAACAAAAACAGGAAGAGTTTGCCTGGCCCTTGTTCTTTGTGAGAGCTTGCTGTGTGCAAATTGGCTGCAGTGTTTCTCCGCTTTACAACAGGGACGACAGCTCAAACAGTGCTTAACTAGCAATACAGCACCTTGGGATGTCCTGAGGTTATGAAAGACACTACATTAATTCACATTTGTTTTTCTTAAACAGCTGTTTACCAGAGTGGTTTTGGTGTAACCCAAGTCCCTGGGCAAAATGAGGAAAAGTATTGATGCACAGGTTCACAAGGATCTGTGGAGGACAATGGGGAGGTGACTCATTGACCATGAGACTTCGGAACAGATGAGGCTATTCAGCCCATCAAGTCTGCTCCACCATTCATTAAGGTCATGGCTGATCTGATAATCTGCAAAACTGAAGATTACATTGACCCGCACATTGAAGAATAAAGAGTGGATATGCTAGACACACAGAGTGGAAGGTGCTGCCATCCCAGATTTCAGGGATATAAAGAATCAAGCTTTAACTTGATGTTGATGACCTGCTCAGAAACTCTTCGATTGTCTGGTAGGTTTGCTTTCATTATAACATATGTTATACAAGTCAACATTTTGTCGTAATGTGTTACCACTTAAAAGGATAACATTGTAGGATTATAAATCTGTCAGTTACCCGAAAGAAATGGGAGTTGAAAAAATACATACCCAGGGAAGGAAGAGGTGGACAGAAGGTGACTAACAACGAAAGAGAGAAAACTAAAGTGAACAGAGAGAGCCCAGAGACAGAGAGAAGCAGACAAAGAGGGAGACACAGGATGAAAGAGACAGGGAGAGGGACACAGGCAGATAGAGACACACAGAAAGACACAGGCAGATAGAGACACAGGATGAAAGAGATAGAAAGACACAGGCAGATAGTGACACAGACTAAAAGAGATAGACAGACAGACAGACAGACACAAGTTGAAAGAGACAGGGAGAGGGACACAGGCAGGCAGAGATATAGCCATAGAGAAGCACAGGGCTCAACAGAGACAAAAGGTAGTTAGAAAGAGAAGCACAGAAAAAAAGGGAAAGAAATTGATGGGGGATAAAACAGAAACTATTAGAAACATCGAGCAGGTAAGTTAGCATCAGGAAAGACAAAAGATAGATTACAATGTTTTTAACACCTTTCATCACAACTCAAGATATTGATAAACTCATCCTTCAGTTCTGGTGAAGAATTACACACTGCAAATATCAATAACCTATCTTCTCTTATTGCAGGTACTCATTAATAATACTCTTTATTCAAAACAGCCAAGATTTGTGGGTTTTTGCCTTTTATTTTATTTTTCGAGACAATAGTGACAATGAATTGACGATGACCACAAACACCAGTTCAGAAGAGAAATGCACTTTCTATGTATGGCTTGTCGTGGGGTGAGGGCTACATTGGTGGATGGGAGTTCAGTTCAGTGTAGGGTTGAAGAGGGTGAAGGTGGAGGGTGGGGAGGAGGGTCACCAATGAATAGGATTCCTTTCTCTGTGCTAGTTTCACAAGGAAATTGGATTTTGTGCATAGGACTACCAGCGATTACCAACATAATGATATTTTCTTTATATCTTTCTGAGGAAGGGTCACTCAACCCAAGACACTAATTCTGATTTCTCTCCACAGATGCTGCCAGGCATGTTGAGTTTTTCCAGCAATTCCTTTTTTTGTTGCTGTTGTTGTAGGAAGATATTAAGACAGGTGACCCAAAACTTGATAAAGACTTCACTTTTCGGGAGCACCTTAAAAGAATGACAGGAGAGGAGAATGGAAGCCTGGGCAACCACAATAAAGACTAAATTATAACAATGTGCTGCAGGGCATCACTCCAAGGTGAATCTTGAGACATCACTCCAGGAAACAATTCAAATTCATTGTGCTACAATAAAACGAAGGACTGCGGGTGCTGGAAATCTGAAAGCAAAACAGTAATTGCTGGAGAAACTCAGCAGCTCTGTAGCATTTGTGGAGAGAGAATCAGAGGGAGCATTTCGAGTCCAGTGACCTTTCTTCAGAGCTGTTTAGTGGGTTTGATACATTAGCTCTGTTTCTCTCTTCACAGATGCTGATTTTCTCCAGCCGTTTACTGTTTTGGTCTAAAATGTATTGTCTCCACCCCGTCCTCATGAAGGTTTCCAATTGCTGGAGTGTATTTGAGGATCTAAAGAGAAAATAATGAAACCCATCACATGAAAAGCTCCTGAAAAATAGGTGAAATGCAAAATCCGAACTGAAAGGAAATAAACAGTGTATGGAACAGAGCCCTTTACCAACTCAATGTTCATGTCTAGTCTAATTTGTGCTGTGACAGTACCAATGATACCCACACTACATGCTCAACACAAACAAGTACAGATTAGCTTTTCTGTAACGCGATGGTTGCATTCTTGTGCAATCCTGCATTATAGAAAAATAACACTTTAGAAACAGCACTTAAAGTGTTGGTGCGTTAACAAAAGGCGTGTAAAAGCAGAGCGACCGGTATAACCTCCATTTCTCGTCTACCAAGCCACATGGACACACATACACAATCGCTTCCACACACAGACTCAACCATAAACATCCACGCACGTGAATATCCACAAACAGACATGTAAACATACACACACTCACACACAAATATAATCACATCAGAGGAAACAATAACACAGTACATCCCTGGACAAGGAATCCAGAGGTTCAGGTGAATAATCTGGGAGCGTGTGTTCAAATCTCACCACAGCATTTGGTGGAATTAAAATTGAATTATTTAAATCTGAAATATAAAGCCAGTCTCACCCAGTGACCCTGAAACTACCAAATTGAATCGTAAGAGGTTTCCAATATGGAAATAGAAGCTTCGAAGTTGAAAGTGAGTTGCTGGGAAAGCACAGCAGGTCAGGCAGCATCCGAGGAGCAGGAGAATCGATGTTTCGGACATAAGCCCCTCATCAGGAATGAGGCTGGTGGGACAGGGGGCTGAGAGATACATGGGAGAGGGCTGGGGTTGGGGGGAAGGTAGCTGAGAAAGCGATGGATGAAGGTGAGGGAGAAGCTTGATGGGTCTCACTTGCTCCTAACAGTACCTTCAACCCAAATTGTTCATGCTGCTCAGTTTTTACAATTAATCTAGTCCAGTTTGCCTGCGTTTGGCCAATATCTCTCTATACCTATCCCATCTAAATACCTGTCCAAATATTTTTAAATGGTAAAATTGTACTCACCTCTACCACAACCTCTGGTAGCCTGTTCCAGATACTCACCACCCTCTGTGTGACAACACTTGCCCCTCTGGACCCTTTTGTATCTCTCCCCTCTCTTTTAAACCGATGCTGTCTAGTTTTAGACTCCTCTATCATGAAGAAAAGCTGTTGGCTATCTACTTTATCTATGCTTCTCATGATTTTATAGATCTCTATATGGTCACCCCTCAGTCTCCTATGCTCCAGGGAAAAAAGGCAAAAGTGAGGTCTGCAGATGCTGGAAACCAGAGTTTAGATCACAGTGGTGCTGGAAAACACAGCAGGTCAGGCAGCATCCGAGGAGCAGAAAAATCAACGTTTCGGGCAAAAGCCCTTCATCAGTCTTGCTGCCTGACCTGCTGTGCTTTTCCAGCACCACTCTGATCTAAACTCCAGGGGAAAAAGTTCCAGCCGATCCAGCCTCTCCTTAAGGCTCAAACCTATCATTGTGAAAACCTGAGTGCCTTTTAGAGGAAGTTTAATCATAGAATTATACAGTAAAAAGGCCTTTCGGCCCATCAGACCTGTATCACCAAAAACAGGTTTAGACTGGATTTGAAGAAAGGCTTTTACAACCTTGGTTAGAATCTGAAGTGAGAGAGGATAGTTGCAGCAAGTAACCACATAACCTTTAAAATGTATTCGTATGGCTGAAGGCAAAATCACCAAGAATTGGTGGGAGCTGCATTTAGTCAGACGAATTGTGCAAATAGTGAAGTGATTGCCAGTATTTCAGTAAATGCTTGACGGGGATCAATTTACTAAGTGGCTCCACACGCGCACGCACAGATCAATTAAAGTGTGGAGAATCTGGAACATGCTCCAACTGAGAGCAACCGAGCTGACTAGTTTGGATGCATTAAGGGGGAGCTAAGTAAATATAGGAGGGAGAAACTAATATTAATGCTATGAAGAGATGGTTAGATAAAGTGACTGAGTGGAGGCACTCATGAAGCACAAACAATTTTCTGGACTAGTTGGGCTGAATGGTCTGTTTCTAAAATATATGTTCTACGCAGTTCTAGCAGTTTGTTCCTACCATTTAATTGTGAGGCCTTCTCCTCTGTGATGACTGCACAACTCCAAGAAACAATCTTTCTCCTTTAAGGGACACCACTTCCCTCAATTTGTATAGAACCAAGGAGAATTACTCCTTTTAAGTTAAATTTACAATAAATTAGCGCCTAGATTACCTCAGGAACTTCCCTATGTGACTCCAGTATTCAAAGACTAATGCCATACAATACCCCGGAGTGGATCAGAAAACGTAGCCGAGCTATCTGGATTATTCAAATATTCCCAGGTTGCAAACCTGTATCCCCTCTCTCAGGCCTTGCAATATGCACAATGACGATAGCTAAACAAACCCACATTTCCACCAAACCATGACAGAGGTCAAAGGATTATTGAATAATGCAGCATAGAAGGAGACCATTTGGCTCATACTGTCTTGAAAGAGTTATCCAATTTGTCGCACCCTCCTGCTCATTCCCCAGGGTCCATATTCTTCCTTTTGGGTGTTTATCCAATTCCTTTATAAAGTTACAAATAAATGTGCTTCAAACACCATTTCAGGCAGCGAATTTCCACTGAACACAGATTAGAAACGTTTTCCTTTGGTGTCCTCTGTGTCCTCCGCTCACCGCTATAATTCACCGTAACTCTATGAGCGACATGGCTCTCACTATTGTTTTAACTCACAGTTAGTATGCAATATACTTTTAAGAGACATGCGCTTCACTTTATAAGGGTATAAAGATCTCCGTTTCCACCTTAACTGGGGCCACTTGAAGCATGACATGCTGATGAAGTACGTCACTGTTTTTAACCAAATAGCTTTGGTCAATTAATATTAAAGTGCCTTTAAATATTATATTTATACATACGTCAAGAATTGAAGTAAATATCTACTGAGTATTTCAATAGCACATTACCCACTTCTATTTTACATTATGGGAGCTATAGTGTTGTCACATTAGGTACCAGTGCCCTGCTGATGACAAAACTCACACCATGGTGGCACATTTTTTGTAGCTTTGCATTTCATGTTTGAGATAAACAGAGCAGCCTTTATTGCCCCTGAGCACAACAGATAATAATTTAGACCACAGCAAGTCACTTTGTGTTGCAATGTAACTTTCCTTTAAGGTTTTGGCACAAGGCTTGGTGAAAGATAAGACAAACAGAATATATTTCTATGATTAGTACCACATTTCGGGTATTCTGAGGGTTACCCTTTCTTAAAGGAACTTCAAAGTTGAACCCAGAATTAAAGAGAAGCAAAACGTGGTGTGGTGGGATGGGTGGGGGGTGGACTTTGGGGGAGCAGGGGTCATAGTTCATAGTGCAAGGGGTACAGAGGTTTTACCCTCAAGCGAGCAATAGGTGTGGGGACCATGACAGTAATGATTGTGCAGAGCTACATTCCTTTGAGGGGAAATGGCCTCTGGAGAACTGAGGCTCAAAATTCACACAAGTTACACAATGCAAAAACATCGCAGACTAGAGTGCATCAGTGTAAGGTTGGAAGGGAATGAATAAAAGGGAACCTGAAGGGCAACGTTTCTGCACAGAGGGTGGTATGCATGTGGAATGAGCTGCCAGTGGAAATGGTTGAGGCAGGTACATTAACAACTTTTAAAAGGCACCTGAACAAATACATGGATAGGAAAGGATTAGAAGGATATGGACCAAGTGCAGGGAAATGGGGTTAGCGTGGATGGACATTTTTGTCGGCTTGGATCAGTTTGGGCTGAAGGGCCTGACTCCATGCTCTATGACTCTACGACCTAATTTTCATGAATAATTAAGAAGCTGGTGTTCTCTCACTATGACAGAGAGCAGTAGGGTGTAAAGTATAATTGGGAAGAGAGGATGGGATCAGTAAGCGTCTTGGGAAAGGAAACTCCCTGAGAAGGGAACATATATCCTTGGAACATTTATTGGCCCTTCAGAAAGATCGATCGGGTGCCAGTGGTCATGCTGTAATTCCACAATGCGAGTCAACAAAAGCAGCTTCTGTTTCCGCACTGCTGTGTTGAGCACTGAACCCAATCCCCACCAGACACCGAGCACCATGTCAGTGGATGACACAGTAAATATAAATTATACTGATTGATACAGGATAGACTTCACTGATTCTCCCACACACTGCAGCATATGCATACATCAACCCTTTCCAAGTATAAAATATTACCTCTGGTTTAAGCAAATGAATGCACATCTACAAATTACTGAAAACGGAGCTGCAGTACATATACAACATTCATTCCCAAGTTTTATTTCTGGTTCATTGATTTTTCATCACTGTGGGAATCTATGGTGCGTGTACTGCTCAGATTCTGGCTTTACGGAGAGCAGGTAAGACAAAAGGATGAGGAGCGAAGAGTGTTCCTTTGTTTGTCATACATTAGGAAAGCATAGACCATTCATAATGACCAGATTTATGACATGGGTGGACGTAGTGCACAGAAGAACCTTTCCCATACTGTAGGACGGAAGTAGTGCTTTTTAGACGGGTTCCACATTGGCAGGTACGTAGCCTCATTTAGTGAGGCTAACCAGAGACAGAAGGACAGGTCAGAGAATCAAACATAAAGGCTGTTGAATTAATGAATGGGAACATCAAGGACCCTAAAACTATACTAGAATCTGAATAAAGAAGATGACGCACATATGAAAAACACATTTGAATGGCAATGGCCAACACTTTGCTTGACTGATCATTTGGTTGGTAGACAGGAGTTGCATGGGAGCAACAAAGGGATACAGACAGATTGAAGGTAGGGTCGTGAAGCCTGGCTGTGCATATTCCAGGAGAAGTCAGCAGAAATGAAATCACAGAAAGCAAGAGGGCATGGTGCAACCACAATTTTGAAAGGTAAGCAACAACAAAAAAGTGCAACAACTGTAGAAAACGAAACCTCAACCACACCGAGTGTATTTAAATCAAATGTCCTCGGGTTACTGTAGGCAACTATAGGACGTGCCCTAACGCTTTCCCCTCCTGCATTACAAACCCAGCAAGGCCAGCAGCTGTTTGTAAAAAACAAAACTTCGTTCTCAAGGTGCAGGCATCTAAAAAATGTAGCCTGGAAACATGAGGATAACAGCAGTATCCAGAGGCAAGGTTATTGAATACTTTCCATGCAGAAGTAGATGTATTTGTGTTCGGCAAAGTATTCAAAGGTTATTGGAGCAGTTGAGAATGTGGGCTGCAAAATAGATCGGCCATGGTCTTATTAAATCATAGAATCCCTACAGTCTAGAGAAAGGCCAATCGACCTGAGCCTCGGAAGAGCATCCCACCCAGACCCACCCCATCTCCATTCACCCCCATTCCCCATGTCCAATCCATCTGCCCGCACACTGTTGGGCAATTTAGCATGGCTAATCCACTCTACCCTGCACATCTTTGGACTGTGGGAGGAAACCAGACCACCTGGAGGAATCACACGCAGACATGGAGAAGCATGTGTAAATTCTATACAGACAGACATCAAAGGATGGAATTGAACCTGGATCCCCGGCACTGTTACGCAGCAGTGCTAACCACTCAGCCTCCATTGGCAAGCTTGAGGGGCTGAATGGTTTATCTGCTCCTACTTCAAATGCTCATATGATCGTATGAAGGGTGTGGGGCACACAAGCATTTTAGCAGAAGAGCCTCCAATGTATGGGCAAAGCTGTAACAGATGGAAGGGTATGACACCATCTATATTATACGGAAGAAAAACAAATCAGAATTATGTCTTAATGACAAGGCTAAAGTGCTCACCCACGTACACAAATCTCTAGAACTTGACACACAGATGTCAAATGATCATAAAGGCTTTCAAAATGTTGGTCTTCATCTCAATGGGGGCTGAAATAAAATTATGAGAAGAGATGCTACAACTACACAGAGCTGTGGTCAAACCTGCATCAGAGAACTGTCTTCAGCTCTGAGAACCTCATCTCCAAAAGGCGGACTGATCTTGGAGGAGATCACAATAGATCCATTAATGATACTGATGACTAGAAGCGTAAATTACAAGGACAAATCTGGCGTGTGTCACCCCAGGGGAAGATAGGAGGCGGGTGTCATCAAACTCTTGGCTGAAGTGGTGGGTTTTGAGAAGGATCTTAAAGCAGAGAAGACAGTGAGGTTTAGGGTGATTGTTCCAGAGCCTAGAGACGAGAAGACACATGAGGAGTAAAAGAATTGGTGATTTCAGAAATCCCTCCAAGTCCGAGCACTAGCGGAAGTAATGACATTTGCCCCAACAATCCTATAACTAAACTGAAGCTGTAAATAATTTCCTCTCACTCTCAATCGGCAGAAGCCAACAATCCTCAGTCGTTAAACAATGTCATTCTGCCCCAGAGGACTGCACATTGCTAAACCAAAGCATCACCTGGTCTGTCTAGCTTCTGGTATATGCAGTACCATGTGTTGGTTTGTATCAATAAGAAAAAAGTTAATTATTAGTGAATGACGGAGCAAAGTTTGCAGGTGTAGTTAGGAAATACTTGGAAAAAAAAAGGGGAAATATTTCATCATGGTTCAACTTCTGAAACAGCAAGTTAGTTTTGGAACATAAAGCAATAAGCTCTATCAATTGACCAATTTGAACCTGTTTCCTCCAATCATTGAGCTCCAACAGGCCCAATTTTACAGCTTTTTATTCAAATCAAGGGTATCCAATCAATTACCCTGGGTTGGGTTACATGACCTGAACATAGCCTATTTGGTGAGCTCAGTCAGCCAATTTAAAGGAAAATATTTGCTTGTACGGATGAAAAGATTAATGCTTGACCTGATAAATAATCACACAGCTCAAAGCCAGGTCAAGTCACCACAGACCACCTCAGTCATCAGAGAGAGATGACTGGTGGTGATTTAACCTGAGGGCCACCACATCTCAAGTGAGGCAGGAAACTGTGAAGGAGAGTCCTTCATGGTAACCTCAGCTAGTCATGGGGATTGAACCTATGCTGTCAGCATCACACGGTTTCAAACACTGGCCAGCCCACCAACTAAGTTAAACCAACCCCCATAGCTCAAAGTAATCCAACACCCATCAATACCTCAATTCACTTCTTATATTAACCATAGATTTTTTATGTTGCTTGTGACAACTTATTATCATCAGATGTTTGGAGGTTATAGCTGTAGAGTCATAGAGATGAGCAACATGGAACAGACCCTTCAGTCCAATTCATTCATGCCGATCAGATATCCTAACCTAATCTCATCCCATTTGTCAGCATTTCTCTCACATCCTTCTAAACTTTTTCTATTCATATACCCAAGATGCATTTTAAATGTTGTAATTGATCGTTTTTATTTCCAGGGATTGAAATCCTTCTGAAGCTTCCCATCCCACTTTCTGAACTGTAGTCAGGACAGTGCTGCAATGCTTCAAGAAGGAAGGACATTCAAAGATAGGGTGGTACGGGGACTCAGTGCTGCTAGCCTACAGTACCAAGGTCTTGGATTCAATCCCACCCTTGGGTGACTGTCTGTATGAAGTTTGCACATTCTCCCTGTGTCTGTGTAGGTTTTCTCTCATAGTCCAAATGTATGCTGGTTAGATAGGCTATGAGAACTGCAAGGTCACAGAAATGGGGTGGGTCTGTGGGGGATGCACTTTGGAGGGTCAGTGTGGACTCAATGGACTGAATGGCCTACCTCTGCTGTAGGAATTCTCTATGATTCTATGTCCCTGTAGTTGGCAAATGGCTGGGGTCTTGCAAGATACCAAACACAACAGAAATGCACATTGAGAAGCTTGGAAACGTTAATCTTGAATTTGCCAATACAATGAGATATGTAGGTATAAGATTGGATGAGGTAATTAATTTATTCAATTGGATCTGTTAACCCCAGTTATGTGTCTTGGGTAATGGAATCAGGAGTCAAAGTCAGCAAATATCTTTGCAACAAACCCAGAAAGTACTTGAGAAACTCATCAGGTCTGTGGAGAAGGAAACAGAGTCAATGTTTCAAATTTGGCATGATTTTTGTTCAGAAAGTCATTTTGTGTGTTTGTTACAGGTTTCATCAGAACTTAAGAATCCAGGAGCAGGATTTGGCCGTCTGCTCCATCGAGCCTGCTCTGCCATTCAATAAGATCTCTTTGTGAACTCAGTCCAGTTACCTGCCCATTCACCTTGATTCCTTTATTGTTCAAAAATCTATCTTTGCCTTAAAAACATTCAATGAGAAAGCCCCCAACTGCTTCACTGGGCAGGGAATTCTACACGTGCACAATCCTTTGGGTGAAGAAGTTCCTCCTCAACTCAGTCCTGAATCTGCTCCTCTCATTTTGAGGCCATGTCCCCTAGTTCTAGCTTCATCCACCAGTGGAAACAACCTACCTGCTTCTATCTTATCTATTCCCTTCATAATTTGAGATGTTCCTATAAGACTCCCCCCTCCCCCTCACCATTCTTCTAAATTCCAATGAGGATAGTCCCAGTCTCTCCTCTTCAACTCAGGAATCAACCTGGTGAACTTCCTCTGTACTCCTTCCAGTGCCAGTACAGCCTTTCTCAAGTAAGGAGATCCACCATCTGCAAAATTGTGCTTTTCCTCCCCCTAAATGTACCTACATCTAAACTGTTACATTTTCAATTGATCCCTTTATGAGGGCAGAATTCCAGACTTCTACTACTCACTGTGTGAATAAGTGCTTCTTGACATCACAGAGAAATGATCCAGGATTAAATTTATGGTTATGTCACCTCCCACCAGAGAAAATAGCTTTTAAACTGACTGTATCAAATCTTCTGATCATCTCAAACACCTAAATTACATCACACCACAATCTATTCAAAGGAATTCAACCTCATTTTAGGCTGTCTTCCGGCAATAATTTAATCCCGTCAGACATTTGGGAATCCATGCTGCATTCCTTCCAAGGCCAATATATTTTTTCCTTGAGGTACAGGATCCAGGGTAGAATGCTGAACAATCACAGTTTCAAGCTTTGGTCATAAAGAACTTGAATCTTGCTGAGAAAGAGAGACATGCAGAAGTAGCTTTTCATCTTGCACTCATCAGGACACATGCAAGAATGCCAGATTTCAAACAATCTCTGCAGTTAATGCTACAGTAGAAAAGGGAGCCAATGAATTTGCACTTTGACTGTGAGAGGCCAATGGATTGCCATGGAGAAAGCAATGGGGGACAATAAGCAACCTCCCTCCACCCCCCACGACACCAATGTTGACTCCCAGACTCCCATGTGATACACAAAAAGGTTCAAGTCTTAAACATATTCCTTTTTATATGCAGTGAATGGGAGCCTGGCAAATGACTTGGGGAGCCTATGGTCCCTTATTATTCTCTCCATGGCAATGCCTAGGCCAATCAGAGTCAACTTGCCAACCCATCAGTTCCCATGGGAGCAATTATTACAATTATTTGAAATTCAGCATCCTTGCCTTCCTCTCCCTTTGCAGAGAAGATAGTCCACCCATGGTGATGGGTGGCTGATTTAAGACAAGAAATCTAGGGTGATTCTAACCCTACTGTGTATGGTTCACTCAATCTCAGTTAATGTGAATTGATATTTACTTCAAATTGGTTTGTTATTGGACAGGCTACTTGGTGTGTAATCAGGCTCATACAGTGGTCTGAAATATTATTATAGAATCAGAGAGTCCTTCCAGTGTGGAAAGAGGCTATTCAGCCCACTGAGTCTGTATCAACGCTCTGAATTGCATCCCACCTAGACCCACCATAACCCTGCATTTCCCATGGCTATTCTACTTAGTCTGAACACCTCTGGACACTACATGGCAATTTAGCATGTCCATCCAGATAACCTGCACATCTTTGGACTGAGGGCAGAAACCAGAGCACCTGGAGGAAACCCACACAGACACGGGGAGAATGTGCAAAGTTGATTGAATGTGGAGCTGGAAAAGGCACAACAGGTCAAGCAGCGTCAGAGTCGATGTTTCAGGCAGGACCCTTCATCAGGAGAATGTGCAAACTCCATCAAAACAATCACCCAAGGCAGGAAATGAACCCAGGTCCCTGGTGCTGTGAGGCAACATTATTAACCACTGAGCCACCATGCCACCCTGGAGGGTGCACATCTAAGAACTAAAAGGACATTATTTTGCAATAACATGTGCTGAAATATCCAAATTAACTTTGAATTGTGACACAAACTGCGGTCTCTGTATTAAGATGGATTATTGAGTCAGCAGTTAAAAGAAATTACAGAATTAGCAATCACTGCTCCACCCACTGGGGCAGATAATAATAGAGTCGTTGTCTCTAAAAGTGGTCCTTTTACAGTAGAATGGCTTGGCTTCTGGGTGGGGAGATGCACAGGTTCAGACCTAAGCCATTCAACCCCTTCAATCTGTTCTGTCATTCATGGCTGACTTGAGCCTCAATTCCCTTTACTGCGATCATTCCATACGTCTCAATGTCCCCATCCAGCTGTCAGTTAGTTTGAGAGCCCAAGCTGTTCCCTGTCCTTTTGGATGGTAGAACTGTTATTATTGTGCACAAAACAATAAGTAATTGCAATAGTTAACTGTTCCCTGTGGCAGGGAACAGACTGCACTCACTCTGGCTAAAAAGGACTTTTTCATAGGCACATTGGAATAAGGGACGGATTTGAGTAACATGGAGGGCAACAGCCTGGAATAGGACTCCAAAGTTTGTTTCAGATGGATCTATTCTGAAATATAAAACATACCTCACGTTCTACAATAGGCTGAGAGGGTTTCAGTGCAGGACTCGCAGCCTATGATAGGGGTGGGTAAGTTGCAGACTGAAGGTTTAACTATACCATTAGGTTAGGAGTAGTGACTGTGCATACATTCAATGAGGTATGTCATAATGTCATCAGATCATGAGTAACCAGCTTGTGAGTGTGCAAGGGGCCAGAGTTGCCCTGTCTTACCCTCTGCTAAATATCTCCTCGTAAAGATTACTGAGCTCCACTAATCTCGGCGTGGTCTACATTCTATTAACAACCAGGCCTGATCTTACTACTCCATTAAGCCCATCGAGCTTGTAATGTTACTCATTTAGGTCTTGGATGTTCGACACATTACCTGCTTTGGTTCATATGCTTCAATATCTTGCCTAACAAAAATCTGCCTTGCGTTTTCAAATGTAATTGTCCCTCTCTCCCAGCTTTTTTTTTTGGGAACCGGAGTTCTAGATTTTTACTTCTCTTTGTTTGAGGAAATGCTTCTCGACATCACTGCTGTTGGGTCACAATCCTGAAACTCCCTCACTTTTAGAGTACCCACACTCCACGGACTGCTGTGGTTTAAAATGGTAGCTCCCACCATCTTCTCAAGATCGGCTGATGATGGACAATAAATGATGGCCTCACCATTAAAGACGTTGATAAATCACCCTCAAACTGCCTGATTCTAATTTTAAGGCTATCCCCTCTTGCCCACCAACCAGAGGAAGAGTTTCTCTCTATCGATCCCATCAAATCCTTTAATCCTCTTAAATATCTCAATTATATCCTTGCCTAATCTTCTACAGAATACAAGCCTAATCAATAAAACCCTCATAATTTAACCCTTTTAGCTGTCTGCAATCTATTCTACCTCGCTCCACACATATTTCTACAACCTTGTGTTTACACTAGACATTAGAGTGCACCAGACAATTGGCATGGGCCAATTTTGGAAAAGGTAGGGGGCGTTTCCGCACTCATCGGCTGTCTGGCTGACCCAATCAATTCATCCTGAGTGCATACAAAATGGACGCTGAAGATATTGATAAAAGAAGAGTCATGGCATCATAGAGTCCCCACAGTGTGGAACCAGCCATTCAGCCCATCGAGTCCATACTGACCCTCTGAAGAGCATCCCAGCCAGACCCACTCCTCCCACCCTCTTCCTCCATTTCCTATGACTAATCCACTTAGCCTGCACATCCCTGTACACTATGGGTAATTTAGTTTGGCCAATATACCTAAGCTTTGGACTGTGGGAGGAAACTGGAGCACCCGGAGGAAACCCAAGCAGACACGGGGAGAATGTGCAAACTACACACAGACAGTCGCTGGAGGGTGGAATCGAACCCAGGTCCCTGGCGTTGTGACACAGCAGTGCTAACCACTGAGATGATAAATATCAACTCTGTTTCTCTCTCCACAGATGCTGGCAGACTGGCTGAGTTTCTCCAGCATTCTCAGTGTCTTATTGAATGTATGAACCTAACCTAAGGGACAATAAAGAATAGCAGCCTCTAATTCATAGAAATATGAAGTGGTTACAACAGTTCCAAATTAGCATTTTTTCACCACATGAGCATATAATCATCATCATGTTTACCCACCATGTTGCAATCTCGATTCAACCCTTTTCGTTCTTTAGCTATCAATTCATCAGCATTATCTAATCGCAAAATGTTGACATAGTTTCTTGCCTCAAACACTAACGTGGGGAGTGAACTTCTGCAGTTTCAAAGCTCCTCGTGTGGACTGGTTTCTCCCCTGCCTTTGGTGCTAAATCCCTCAAGGCGTCAGCTCATTCCAGAATTTGTTCAAGTTTAAATTCAGAATGATAAGTTTTGCAATGGCCAGGCACCAGCTCCCCGAACCTGGCGGGCTGCTTCGGATCAGATGCCTTTGTCCACCACTGCCCTGAGGGGAACAGGCCACAACACCACCTATTTCTGCAACACTCTTCACCCACCTGCTTTAACCCCAGTCTTTCAGGCGCAAGCTGATCATTTCACAATGTGGTGGTTTCAAACATGAGGGCTTGACCGCCTTCTGAAACTCACTGAGCGCAAATATGGTTCAGTTATGATCCCAGCAGGCACCTGTACTGAGTCAGCCACTTACAATATCATTGGAGTTGTCAATCCACCAGGGCTACTCCAGGAATTGAGGGTTCATCTTGAGCATGGTCCAGGTCAGAAGAGGCTTAGATCAGAGGCCAATTGCTAGGGGTTAGGGCAGGGTCCAGAGAAAGGGCCACTGTGCTCAAGGGGCTCAAGGCCAGGGCCAGGCCAGGAACAGCACAGGGGGGCCATAATCTCTGCCCTTGTCCCTGCCCTTGATAGCATTTAGTGTGGCGCGGTAGTGTGAGGGATCACCTAGACGAGAGACGGGCAAACCCCCTTTTAAAAGCAGTGAATGCTACTGCATGGACAGGATGGTAGGATGGGTGGATGGGTTGGTGTTAAGTTTGTTAAGTGGATAGGCTATCCACAGGCATGTGGATAAGGTGGGCAGCTAGGTCAGAAGGTGATCGTATCAGGTCACGAGGAGTTGTCAAGTCAGGCCTAGTTGGTTGGTGGGGTCTAGTCAGGTCATGGGTGGTAACTGGATGGTGAGGAGTTATTTAGGGTTTAGATCAGAGTGGTGCTGGAAAAGCACAGCAGGTCAGGCAGCATCCAAGGAGCAGGAAAATCAATGTTTTGGGCAAAAGCCCTTCATGAGGAATAGAGGCAAGAAGCCTCCAGGGTGGAGAGATAAATGGAGCCGGGGAGGGGGGGGGCAGCTGGGGAGAAGGTAGCAAAGAGAACAATAGGTGAATGGGGGTGGGGATGGAGGTGATAGGTCAGAGGGTGGAACCCCACCGCCCTGTGGCCCAACATTTCAACTCCCCCTCCTATTAACCAAGGACATGCAGGTCCTGGGCCTCCTCCACCACCATTCCCTCACCACCCGGCGCCTGGAGGAAGAATGCCTCATCTTCTGCCTCGGAGCACTCCAACCCCAGGGCATCAATGTGGACTTCAACAGTTTCCTCATTTCCCCTCCCCCCATCTTACCCCAGTTCCAACCTTCCAGTTCAGCACCATCCTCATGACCTGTCCTACCTGCCAATCTCCCATCCCACCTATCCACTCCACCCTCCCCTCTGACCTATCACCTCCATCCCCACCCCCATTCACCTATTGTACTCTTTGCTACCTTCACCTTCCTCTCTCACCTATCACCTCTATCCCCACCCCCATTCACCTATTGTACTCTTTGCTACTTTCTCCCCACCCCCTCCACCCCCCATTTATCTCTCCACCCTGGAGGCTTCCTGCCTCTATTCCCGATGAAGGGCTTTTGCCCAAATGTCGATTTTCCCGCTCCTCAGATGCTGCCTGACCTGCTGCGCTTTTCCAGCACCACTCTGATCTAAACTCTGGTTTCCAGCATCTCACTTTTGCCTAGGAGTTATTTAGGGGTTTGGGGAGGTTGACGGTGGTAGGTCTTATGAGCAACTGGGGGAAGGGTGTCAGTAACAGAGCGACTCAGGAGTTGGACAAGGAGTTTTATGCCTAATATTTGCTGGGCAACTGGTTAGGTATATCACAACCATCTTAGACATTCACATAGGTTCCTGGCAAACAGGGGATTTCCCATTGGAAGTTTCAATTTGCCAGTCAATTCCCATTTATCTCCAAGCATCAGAACTTCCAAGGGTCACGACATACATTTTCAGACCTATGTTTCGACACTGAAGATCTGGAGATTGGAAGATATGGGCTGATATCTTTTGGACTCATCACTGCTCCAATCATACAGCCTCTTTAGTCAGGACTTCCCCAAGTAGACATCCATGGCTTTCGATCTCCTGACCCTGTATTCACCCTCATGCCCCTCTAAGCTCTATACTGCTCCTCCTAATAATCTGTTAACCAATACTGTCCTTCCTATTCCTTCAGCCCTGTGACCATTCCCTCACCTCCTTACCCATTATGGTCCACGTTACCTCTCCTCTCCTCATGATTCCAAGCCCCATACTGTACCTTCCCTTATCCAGTTACTTTTCTGCAATAGTTCTGGAAATCTAATTCCCTAGATGGGAACATTTTTTTCTCTGCCACCTTACTTCCTTCATAATAAATTGACCGTAGTCCTTCCGGACCATAAGGCTCCTCTCTAATGAAAGAGAGAAAGAGAGAGAGAGAGAGAGAGAAAGGGAGGGAGAGAGAGAGTGAAAGCAGGAGAGAGGGAGATGGAAAGGAGGGTGGAGGGGGAGAGAGAGAGAGAGCGGAGGGAGAGAGAGAGAGAGACGGAGAAAGAGAAAGAGAAGGAGAGGGAGAGAGAGGGGGAGGGAGGGAGAAGAGAGTGAGACGGAGAGTGACAGTGAGTCAGTGAGGGTGGGTGCAAGAGAGAGAGAGAGAGAGAGAGAGAGAGTGAGCTGGTAGTGGTTTAACCAGAGGGTCATCATGCCTCAACCGAATGGAGAGGTTGAGAAGGAGAGTCCTTTGTGGTAACCTCAGTCGGTGCAGGAATTAATCCAACACTGCTGGCATCATTCAGTATCATAAACCAGTTAACCAGTCAACTGAGACACTGACCACCCCTCTCATAACACTAGTACCTGATGGGTGACTGAATCCTAACAAATAAACCAGCCTGTTACTGTTTTCGTTGTAAACACACACAGCAAACTGAGGAACTCTGCAACAATTGTCAACCCTCTTCCACTGTACAAGGTTCGCAGACTGACATGGAATGCATTATCTAAATTAAAATACCACACATTTCCACTTTGTAGTTTTACATTTTCTTTCATCTTTGATGTTCTGAAGAAAATTCTTTCCTTTTCAGAGCACTGATTAGCATGTACTTTATTTCTGTGCTGATAAGTTTGAAGCACTGTTTTATTTACATTCCCCTCCTACCCCCCTCCCCACTGTAAACGCTATTTGCACTTACACTCATAAGCCTGTGTTGGTCTGAGACATAAGCTCCTTCAATGTGAGTGATCTGCTAAAGAGACTGCTCTGCTACCATAAAGCTCCGTCTTGCAACCTGCCTGTATGCAGGGTCGTCAGTTCTATTTGGGACAAATCCGGTGTAGTTCCATTCCATGATCTGCGACCTTTCTCAGCTGCCAACCCCACATCTGTCACTGCCCATCCAACATGCCCACTCTCCCAGACCACTCAAGGCCACATGGGAAGCACCATCATCACTGGTGGTCCCTCGCAGATGAGGATGACTCTCTCTGACTCTCAGGGTGAGTCCGTAGGTGGCTGTACAGTGCGATGCAGCTTCCATAGGCTCTGTTACACTTGGGGCAGAAGATTGTCTTGGTCGGGGGGTTGGGTGGGGTTTTAGTGAGGGAGTGAGCTCCTTTGGCTGCTTCCCCCTGGCTTATGCCTTTTCCTGACGGCAAGTCTTGAGATGCTCGGTGCCTTCCCGGATGCTCTTCCTCCACTTTGGACAGTCTTGGACCAATGATTCCCAGGTGTCTATGGGAATGCCGCACTTCCCCAGTGAGGCCTTGAGGGTATCCCTGAAATGCTTCCTCCGTCCCACCTGGGGCTTGCTTGCTGTTTCGGAGCTGGGAGCCGAGCACCTGCTTTGGGAGCCTCTTGTCTGTCATACGGATGACGTGCCCAATCCATCGCAGCTGATCGAAGCGGGGGGGGGGGGTCAGTGCCTCGATGCTGGGGATGTTAGCCTGATCAAGGACGCTGATGTTTGTGTGTCTATCTTCCCAGTGGATTCAAAGGATCTTGCACAGGCTACGTTGGTGGGACTGCTCCAGCACCTTTAGGTGTCTGCTGTAGATGGTCCACGTCTCAGAGACATATGGCAGAGTGGGGGAGCACTTGATAAGCAAACAGGGTCATCTTTACCTAATTGGAGGTTCTTTGACTTTCAATCAAACAGCCCTTTAATCTTTAATCTTCCATGTTCCCAACCCAACCTGCTGCTTAGATAGTGGTGGTAAGCCAGCCATCTTGTTGAACCATGGCAGTCTGTACACCACTGATATGGTGGGAGTTCTAGAATTTTCTGTCAGCAATGAGTTCCAAATCAGGATGGTGAGTGACTTGCAAGTGGTGATGCTCCAAATGCACTGTGCCTTTGGCTTCCTAAGTGAGGACGGTCATGGATGGAAGCTTGGCACGATTTCCCTACCTCCATTGTTTTTAATGTAACTAATAAAGCGCTTAGTTTAACTTGGACAGTTGGTTTGTGGTGCAGAGTGATGCCAACAACACAGGTTCAATTCCTGCACCAGCTGAAGTGACCATGAAGGATTCGGCTTCTCAACCTCTCCCCTCGCCCGAGGTATGGTGACCCTATGCTCAGTCCTGCGATCTGGTAGGATTATGGCGACTTTATCTGTTTTAATAACTCAGGAAGCCTGACTGGAAAGGAACATCATTTATTGTTGAACAGCAAAATGGAGCCACTACTCATGACACACATAGGCTTATCCCAGTCCATGATAGACAGTTTAGATTAGATTACTTACAGTGTGGAAACAGGCCCCTTGGCCCAACAAATCCACACTGACCTGCCTAAGCACAACCTACCCATTCCCCTAGATTTACCCCTTTACCTAACACTACGGGCAGTTTAGCATGGCCAATTCACCTGACCTGCACATCTTTGGACTGTGGGAGGAAACCCACGCAGACACAGGGAGAATGTGCAAACTCCACACAGTCAGTCGCCTGAGTCGGGAATTGAACCCAGGTCTCTGGCGCTGTGAGGCAGCAGTGCTAACCACTATGCCACCGTGCCGCCCACATGGTTCTTCAGACCCATCTCTGGATATGTTTATGTTTATAGATATTTTTAATCAAACTGTTCAGGGATGTTATTATATACCTGTGAGGCAAGTGGGATTTGAATCGAGGCCTCATGCTCAAAGGTAGGGCCAATACCACCATGACCTTTCTCCTGGCCTGTTTATAAATGTCTCAGAGCAGAGCATTGCCTGTTACCAAGGGAACTCATACTTAATCAGCTTTACAGGGGATTAATTACTGAGTCCTTACAGGCCTTGGAGGGGTTATCATACACAATTGTCTTTGGTGTCCTGTTGACTTTTGTTTTGTCTAGGTGCATTAGTGCCCTTTACAAACGATGGTAAATTAGTAGAGGGTAACAAACCATAAAGGGTTGGCACAGTGGCTCAGTGGTTGGCATTGCTATCTCATAGTGCAGGGACCCTGGTTTGATTCCACCTTCAGGCAACTGTCTGTGTGGAGATTATCCCCATTTCTGCATGGGTTTCCTCCCACCGCCCAAAGATGTGCAGGCTAGGTGGATAGGATAAGGTGGGTGTGGGAAGATGCCCTCCAATACATCTCGTCTACATCCCACACCTCCGCCCTCAGACCCCACCCCTCCAACCGTAACAAGGACAGAACGCCCCTGGTTCTCACCTTCCACCCTACCAACCTTTGCATAAACCAAATCGTCCGCCGACATTTCCGCCATCTCCAAAAAGACCCCACCACCAGGGATATATTTCCCTCCCCACCCTTTCCCCCTTCCGCAAAGACCGTTCCCTCCGTGACTACCTGGTCAGGTCCACGCCCCTCTACAACCCACCCTCCCATCCTGGCACTTTCCCCTGCCACCGCAGGAACTGTAAAACCTGTGCCCACACCTCCTCCCTCACCTCTATCCAAGGCCCTAAAGGAGCCTTCCACATCCATCAAAGTTTTACCTGCACATCCACTAATATCATTTATTGTATCCGTTGCTCCCGATGCGGTCTCCTCTACATTGGGGAGACTGGGCGCCTCCTAGCAGAGCACTTTAGGGAACATCTCCGGGACACCCGCACCAATCAACCACACCGTCCCGTGGCCCAACATTTCAACTCCCCCTCCCACTCTGCCGAAGACATGGAGGTCCTGGGCTTCCTTCACCGCCACTCCCTCACCACCAGACGCCTGGAGGAAGTACGCCTCATCTTCCACCTCGGAACACTTCAACCCCAGGGCATCAATGTGGACTTCACCAGTTTCCTCATTTCCCCTTCCCCCACCTCACCCTAGTTCCAAACTTTCAGCTCAGCACTGTCCCCATGACTTGTCCGGACTTGTCCTACCTGCCTATCTCCTTTTCCACCTATCCACTCCATTCTCTCCTCCCTGACCTATCACCTTCATCCCCTCCCCCACTCATCCATTGTACTCTATGCTACTTTCTCCCCACCCCCACCCTCCTCTAGCTTATCTCTCCATGCTTCAGGCTCTCTGCCTTTATTCCTGATGAAGGGCTTTTGCCCGAAACGTCGATTTCACTGCTCCTTGGATGCTGCCTGAACTGCTGTGCTCTTCCAGCACCACTAATCCAGAATCTGGTTTCCAGCATCTGCAGTCATTGTTTTTACCTTGTTAGTACAGTACAGCAAATACACCCAGCAGTGACCACTGAGACATAGCTTCCCTTTTCCACTCACCCACCCCACTGGAATCCTGGGCATTTACAAACAGCACCAACAATCCAAGCGCCCAGAGATAAAGGATGTGAGCAGGAGATGTCAACAACACAGGATTTCAATCTAAACAACAACAGAGCTCTTCCTATGATCGAGTCTTGTCTATTCATGTAGCCAATTCCATTCATATGGAAAAATCAGGTATTCAACTTTAACGTTATACGAATGGGGATTCATTGAGTTAAAAGTATGCTGCTGGTATCAGGTGTATAACGTAACGGTACTGAAGGAGTTAACCCAAAAGCTGTAATCAGCCCCACCCAATCTTTGTCCCAGTGGAGACAGGTATATTATCTCTGATTCAGATATTCTTTGTAATGATGCCTGACTAGCCAATGGAACTTGAACTTGTTGTTATCATGCCATAAACTGTTTCTAGTACGATAAACTCTTCTTAGAATCTCTGTGTGCGGAAAGAGGCTGTTTGGCCTATTGAGACTGCACCGACCCTCCAAACAGCATCCCACCCAGACCCAGTCAACCACCTTATCCCTGTAATCAATCCACCTAATTTGCATATCTTTGGATTGGAGGAGGAGCACCTGAAGAAAACCCACGCAGACACAGGGTGGACACACAAATTCCACACAGATAGCCACTCGAGGCTGGAATCAAACGGGGGTCCTGGTGCTGTAAGGCAGCTTTGCTAACCACTGAGCCACCATGCCACCCTCCACGTCTAATGAAGAATCATCGGTGATCCATCCTCTACTTCTATAATTAGATGGGTCTTGAGATTCAGCTTAGAAGGGAGGATTGCTGGCAGCATTTTACCTGCAACCACAAGCTGCCAATGGTTGGTAATCAACAGCTCAATATGACAGGATCAAACAATAAGAAAATCTGGAACACAATTGTTGCACAGGTAGATGAATCAGATTCCATTGGAACTTTCAAAATTAAATTAGACCTGTCGTGGAAGAAGATTAGTTTGCACAGTTGTGGGGGAAAGGATGGCATGAGCTGGGGAGGAGGGGGGAGGGGAATGGACTAAATTAGGTGACTCAAAGAGCACAGAGGATGAGTTGAGTGGCCTCCTTCTGTGCTTTGTAATACTGTGGCTCTAACAGGGAGGGTAGAGAAGATTTACTTGAATGGTACCAGGGATCAGGGACTCAAGAATATTAGGGAAGATGGCATGATTCTGGGACAGGATACACCAATGTTTAATAGGTCTATGGATTCTTGGAAATGCCCTGTTGTGGCCTGTGTAGAACTAACTACAGATTGTTCTGCTATAATGCAGGTTTCGTTAACACAAATTCTCTATAACGCAATTGACGAATTGGGGACACTGTTTCTAAAGCACAAACTTTTAAAGCATATATTGGTTATAAAGTGATTCCTGCCCAATTAGTTTAAATCGTGCCGCTATTATGCATTTATCTAATACCATGGGATTGCACTAGAATGGAACTACTGCGAGATAGCAGAACTACCTGCACCAGCAAACTCACTTCTGCAATAAGTTCCTGAGGCAATCCAAACACTGTCTTTTATTGTCCCCCAGACAAAACAGATTTAGATTCATAGAGTCATACAGTCATGGAAACAGATCCTTCAGTCCAACTTGTCCATGCCAACCAGATATCCTAACCTAATCTAGTCCCATTTGCCAGTATCCCTCTAAACCCTTTCTACTCATATACCTATCCAGATACTTTTAAATGTTGCAATTGTACCAGCCTCCACCACTACCTTGACAGCACCACCCTCTGCATGAAAAAGTTGCCCCTTAGGTCCCTTTTACTTCCCGTCTCACCCTAAACCTATGCCCTCTAGTTCTGGACTCCCCCCACCCCAGGGAAAAGGCTTTGTGTATTTACCCTATCCATGCTCCTCATGATTTTATAAACCTCTATAAAGGTCACCCTTCAGCTCGAGGGAAAACAACCCCAGCCTATTCAGCCTCTCCCTATGGCTCAAACCCTCCAACCCTGGCAATATCCTTGTAAATCTTTTCTGAATCCTTTCAAGTTTCACAACATCTTTCCAATAGGAAGGAGACCAAAATTGCACGCAATATTCCAAGTGACCTAACCAATGTCCTGTACAGCCACAACATGACTTCCCAACTCCTGTATTCAATGCTCTGACCAATACAGGAAAGAACACCAAATGCCTTCTTCACTATTCTATCTACCTGCGACTCTATTTTCACGGAAGTGTGAGCTTTGTTTTGTTTACTGCACCTATCTGGCCAAACATCTAAGAGATGGGTGAAATGCAAGCAAGCATAGCTCCTGTAATAAAGCACTAGTGTCTGGCACTGCCAGGTAGCACAGCACATACAGCCTGCACAAATTAAGCTTAAACTTACAAAGCATTTTCAGTGTGTGCTTTCCCAATGCTGGAGATATGGTGCTGCTTTGAGTGCCACACCAAGAACATCAGCACTAAAGCCTCAGCTAGCCCCTGTGCAGGACTGAGGGAGTGCTGCACAGTCTTCTAATAAGATGTCAAAGCTAGACTCCATCTACATTCTTGGGTGTACAGGGATGATCACGTGGCACAACTTTGATGAAAAACATGGGGATTAACCTTAGAATCCTGACAAATGTTTACTCCCTCAATCAAAATTATATTGAAAAAAAACTGCTCGTTATCAGAACACGTTGGGTCAGAAGACCTGATTCCGACTGTCAGAATACACCACATACACAGCCCAAAAAGTAGACCATTCGGCCAAATCAGTCAATGCTGGTGTTTATGTTCCACCTTTCCACATCCAATTCAGCCTTGCAACCTGACATTTCCCTTTCCCCTGTATGTTTCCCGACAGCCTGTCTCTTGTAAATGCTGAAAAATGTGTTGCTGGAAAAGCACAGCAGGTCAGGCAGCATCCAAGGAGCAGGAGAATCGATGTTTCGGGCATGAGACCTTCTTCAGGAATGAGGAAGGGCTTATGCCCGAAACGTCGATTCTCCTGCTCTTTGGATGCTGCCTGACCTGCTGTGCTTTTCCAGCAACACATTTTTCTGCTCTGATCTCCAGCATCTGCAGTCCTCACTTTCTCTTGTAAATGCTGCCTGAATGGATCTCCATTACTCACTCCCAAATGAGTTCCACATTCTCAGTCCTATCTGTGTGAAGATATTTATTCTGAATTCCCCATTGGATTTCTCAGTGACTGAATTATATTGATAGCCTCTTGGATACTTATTTGAAAACGTCTCATCTAAATTTTCCCCAAAATGGGCTTTTCATTAAAAGTGACCAACACATATTTAAAATACGTGGACGTAACATCGCACGGGATATGGACAGCATGGTTAGCACTGCTGCTGCACAGTACTAAGGACCTGGGTTTGATTCCACCCTTGGGCACCTGTTCTCCCCATGTCTGTGTAGGTTTCCTCTGGGTACTCTGGTTTCCTCCCACAGTCCAAAAGGTGTGCAGGTTAGGTTGCCTGGCCATGCTAAATTGCCCCATAGCTTCCAGGGCTGAGCAGACTAGATGGATTAGCCATGGGAAATGCAGGAATGGGGTTGGAGCTGGGCCTGGGTGGGATGCTCTTCAGAGGGTTCGGGTGGATTTGATGGGCTGAGTGGCCGGTCTTCACACTGTAAGGATTTTATGAGTCATAGTATTGTGCTCACTGATATAATTTGTAAGGATTTGAAAGCATTAATGTCGAGGACAGTGTGAGTAGTGCTGCCCATTGAGACGATGGACATGATCACATGGTAGAGAGACTGGCAAGGAAAGCAGGATGGCTTTAGCAAAATTACACCTAGTTCTGTATGAGACTACTTAATGTATAATAACCTGGTTAATGTTTAAACCTACCAAAGCGTGGAAATCTCTCCTAAACTAGTCTAATCAAACATGCTACAACTGTGAATCAGTGCATAGGTTGTTTCCCAACAATAGGAGCGGTAAGAAGCAAAGAGAAATGTTTGCATTAAAAATCAGTTAGTTTCTGCATTGCTGATGCATGTATATTTATAAGTTACTGTTCAGTGCAGACTGAAGGACTGGGAAATACAAAACTGCGATAGGTCAGTACCACCACAAGCAGATGGACTAATTAGAACGTTACAGGTTTACACAATTAGATCCGATTATAAACGGTGAATGTAGAAATTTATCATGAGAAGAGTTCAACACAAGAGTGCAACAAATAATTAGAAGGCTGTTGGCCAAGTGCAGGGAAAGGGGGTCAGCATGGACCAGTTTGGGCCAAAGGGCCTGACTCCATGCTGCAGAACTCTATGACCTGATGGCAGGAAGTAAGTTTGGATTGATGGGAAGTGCATGCTGGGATAGTATTTAAAACATAGTCTCCCCGTACAGTCAAACCAGAATGTGAGGAAATACTCACACCCAGACAGATACTTTGTCAAATAATGTATGTGTAAACAGACATAGTATTTTGATTACTTCAGTCTCCAATAAAAATACAGGGAACGTATATTGATATTACAAATGAACAGGAATCCATGACTCACATCAAGTTCATTAACTGTTACAACAGTTCGGATTTTCAATAATTGCCTTAGAATGGAATCCAGCCACTCTCAGTGATTCAGCTTTAGTTTCAGGACAGCTCCATCTTGTTTTGAAGTGTTACTATCCATTCAGCCTGTAATGAGGTCAGTCAGGTAGATCTCATAGAGTAGAGTTCCCTGACTGGGGCTGTTGACCCGGTCCAATCAGGGAGCCCTGGTCCAATCAGAAAATAAACAGAAGTTTCAGAGGTTCTATTCACTCTGAGAGCTGGCTCTGAGGGAGCTGGATCAGTGGCAAGGACTCTCTGTGTGTAAATAAAGGGTGACCTGGTAATGGGATACTGGCCTCTGTGGAGTTATTTCAAGGTCATTGCTTGCATCTCAAAGGCCATTGAATGGGCCATACAGCAATCTTCAAATTAAAATGATGCACCTGGGACTAAAGAGATGTGGGGATGCATAAAGTCAAGAGATAAATTAAATTGACTGAACTCAGCTCACAACAACTGTCTGTTGTGCAATTGATACAAAATGCATGTGGATATGGGTTCAATTCCCAAGTTAAGGTAGATGGTGAAATTTGAACTCAATCAAAGCTGTTCTGAAACTCTTCTATAGTAGCAACCAACCATTGCTGATTATTTGTTTGAAAAAAAAAATCCATTTTTGACCTTACCTGGTCTGACCTACATGTGACTCCATACCCACAGCAATGGGATTGATTCATAACAGCCCTCTGAAGTGATCTTTCCTTTTCAGGAACAAGAGGGCATAGATGTACAGTGCAAGGATGAAGTGAGGAGAAATATATAACAGCAAGTCAGGCCATGGAATGCAGAGCCTGGACGGGAGATAGAGGCTGGGTCAACGAGGCATTCAAGATAGCAATGGTCAATGATTTAGATAAAATGATGAGTGGGGGAGTGGGGAGAAAGCAGGCACTGTGTAACGGTGCTCACTTACTGAGCTAGTGTAAATACGATTGGCTGAATGGTCTCTTTCTGCACCTTAACCCTTCTGGGATTCTGTGATAGAAACACAGGGCACATACCAGTTCCAAGAAGGGTCACCGGGTCCGAAATGTTAATTCTGATTTCTCTCCACAGATGCTGCCAGACCTGCAGAGCTTTTCCAACAATTTCTGTTTTTGTTCCTAATTTACAGCATCGCATCTATTTCGGTTTTTACATACCTAAATACCTGTGAAACTGCCGTGACTGCAAGGGAACAATTCACTCCCATTTGCCTTATCTTGGTGTGCAAAGGAGCTTGTATTTGCTTTTTACCAGTCTTTCCGGAAGTTCAAAAGTAATTTGGAGCGATGAATTTCACATACAGAGACCAGGACACCCGTGAACTGCACTGTAGTGCACGTGGTAGGCTGTTTGCCCAGTGCCCACATAATCAATCTCCTCATGGTACATGGAGTTGGCAGATCTGGTGATAGTTTGAAACCCCAAACAATGATCCAGGGAAACTTCCCCACAATGGCTGCTTTGTCATTTGGCCTGAACTGTGGATTTGTGTTAATATTCTGCAGGAAGATGTACTTTCCAACAAACAAAAGCTTCAGGTCCTCAGACAACGCTGTTACTTTAACTGCTGCCATCAGTATGAGCACCAGTCGCTCAAACCTTGGTGCTGCTCCAGTCAGAGGTTTCAAAACCTACCTCTTTTCTCTCTCAGATGTACTTTAGGAAGATGTTGGAAGAAAATTACACATTGGAAATACTCCAAAAAGAAAAGTCACAGTCTCACCACTGCTATGCCATCATTTTGGAGCTAATTTGCACAAAGTAAGTGGATTAAAAATGTTGTGGATTTTTACCTTCAGTGGACTATTTGAACCAGGTGAGGCAATACTTGTGTTAGCTCCTGTAACATAAGAACTAGAGGACGGCATCATAGCACTGAAGGATTCAACAGACATTTATTACAAGTCATGGTATATAAATATATTACAACCACAGTATTTCAGTATCTGGGCGAATACTAAATTACTTCAGATATACTTCCACTAGCCTGTCATGCTTCAAATGGCCCCAACTAAAATGGAGTCTGAGACCTTTACACCATGAGGTCATGTGTTATGATATTGTATAATGTCATAAGCATGTCTCTTAAGATTAAACTGCATACTAGCTGCAAGATATAACACAACAGCAAGCTGCCGTGAACAGTACTTTGATAATTAGAACATCATTTCATTGAGTTATGTCAAGGATAACTATTGCCCAGAGTACCAAAGTTCTTCAAATACTGCCAAGGAGTCTTTTACAAGTGTAGAGGTTGAAAGGATCTACTTTAACACTTCATCTGAAAGGTAGCATCTAAGACAGTGCAGCACTCCTTCAGCAATGTACTGCAAAGCCAGATTAGATATAGGCTCAAATGTTTACAGGGGGAACCCACAACGTTCTAACCAAACGTTCTGCCAACTAAGCTGCAACTGGCACTTTACATCCTAAGTGACACAGCAGATCATTCTGACCAATCTGTTCAGAAATGTCATTGCAGACCTTTGGAGCAGGTGGTGCATGAACCTGGGTGTCCTGGCTCAGAGACAGGGACACCACAACTACTACAGCACAAGCACCCTCTAAGTGGCATATCACTTAACCTTTCATCATCAGCTTCATCTGGTCTTGTTGCCGTTTCTCAGAATTTGTACTGTCAGCCTCAGCTTCTCAACCAAGCATTTCAAAACTACACATAGCTTTTCTCCAAGCCCCATAAACATATAACAAGCTTCATCAGCAAAAACATCCAGATTTCCCTTAATTTGCAATGACTGGAGTTGCTGATACACACACACACACACACACACACACACAGTAGCTTCAAAAATAATTCTTCCCAAACCTCCAGATAAAGTAAGAGAGGACAAATCAGCGACTTCAGAAACGCTAGAGAAAGCATAATTCTATCAGGAATTACAATGGAAAATTACCTGTATCCCTCTGCCAAACCCCAGAGGCAAAATGAACTAAAATTATTAATTGGGACTTACCCCACATCGTTAAATGTAAATGGTTGATAGGCGAATGGTATCAGTACTGGGTCCATTGATTACCTGCCTCTCACTTGCTATAGTTTTATCACAGTCAAAAAGTGTGGTGCTGGAAAAGCACAGTAGGTCAGGCAGCATCCGAAGAGCAGGCCCACCCCCCTAATTATCTCTCAGCCCTCTCCACCCCCCACATTCCTGATGAAGGGCTTATGCCCAAAATGTCGATTCTCCAGATCCTCAGATGCTGCCTGACTGGCTGTGCTTTTCCAGCGCCCCCATACTTTTCGACACTGACTCTCCAGCATCTGCAGTCCTCACTTTCTCCTAGTTTTATCAGATAGTTGCAAGGCTATACGACAACAGGGAGCAACCCCAATTCAATCAATGATTGCTGGAGTCCTTTACAGTTCAGTTAAGAAATCCAAGTAGCTGTGCCAAAGTGTACTTTTACAAGCATCCTGTAGTCATGGATGGTAACAGCACAGGGTCCCATATTCTCTCTATCATACGACTGACCAGCAATCTCTCTTGTTCTTGTCCTCTGCCATTGGATGTATTCACAGTTAGTACACAACCTAAGTTGAACACACCTTTCAGCCCTCAGGCGCCAGGTCTGGACGCAAACTCAGCACTTCCAGTTCCAACTCAATGCACCAGTAGGTCTCCTCTGTTGATGAATATGCCAACAAACTATGTGAAGCTGCATTTGTACAGCACAGCATGTGAAACATAAAGCAATCTCTGGAATGAATTATACATTCCGAAAGACAACAGTGAGGCGGGGCTTTGGGACCGTGGAGCAACCTTTTGATGATAGAACATAGAACATAGAAAAGTACAGCACAGAACAGGCCCTTTGGCCCACGATGTTGTGCCGAGGTTTAATCCTAAAGTAAGATATAGTAACTTAAACTATGCACCCTTCAACTCACTGCTATCCGTGTGCATGTCCAGCAGTCGCTTAAATGTCCCCAGTGACTCTGCTTCCACCACCTCAACTGGCAACGCATTCCATGCATTCACAACTCTGTGTAAAGAACCTACCTCTGACGTCTCCTTTATACCTTCCTCCTAATATCTTCAAACTATGACTCCTTGTACCAGTCAATCCTGCCCTGGGGAAAACTCTCTGGCTATTGACTTTATCTATTCCTCTCATTATTTTGTACACCTCGATCAGGTCTCCTCTCTTCCTCCTTCTCTCCAGAGAGAATAGTCCGAGCTTATTCAACCTTTCTTCGTAAGGCAAGCCCTCCAGTCCAGACAGCATCCTGGCAAACCTTCTTTGCACCCTCTCCAAAGCCTCTGTCTCTTTCCCATAGTAGGGCGACCAGATGTCCATGATGTCATGCAGCTACTTCCAACATGGCATAAGAAGCATGATGTATAAGAATTTAACTGGATTTGAAAAGGGAAGCACATGCAAGTAACATTGTAACAACAAGCACAGAGCCTAGTCAATCTCAGATGACCACGTTTGGTTGTATATAGGGAGTATGCATGCAATAATGGAGGTCTACACCTGAAGTCAGTTCTTGACTTTGCCTTCTCCTTGACCAGTCTGTCTTGGACTCAGACTCTCACGTGTGATCAGAAAACTACCCTCATCCCAGCCACATACAGCCTCATTTAGCTGTGGCTCAGGTGGTAGTGCTCTTGGCTCTGGGTTACTTTTTGGCTCTGGTCAAACCCACTCTGGAAAGTGAGCACGAAAATCTTCATTGCCATTCTCCAGCTGTACTGAGGGAGTCGGAGGTGGGGTCTTATTGAGCAGTGTCCCTATCTAGGTGCCCAGGTGGAACATAAAAGTTTCAGTTGCACCAGGGGAAGCAAGGGAGTTCTCCCCAGGATCCATACAAAGAATAAAAGTCGGCCATTCAGCCCTCTGTATCTGCTCCATCACTCAATTAGATCATGGCCGATCTGATTTTAACCTCAACTGTATATTCCTGCATGTCCCAATAATCTTTCATCCCCATGGTCATCAAGAACGTACCTACCTCTGCCTTAAAAACATTAAAAACCTTTGCAACCATTGCCTTTTTGGCGAAAGGGAATTCTGAAAAATACTCACAACTGTTGGGAGAGACAAAAGCAAAATTCCTGGCCAATATTTATCCCTCAACCAGTTTCTCAAAAATAAAACAGATTATCTGATCCTCATCGCCTGCGGGAGCTTGCTATGCACAAACTGGGAGCCACAGTTACCCAAATCACAGCAGTGACTGCTTCAGAAATCGCTTCATTGGCTGTAAAGTGATCCAAAATGTCTGTTGTGGAGATAGGGGCTATATAAAATCAAATCTTTCAGTTTTTATTCCCCAAGTCCAAACATGGACCAAGAGCAATACTGAAACTTGAGTCAAACAGTTTGCATTCCTTGGCCTCACACAAACAAAGCTATACTTTGTCATCCACAATCTATTAGTTCTCAATGACACTTTTAGTTTAGGTGATAATGGAACAGAAATTCATGTTCTCAATCAGGCAACTGAGTTTATTTTAAATGCATAAGTAATAAAAAGAAATGAGTATTTTTCACTTCAGTGAATCAAGCGGAAGACTGGTAATTTGCTAATTTGTTTTTCAGTTCAGAGGGTGATGGACATCAGTAACGTTAAGTAAATGTTTTCCAGCTTTCTGCACTCAGTCAGCAGAAAGCACTCCCAACTAGTGTGCCGTTAAAACACTCCATTCTACACTGTTCTGCTTCAGAACATCAAAGCTTTACTACACCAGTGCAAGATCAGCCATTCTTTTCCTGCTGCCAGTTCGGGAACAACACAGCACAGCCCCCGTTTACTCTTAAGGTTGGCCAGACATGTTTCATTTAAGATCTGAGCTGTTGGCACAGATAGTCATTTCTATCCCATCTGGTTTTTATTCAGATCCCAGCGATGAAGTACTGATCTGTTAACCCACTGTGCTGCCCTCTGGCCCTGATACCATTCCTGACCCACTGAGTCCCCTACAGTGCAGGCCATTCAACCCATCAACACCATACCTCCAAAAAGCATCCCACTCTAACCCACTCCCATCCCTGCATTTCCCATGGCTAACACACCCAGCCTGTACATCCCTGGACACCACGGACAATTTCCTGTGGCCAATCCACCTAATCTGCACACCTTTGGACTGTGGGAGGAAACCAGAGCACCCAGAAGGAATTCCATGGGGAGAACGTACAAACTCCACACAGACAGTCACCCTAGGTTGGAATTGAATCCAGGTCCTTAGCGCTGTGATGCAACAGCCACAGTGCTTCCCATTTCTACAATCGACAATTTAGATAGGGACACCTTAGATCTCAGATATAATTATAGAATCATTTGGACAGAAGAGGCCCTTTGGCCCATCAAGTCTGTTCTGTCACAATGACACTAAACCTACATTAGGCACACTTTCTAACACTTGAATGTTATGACTCTTCAAGTGTTCATTCAAATACTTTTTAAGGCTGTGAGGTTACCTGTCTTAACTATCCTCTCTTGAAATCCCTTCTAAATCTGTCTCTCACTTTCAAAGTAGTGTTTGAATGATAACAGCCAGAAACCTAACGCATTGCCACTTGGTGCAATCAGATCACAGTTACACACGAGTAGGTTGCTCAGAGAAGAACCATGCCAGCTGAAAGTGCTGCAGGTCCTCCCACACTAAACTTTCAAAAGTTCAAGTAATTCATAATCAGCTTTAAAACAGTTTCAGCCAGGTGCTAATTGAAGCTGACAGGCTGTGCTACAGAGATCTGAATACACCTGGTATTCACACATGTCTTAAAGGAAAACAGGACTTCACTGACCTAATGTGCAGCTCCAGGTCGCCCTGCAATCAACAGCTTCCAACACGACCTATCCTTCATCAATCGACACTTGTCAAAATCCGCAAATGCGTTCCTTTCTAAAATCCCACCTCACATATGGACTGCACACACACACACCGGGGCTCCAAGCCAACTGCTTTCTTTCACACACCCCTCTACCTGCCATTCTGAGCACGCTCTGTTACAGTGAGCCAATTATTAGCAAGTTTAGAGCTCGCTGCTGTTGATTAACTCTTTGCGTGCTGCTTCGAAGAATTTGCTTTGGTAAACATTTCGCAAGGACCCTGCCTCATCTTCACCAGCTCACAGGAGATTTAGGCTTTCAATCAGGTTGGTCACAACGGAACGCAAACCCCTGATGGAGAAGCTAGACTGGATGTTTTACGCAATCTAATTGTTTCACGGTTACATTTTAACAAGGGAAGCTGTTTTGAAAATCATAATTCAAATTGCTATAGGATTTGAACCTAACTTTTGTGCATTATTCTTGTACATGTTGTGAGCTTTGTTGGCAAGGCTTGTATTTGTTGCTGTTGAACTAATGGGGTAATCTCCAAATCGGTCAGATTATAGAATCCCTGCAGTGTGGACGCAGGCCATGTTGCTGGGTATGGAAGGTTTGAGTTATAAAGGAAGGCTGGACAGGCTGGGACTTTTATCACTGGAGTGTCGGAGGTTGAGAGGTGACCTTATAGAAGATTACAAAATGATCAGGGGTATGGATAGAGTTGATGGTTGTTGTCTTTTCCCGAGGATTTTCAAGACTAGGAGGCACATTTTTAAGGTGAGAGAAGAAAGATTTAAAAGAGACATAATAAGCAAGTTTTTTCGGAGGGAGCTTTGCACGTGGCGTGAACAACCTGAGGAAGTGGTGGATGTGGGTATAATTACAAAGTTTTAAAGACATTTAGATGGATACATGAATAGGAAAAGCTTGGAGGGATGTGGGCCAGGAGCAGGCAGGACTAGTTTAGTTTGGGATAGACTAAAGGGCCTTTTTCTAAGTTCACACCAACCCTCCAAAGAGCATCCTACCAAGACCCAACCCCCCCATAACCCCACAGCCAATCCACCCTAACTTTTGGACTGTGGGAGGAAACCAGAGCGCCCAGAGGAAGCCCATTCAGATACAGCAAGAATGTGCAATCTCCACACAGTCGCCCGAGGCAGGAGTCAAACCCGGGTCCCTGGCGCTATGAGGCAGCAGTGCTAACCACTGAGCCACCATTCGTGTGTGGAGTGACATGTAGGCCAGATCAAGGAAAGTTGGGAGAAGTGCTTCCCTAAATCAGAATGTGAAGCAGATGGGTTTCTAGGACAATCAAGTGTTACAAGGAGATGACAGATGAATGGTGTTGAGAAACATATTAGCCAAGATCAAATGGCTGTGGAGACCCAAAGGGCCAATAGCCTATGTCTGTTCTTAGATCTTTGATCTTATGGTTTTATGGATTAGCTCAAGCCAGCTGGATTAAAAATCAATTTGACTATCACATCCATAACCTAACATAGATTTATGTAATAGAAATATATAAAATATATCCACAGATGCAAATGTGGATATCCAATGACACTTCAACATTCACATATCAGTTTTCAACCCATAGGCTAAACCTATAAAACATACAAAATTCTAACAAGACTAGACAATGAAAATGCAGGAGGATATTCCTGATGAGCAGAGAATCCAAAACCAGGGGTCAGAGTCGAAGGATT
This sequence comes from Chiloscyllium punctatum, assembly GCF_047496795.1. Lineage (NCBI taxonomy): Eukaryota > Metazoa > Chordata > Chondrichthyes > Orectolobiformes > Hemiscylliidae > Chiloscyllium > Chiloscyllium punctatum. The sequence continues at coordinate 54,963,621 of NC_092783.1, forward strand.
TTGGGTAGGCCATTTAGGACTGAGATGAAGAGAAATTTCTTCACCCAGAGAATAGTGAGTCTGTAGAATTCTTTGCCACGGTAAGCAGCTGGGGCCAAAACATTGAATGTTCTCAAGAAGGAGGTAGACATAGTTCTTGGGACTAAAGAGATCAAAGAAAATGGGAAGAAAGTGAGAACAGGGGCCTGAGTTGGATGATCATCCATGATCGTATTGAATGGAGGGCTGGACCCAAAGGCCAAATGGCCTCCTCCTGCTCCTATCTTATATGTTTCGATGTTACAAGGGTGTCAAACTTGTGGACGTCAACTTTCTAATATGAAATCTTTTAAGATTCTTTCATCAAATGTGGATTTGATGCCTAATTGTTTTTGAACTGAGTGGTTTGCTCATCCAATTGAGAAGGCTATTATGTGTCAACCACATTGCTGTGCGTTTAGAGTCACATGTAGGCCAGACTAGGCAAGGATGGGAGATTTCCCTCCCTAAAAGACATTAGTGTACCAAATATTTTTGTATAAGTAGTGAACAATAAGAGTAGTTTTTCAATTCCACCAGCTGGAGCAATGGGACATGAGCCTGTATCCTCAGAGCATTGAACGGTCAAGTGACAATAACACTACACACCATCTCCTCCACTTAGAGCCCAGAGTAAGGTGATAACTGTGAGAGGAGTCCATTCCAAATCTCAAGAGGTACATTCAGAATAGTGACTTAAAAAAACATAGCTGTGAATGAATTAAAGAAGGAACATGTACAGAAAAGGCTAAATGTTTTGACAGTCAGAAAGGCTATGGTTGCGCTCAATGATGACATACCCCATTACATCCTCTGTATCTAAGCACACACATAGCTACTTGTTCATAATCCATCCAGAAACAGTGAGCACTTTCTGGAGCAAACATGATGAGTGATTTATCTTTGTTACATTTGAAGTGGACACCTTTCTCAATTGTGCAGTCAAAACCAATGATTTCTATTCACCTCGGTTTGTACATGAACCACACACTGATGAATGCACAGTACATAAGGGGATGAAATTTCCCTGCAGGTGAAACAAGATGGCAACTGTTTTATTACGAAACATAACCTTGTTATCAATATTATGTAATCAGATTACAAAATGTTCATAAACATTAAGGGGTCATCAAGGGCTTCTGTTCCATTGGCTTGGCAAGGAGTCAACATACACACACACACATCAGACAGAGACATCAGATGCACACAGTCAGACACACAACTAACAGAAACACACATTCACATATCCATAAACACCATAATTCACACACATCAGACACACGTACCCACCACAGATACATACAAACACACCCATACACACAGATACACCCACACATAGTAGATGCCACATGCATTACACAAGACTTTGACACATCACACATTGAGACACACAGGTTTATGCACACCACACACCCAGACACGCTCATACACACTTTGTATGCACACAGACTCATAGCCACACACAGACACACAGCCACCCATACACAGACATACAGACACCTACACACACAGCCACCCAAACACAGATACACACAGACACATAGCCATCCACACACACAGAGACACAGCCATCCACACACACCCACACACTCACAGCCGTTCACACACAGCCACACAGATACCCACACACAGAGCCACAGACACACAGCCATCCACACACAGACACACAGCCACCCACAAACACACAGACACCTACACACCGACACACAGATACCCACACACAGAGCTACCCACACACAGACACACAGCCATTCACACACAGACACCCACACACAGACACACACACCGACACACAGCCACCCACACACAGACACCTACACACCGACACACAGCCATCCACACACCAACACACAGCCACCCACACAGACACACAGCCACCCACATACCAACACATAGCCACCCACAAACAGACATACAGCCACCCCCACACACACACACTGACACTCAGCCACACACACACACAGACACACAGCCACCCACACGCAGACAGACAGCCACTCACACACAGACAGTCACATAGCCACCCACACACACACACACACAGGCACTCAGCCACCCACACGCAGACAGCCACTCACACACACACTGACACATAGCCACCCACACACACACACAGGCACTCAGCCACACACACACACAGGCACTCAGCCACACACACACACACAGACACATAACCACCCACACACAGACAGCCACTCACACACACACTGACACATAGCCACCCACACACACACACAGGCACTCAGCCACCCACATGCAGACACACAGCCACCCATATACAGACACGCAGCCACCCAGCCACCCACACACACCCACTGACATACAGCCATCCACACGCAGACACACACACATCAAACACAACCAAGAGGCAACTCTTTCTGACTCTCTTCATCATATTGAAAAATTAAGAAAGGCACTGGTGATCTCTAAAGCAGTGAATAATCATCACTTAACATTCCTTCAGATAAGACAGCAGAGTAAGAGTTATTTCACTGTCTAACTGTTGCTCTGTAATAAGCAGATGTCAGTGAGTCACCTTATAGAGTTGCTGCTTACACAGTGGGATTAGGGTGTCTGTGTATAACTGGATGATGCTCTGAGTCTATCAAAAACAAGGAATCACTGATCAGGATTCAGAATGACCCTTGCAATTTAATTTTGAAGGAAGTAAGGTCCTTGATCAAACTTATTGTTTTAAGACAAAAACCTTCCAAAAACTATCCATCGGGAATGATGTTGTGCCCAGATTCTACTATTTCCGAACGCTCTTCAGCTCTATTCAAAATAAGATCCATCATTTAAACGATATCTGGTTGATGCTGTACCATAATGCACTCAGGGTGTTTTATTGTTTCTCTCAATAAAAAGTTCCCATTCTTGTGGTTTGAGTCATATGACGCATTACTGCAGAATTAGCTCTATGGCATTGCATTAATTCACAAGTTTGAGATTCAAGCTGGAGCTCAATATGCAGCAACCTCATTGTGGTACACAATTGTGGGGCAAGGTCTGACAACAGGGTACGGTGGCTCCATGGTTAGCACTGCTGCCTCCCAGCACCAGGGACAGGGTTCGATTCCAGCCTCGGGTGACTTTCTGGGTGGAGTTTACACGTTCTCCCCATGTCTGAGCAGGTCTCCTCTGGATGCTCTGGTTTACTTCCCCAGTCTAAGGATGTGCAGGTTAGATGGACTGGCCATGCTTAAACTACCCACAGTGTCCAAGGATGGGCATGTTAGATGGATTGGCCATGCTTAAACTACCCACAGTGTCCAAGGATGGGCATGCTAGATGGACTGGCCATGCTTAAATCACCCACACACACACACACACACAGGCACTCAGCCACCCACACGCAGACACACAGCCACCCATATACAGACACACAGCCACCCAGACACACACACACACACTGAAACACAAAGGATGAGCAGGCTAAATGGATTAGCCATGGGGAATGCAGGGTTACAGGAATAGGCTGGGGGAGAGTGGTTGGTAGGGGTTGTGATGCCTTTCAGACAGTCACTGTAGATTGATGGGCTGAATGGCTTGCTTCCACACTGTAGGGATTCTATAAACACAGACTTGAACAAGAAATCTCGACTGGCACTCCAGTGCAGCCCTGCGGGGGGTGGGGGGGTTCAGCACAATCAGAAGTGCCATCTTTAGCAGAAGACCTTAAACCACATGCCCTCACACCTGGCTGTAAAGGGTCCTGGAACAACTCTTCCAAAGCTGAGCATAGCTTATAACCTGGCCAATACTCATCCATCAAACAAGACCCCCGATGGTTATCATCACACTGTGGGATCTTGCTGTCTGCTAATTGACAACTGTAGTTCCCCTGACAATGGTAAACACACATAAAAAAGAACAAAGTACAGCAGATGCTGGCAACAGAGAAAGCTGGAGAAACTCAGCAGGTCTGGCAGCATCTGTGGAGAGAGAAACAGAGTAAGTGTCTCAAGACCAATTACTCTTTCGCATACGCTTCTGAAGAAGTCTTAACAGGCTCAAAACTTTGACTGTGTTTCTCTCTCTCCACAGATGCTGCCAAACCTGCTGAGTTTTCCAGCTTTCTCAGTGTTGGTTGCACAGCGTAAAGACATGTTCAAGCAGTGTGAAACATTCTGAGCTGTTGTAAGGCGATATACAAATACAAATCTTGCTGATTATTTTTTGCAAGGTGCATCACAGTGTGGTTTGGTAACTGCTCTTCCCAAGATCACAAGAAATTATAGAGAGTTGTGAACACAGCCCAGTCCATCACACAAACCAGCCTCCCATCTATTGACTCCATCTATATTTCCCACTGCCTTGGGATAGCAGCCAACATAATCAAAGACCCCTCCCAACCTAGTTATACTCTCTTCACAATCTTGCATTGGGCAGAGATATACAAATTTGAATACAGATTCAAGAACAGCTTCTTCCCCGCTGTTATCAGATTTTTGAACAGACCTTTCAAATGTTAATTCTGATCTCTCTCTCTCTCTTTGCGGTTGTGACATTGTATTCTGCTCTCTGTTTTGTTACCCTGATGCACTTATATAGCACGCAAAACAATACTTTTCACTGTATCTCGGCACATGTGACAACAGTAAATCAATCAGTGTGTGTGATTTATTGCAAAGAGGTTGTCTTGGGAGTGCCCTCCAGATCATGAAGGGTGCACAGATGATTGCTTGGTCTTCTTATAATCTCTGGTATATGTGGATGGCATTAACCACCAAATCACATGGATTGAGAGCCAGTGATGCAATCGGTTAATGTCACTCAGCCACTCAATGGTCTGGTTCTCTCCCTGTATAAGGTAACATCACACAAAAGCACCACCTCAGTAAAAACTTCATTTTAGAAAATGCATCACTCTGTGCAGCAGAAACCAGGGCAAATATACGGTGGCAGAATGATTGACTCATCACTGTGTGTTTGCTTTCATTAACTGTTTACACAAAACATTCGTCTTCCTCAATACAGAGGCAGACACAAGGTCGCTGTACTTTTCAAATGGGTGGCACCGCTGCCTATTCAATGGCCACCTTCCCTGATAACTTACGGAGTCGTACAGCATGGAAACAGACTCTTTGATCCAATTCATCCATGCTGACCAGACATCCCAATCTGACCTAGTCCCATTTGCCAGCATTTGGCCCAGATCCTTCTAAATCTTTCCTATTCCTGCACCCGTCCGGATGCTTTTAAAAATGTTGTAATTGCACCCACGTCTAACACTTCCTCTGGCAGCTCATTCCAAACACGCATCACTCTGTGTGAAAACACTACCCCTCAGGCCCTTTTTAAATCTTTCCCCCCTCACTTTAAACCTATGCTCTCTAGTTTTGGACAACCCCACCCTGGGAAAAAGACCATGGCTCTTCACTGTATCCATGCCCCTCATGATTTTATAAATCTCTGTAAGGTCACCTCTCAGGCTCCAACACTCTGGGGAAAAAAGCCCCAGCCTATTCAGCCTCTCCATATAAGTTAAACCCTCCAGTCCCAGCAACACCTTTGACAATCTTTGCTACACCCTCTCAAGTTTAACAACATTCTTCTTATAGCAGGGAGACTGGAACTGTATGCACAAAGTCCACTGCCATAGGATGTCACATGTGTCTGTCTTGTGAGATCCTTACACAACCCCTGTAGCCTGTTTACAAGTGCTCTGTGATATCTATGGGCCAAACAGGCCTTGTTTGTGCTGTATGACTCACTGCACATTTTTACATATATTCTCCAAAGACCATTAGCTGCTCTTTATAATCCTTGTGCATGTCTTCGTCTATACTTCAAGTCAAGTCGCCATAGTCCTACCAGACCATTGGACTACTGTCTCATTAGACAGAGATGACAAGTGGTGGTGATTTAACCTGAGGGCCACCACATCTCAGGTGAGGGAAGGGAGGTTGAGGAGGAGAGTCCTTTGTGGTAAATTCAGGCAGCGTAGGGGTTGAACCCATGCTGTCAGCGTCACATTGCTTCACAAACCAGCCATCCAGCCAACTGAGCTAAACCAATCTCCATTGTCAAAGGGGCCATTAGTGGGCGGCACGGTGGCACAGTGGTTAGCACTGCTGCCTCACAGCGCCGGAGACCCGGGTTCAATTCCCTGTGTGGAGTTTGCACGTTCTCCCCGTGTCTGCGTGGGTTTCCTCCGGGTGCTCCGGTTTCCTCCCATGGTCTAAAGATGTGCCGGTTAGGTGAATTGGCCACGCTAAATTGCCCGTAGTGTTAGGTAAGGGGTAAATGTAGGGGTCTGGGTGGGTTGCGCTTCGGTGGGTCGGTGTGGACTTGCTGGGCCGAAGGGCCTGTTTCCATGCTGTCATCTAATCTAATCTAATCACTTCCACGTAACTGAATTGGCACCTTGACCTGCGTGTCAGAGGTCAATGTAACCTGTGGTTCAAGACAAGAATGGGTCAGAGTGCCCATACAGTGACCTCGGTTGGTATGTGCCAGGCCTTCTCAGGAAGGAGACAAAATTAAGCAGGAGACAAAAATTCAGTTTTGCCGCAACAAGTTGAAAATTTCCTAGTCGGTTCAGGGAACCTTTCAGATAGACTGGGTTCCCCTCACCTCTTTTGCAGTCATTAACATGTGATGAATCTTCAGTCCACTGGAATTACGTTCACGGGCACAATCTGGTTCAGACGGTACATGAGGTGTCTATGTGGTGGAGCTGACCTCCTCCTCAAAGCTCTCGGGAATACAAAGTTACTTCGCTCCTGCTCAATCCAAGACACAGTTCTTTGCACAAATGCTGACAGGTTTTGGGGTGAACCCTCTCCTTGACAACCAACTCGGGACAATTCTCAGTCATATGCAGTCTGACTTGTCAGTGTTAAACCTGACATTATTACAGCGTGAAACATGATGGTCCAATAAGCCTAACCAAGCAAGACCTGACTAGGGCTGGAAAGCGAGGCTGCACTCAAATGAGGGCTAAACACAGCAAGCCATCTTTTGTGGCTGTGGCCTTATCCCTTCCATGCCTTTGGCAAAACGGTATGTCATCTCGTGGTTGTGATGAAAGGTCAGTGAGCTGATGGTGCATGAACTGTTGAGAGTTGTACTCCTCTTATTTTGAGAGTTTGGTACGTTGGCAGATGTGTGATGGACATTACCAGCGTCGTGCCAATTCTGCCACCTGGGTAACTGCAAAGGAGTGACAGATATTGATTGCACACGATGCACCTGACTCTTACCCAGACCGATTCCTGGGACAGCAGGACTGATGTAGGAAGAGCGACTGGAATGGTGAGGACGATCTTCACTGGAGTTGAAAAGAATGAGAGGGTATCTCGTATAAACCTATAAAATTCTAACAGGACTAGACAGGGTAAAACCAGGAAGGATGACCAATGATTGAAGGTAGATGTAGAAGCAGGGCTCACAGTTCTAAAGATACTGGGTAAGCCATTTAGGACTGAGCTGTCTTTACCCAGAGAGTGGGGAGCCTGTGGAATTCTCTGCCACAAAAAGGTAGTTAAGGCCAAAACATTGAATGTTTTCAAGAAGGAGTTAGATATAATTCTTAGGGCTAAAGAGATCAAAGAGCATGATCATGCTGAACGGCTCCTATATTCTATATTTAATCGATAGCTCTGTGCATTAGTATAGATGTATATCTGATGTATTGTTAGTGATATAAAATTGTACAGATCTGTCATGATGCAGCTCGGCATGAGTTCAGAAATTATACTAAATATAATAGGAGACATGATTTCATAAGTGTGTGCTATATGCAAGCCTAATTGTTATGTTTACCTATTTCAATAATAGGATATATAATCACATTATATAAATGTATACATATGTGTGCCATTAGCAACAAACCATAGTAACGTTCTTTACTGTACTAATCTCCTATTATATGCTCCGATAGTTTAATCAGCAACTTTGCATAAATAGTAAGCCTCCAAAAATATTTTAAATCACTTTGGGAGCATTTCAAAACAAACTCTTTTTCATAATGTGCATCATCAATCTCTACCACAGCTCACGCGAAACGGTCACACAGTCGGCTTTGCCCCGTTCGAGGGTTGGAATGAAGATTGATTTCTGCTGTCTCGGTCCCGTTCCCAGAGAACAGGAATGCCCAGAGGAAAACAAAACGGCTCTCGATTTCATTCAGCCCATATGCAGATGCCACATGTGGAAGATGGGAATGTCATCAGCGTATCCTTTCTGTCAATTGTTCCCGCATTCTCCACCGAATTGAAATGACCCTGCTGTGACTGCACAGAGGGGATGTGCAATCATAGAATGTCATGAAGAATCTCATCCAGTTACTCAACAGGACCTGCCACAGTGAAGAAGAACCTTCAAAACACTTCACAACATTTCTAAATCCCAACAGATAAGATTCTTGTTAGGACTATTCATCCAACTGTTGGCATTCAGAACATTCTTGTACACAAGCCTCAGAGATATAATATGAAAATGCAGCAAGCTATCATGAAAGCAAATATTATGTTATCCTATTTAATGGATGGAATCTTGATGTTTTACAATACCATAGTATCCAGCAGCAATCAACAGTGACCAGAAATTGATTTGGATTTGGTGTATACATACTGAGGCAACAAGAGCAGCTCTGAGGCTCGGGACACTGCAGCAAGTAATTCACCTCCTGACTCCCCAAAGCCTGTCCACCATCTACAAGGCACAAGTTAGCAGTGTGTTGGGACACTCCCCATTTGCCTGTTTGGGTGCAGCTCCACTAACACTCAAAAAGCTCAACACCATCCAGGACAAAGCAGCCACTTGATTGACACCACATCCACAAACTTTCATTGCATCACTGCCACTCAGTAGTAACAGGGCAGATCATCTACAAACAAAATAAAAACTGAAAGAACTGCGGATGCTGTAGCTCAGAAACAAAAACAGAAATTGCTGGAAAAGCTCAGCAGGTCTGAAAGCATCTGTGGAGAGAAATCAGAGTTAATGTTCCGGGTCAAGAGACCCTTCCTCAGGACTACCATCCACAAGATGCCAAGGCTCTAACGATTGCACCTACCAAACTCATGAACACTTCCAACCAGAAAGGCAGGGGCAGCAGGTAAATGGGAATACCATCGCCTGCAGTTCTTCTCAAGCCACTCACCATTCTGATTTGGAAAATATTGCTGTTCCTTCGACGCCGCTATGTCAAAGTCCTTTTACTCTGCTGCCTAACTGCATTAGGGGTGTGCTTACACCAAATGTACAACAGTGGTTCAGACAGGCAGCTCACCACCACCTTCTCAAGGGCAATAGGAATGGACAATAACTACTGGCCCAGTCAGCAACTCCCTCATCTCTTGAATGAATAAAAACCAAAATCTGACCTCGCTAACTGAACATCCTGAATGGTTAGAACAGACAGTGAGTGTTGGAAGGCTGTGTAATACATCACACGTACAGATAGGGTTAATGAGAAGAAGCAGAAAACTTGACCTTTTTTTTAAAACTACTCCTTATGCTTCCTGTCACTGAGGTCAATTGTTTCCCCCGATACCAGTTTTGCACGAGGCTATACATGGAACATGGGCCATTGATGGTGCAAAGCTCAGTTATTGGCCAGGCAACTCACGCACTGCAGAGAAGGAGCTTGTGTTAATTTACAACCTCTCCTCACATCTTCAGGAGATTTTAAAGTGCTTTATAACTCAGTTACTTTGGAAGCACAGTGACTGCTGATGGAGAAACAAATAAACAGTCTATTTACGTGGTAAAGAAGGTATACATCATGCTTGCTCTCATTGGTTGAAGTGGATATAAAAGTTAGCAAGTTATGTTGCAGCTGTATAAAACTTTAGTTAGGGCACATTTAGAGTACTGTGTGCAGTTCTGGGCACTGCACTTTTTGGGAAGGATTGGAGGCTCTGGAGAGGGTGCAAAAGTGAATTCCCAGCACGTTGAATTGATTGGAGTATTAGCTATGAGGGGAGGCTGAACAAACTTGAATTGTTTTTGCCAGAGTGTCGGAGGCTGAGGGGTGACTTGATTGAAGTATATAAAGTTATGAGAAACTTGGATTGGGTGGATAGATGGAGTCCTTTTCCCAAGGTAGAAATGTCAAATATTAGGGGCATAGGTTTAAGGTCAGAGGGAGAAAGTTTAATGGAGATGTGAGAGGAATGTTTTTTTAAACACAGGTGGTAGGTACCTGGAATGAATTGTCAGGAGAAGGGATCGAAGTAGATATGAGAGCAAAGTTTAAAAGGCATTTAGGCAGACACATGAACAGGCAAGGAATGGAGGGCTACAGGTCAGCTGTAGGTAGATGGGATTACTTTAGAATGGCACCATGGTCAGCACAGACATTGTGGCCTAAAGGGCCTGTTCGAGGTGTGTGTGTGTGTGTGTGTGTGTGTGTGTGTACGCGTGCGCGCGCGCGCGCAGGGGGTGAGGGGGTGTGGGGGTGTGTGTGGGAGGGAAGAGAGTGTGTGTGTGTGTGGGGGTGAGGGTGTGTGTGTGGGGGGGGGTGTGAGGGAGTGTGTGTGTGTGTGTGTGAGGGGTGAGGGAGTGTGTGTGATGGGTGAGGGAGTGTGTGTGATGGGTGAGGGAGTGTGTGTGAGGGAAGAGGGAGTGTGTGTGTGGGGGTCAGGGAGTGTGTGTGTGGGAGGGATGAGGGAGTGTGTGTGTGGGAGGGATGAGGGAATGTGTTTGGGGGGTGAGGGAGTGTGTGTGTGTGGGGGGAGAGGGAGTGTGTGTGTGTGGGGGGGGAGAGGGAGTGTGTGTGGGGGGGAGAGGGAGTGTGTGTGTGTGGGGGGGGAGAGGGAGTGTGTGTGTGTGTGTGGAGGGGACTGAGGGAGTGTGTGTGGGGGGGGTGAGGGAGCGTGTGTGGTGGGACTGAGTGAGTTTGTGTGGGGGGACTGAGGGAGTGTGTGTGGAGGTTGAGGGAGTGTGTGTGTATGTGGGGGAGGTGAGGGAGTGTGTGTGGGGGCTAAGGGAGTGTGTGTGGGGGGGTGAGGGAGTGTGTGTGTGTGGGGGGGGTAAGGGAGTGTGTGTGTGTGGGGGGGGTGTGAGAGAGAGTGTGTGTGGTTGGGGGGTGGGTGAGGGAGTGTGTGTGGAGGGGTGAGGGAGTGTGTGTCTGGGGGAGTGAGGGAGTGTATGTGTGTGTGTGTGGGGTGAGGGAGTGTGTTTGTGGGGGGTGAGGGAGTGTATTTGTGGTGGGCGAGGGAGTGTGTGGGGGGATGAGGGAGTGTGGGTGTGTGGGTGAGGGAGTGTGTGTGTGTGTATGTGTGGGGGGGTGAGGGAGTGTGTGTGTGGGGGGGTGAGGGAGTGTATGTGTGTGTGGGGGGGGGGTAAGGGAGTGTGTGTGGGGGGGGGGGTGTGAGAGAGAGTGTGTGTGGTTGGGGGGTGGGTGAGGGAGTGTGTGTAGAGGGGTGAGGGAGTGTATGTGTGTGTGGGGTGAGGGAGTGTGTTTGTGGGGGGTGAGGGAGTGTGTTTGTGGTGGGTGAGGGAGTGTGTGGGGGGATGAGGGAGTGTGTGTGGGGGTTGAGGGAGTGTGTGTGTATGTCGGGGAGGTGAGGGAGTGTGTGTGTGTGTGTGGGGGGGGGTGAGGGGTGAGGGAGTGTGTGTGTGTGGGGGGGTGAGGGAGTGTATGTGTGTGTGTGTCGGGTGAGGGAGTGTATTTGTGGGGGGTGAGGGAGTGTGTTTGTGGGGGGTGAGGGAGTGTGTGTGAGTGTGGGGTGAGGGAGTGTGTGTGGGGGGGTGAGGGAGTGTGTGTGGGGGGGGTGAGGGAGTGTGTGTGTGGGTGGGGGAGTGTGTGTGTGTGTGTGCGGGAGGCATGAGGGAGTGTGTGTTTGGGGGGATGAGAGTGTATGTGTGGTGGGTGTGAGGGAGTATGTGTGTGGGGGGGTGAGGGAGTGTGTGGGGGGACTGAGGGAGTGTGTGTGGGGGTTGAGGGTGTGTGTGTGTATGTGGGTGGATGTGACGGAGTGTGTGTGGGGGGGTGAGGGAGTGTGTGTGTGGGGGGGGAGGGGTGAGGGAGTGTGTGTGTGGGGGGGTGTGTGTGTGAGGGAGTGTGTGTGGTGGGGGGGTGGATGAGGGAGTGTGTGTGAGGGAGGTGAGGGAGTGTGTGTGTGAGGGGGGTAAGGGAGTGTGTGTGTGTGTGGGGTGGGTGTGAGGGAGTGTGTTGGTTGGGGTGGGTTGGTGAGGGAGTGTGTGTGTGGGGGGTGAGGGAGTGTGTGTGTGGGGTGAGGGAGTTTGTGTGAGTGGGAGGGATGAGGGAGTGTGTGTGGGGTGGGTGAGGGAGTGTGTGTGTGGGGGGGGTGGGGGAGTGTGTGTGTGTGTGGGGGGTGAGAGTGTGTGTGTGGGGGAGGTGAGAGTGTGTGTGTGGGGGAGGTGAGAGTGTGTGTGTGGGGGGGGGTGAGGGAGTGTGTGTGTGGGGGCGGTGAGGGAGTGTGTGTGTGTGGGGGCGGTGAGGGAGTGTGTGTGTGTGGGGGGTGAGGGAGCATGTGTGTGTGGGGGGGGTGAGGGAGTGTGTGTGTGTGGGGGGTGAGGGAGCATGTGTGTGTGTGGGGGGGGTGAGGGAGTGTGTGTGTGGGGGGTGAGGGAGTGTGTGTGTGTGGGGGGTGAGGGAGTGTGTGTGTGTGCGGGTTGAGGGAGCATGTGTGGGGTGAGGGAGTGTGTGTGTGTGGGGTGAGGGAGTGTGTGGGGGGGGTGAGGGAGTGTGTGTGGGGGGGAAGAGGGGGTGTGTGTGTGTGGGGGGAGAGGGACTGTGTGCGTGTGGGGTTAGGGTGTGTGTGTGGGGGGAGTGTGAGTGTGTGGGTGGAGAGGGAGTGTGTGTGTGTGTGTGTGGGGGGACTGAGGGAGTGTGTGTGGGGGGGTGAGGGAGTGTCTGTGTGTGTGTGGGGGGGGACTGAGGGAGTGTGTGTGGGGGGGTGAGGGAGTGTGTGTGGGGGGACTGAGGGAGTTTGTGTGGGGGGACTGAGGGAGTTTGTGTGGGGGGACTGAGGGAGTTTGTGTGGGGGGACTGAGGGAGTTTGTGTGGGGGGACTGAGGGAGTCTGTGTGGGGGTTGAGGGAGTGTGTGTGTATGTGGGGGAGGTGAGGGAGTGTGTGTGGGGGGTGAGGGAGTGTGTGTGGTGGGACTGAGGGAATTTGTGTGGGGGGACTGAGGACGCTTGTGTGGGGGGACTGAGGGAGTGTGTGTGGGGGTTGAGGGAGTGTGTGTGTATGTGGGGGAGGTGAGGGAGTGTGTGTGGGGGGGTGACGGAGTGTGTGTGGGGCGGTGAGGGAGTGTGTGTGTGTGGGGGGGGGTGAGAGAGTGTGTGTGTGGGGGGGCGTGAGGGAGTGTGTGTGTGGGGGGGTAAGGGAGTGTGTGTGGTTGGGGGATGGGTGAGGGAGTGTGTGTGGGGGGTGAGGGTGTGTGTGTGTGTGGGGTGAGGGAGGGTGTTTGTGGTGGGTGAGGGAGTGTGTGTGTGTGGGGTGAGGGAGTGTGTGGGGGGGTGAGGGAATGTGTGTGAGTGTTGGGTGAGGGAGTGTGTGGGGGGGGTGAGGAAGTGTGTGTGGAGGGGGAGAGGGTGTGTGTGTGTGGGGGGAAAGGGAGTGTGTGTGGCGGGGAGAGGGAGTGGTTGTGTGGGGGAGACGGAGTGTGTGTGTGTGTGGGGGGGGTGAGGGAGTGTGTGTGGTGGGACTGAGGGAGTTTGTGTGGGGGGACTGAGGGAGTGTGTGTGGAGGTTGAGGGAGTGTGTGTGTATGTGGGGGAGGTGAGGGAGTGTGTGTGGGGGGTGAGGGGTGTGTGTGGGGTGGTGAAGGAGTGTGTGTGTGTGGGGGGTGGGGGGGTGAGGGAGTGTGTGTGGGGGGGTGAGATTGTGTGTGTTTGGGGGGGTGAGAGTGTATGTGTGGGGGGGGTGAGGGGAGTGTGTGAGGGGACTGAGGGAGTGTGTGTGGGGGGTGGGGGGGAGGGGGGGGGGGGGAGGGGGGGGGGGGGGGTGTGGGGGTTGAGGGAGTGTGTGTGTATGTCGGGGAGGTGAGGGAGTGTGTGTGAGGGGTGAGGGAGTGTGTGTGTGGGGTGGGAGAGGTGAGAGAGGGTGTGTGTGTGGGGGGGGGGTGTGTGAGGGAGTATGTGTGTGTGTGGGGGGGTGAGGGAGTGTATGAGTGTGTGTGGGGTGAGGGTGTATGTTTGTGGGGGGTGAGGGAGTGTGTTTGTGGTGGGTGAGGGAGTGTGTGTGAGTGTGGGGTGAGGGAGTGTGTGTTGGGGGGGTGAGGGAGTGTGTGTGTGGGTGGGGGAGTGTGTGTGTGTGTGCGGGAGGGATGAGGGAGTGTGTGTTTGGGGGGGTGAGAGTGTACGTGTGGTGGGGGTGAGGGAGTATGTGTGCGGGGGGGGGTGAGGGAGTGTGTGGGGGGACTGAGGGAGTGTGTTTGGGGGTTGAGGGAGTGTGTGTGTATGTGGGGGAGGTGAGGGAGTGTGTGTGGGGGGGTGAGGGAGTGTGTGTGTGGGTGTGTGTGTGTGTGGGGGGGTGTGTGTGAGGGAGTGTGTGTGGTGGGGGGGTGGGTGAGGGAGTGTGTGTGAGGGGGGTGAGTGAGTGTGTGTGAGAGGGGGGTAAGGGAGTGTATGTGTGTGTGGGGTGGGTGTGAGGGAGTGTGTTGGTTGGGGTGGGTCGGTGAGGGAGTGTGTGTGTGGGGGGGTGAGGGAGTGTGTGTGTGGAGGGGTGAGGGAGTGTATGTGTGTGTGTGTGTGTAGGGTGAGGGAGTGTGTGGGGTGAGGGAGTTTGTGTGAGTGGGAGGGATGAGGGAGTGTGTGTGGGGGGGGGAAGAGGGTGTGTGTGTGTGGGGGGGGAGAGGGACTGTGTGCGTGTGGGGTTAGGGTGTGAGTGTGTGGGGGGAGTGTGAGTGTGTGGGTGGAGAGGGAGTGGGTGTGTGTGGAGGGGGAGAGGGAGTGTGTGTGTGTGTGTGGGGGGAGAGGGAGTGTGTGTGTGTGTGGGGGGAGAGGGAGTGTGTGTGTGTGGGGGGAGAGGGAGTGTGTGTGTGTGGGGGGGGAGAGGGAGTGTGTGTGTGTGGGGGGAGAGGGAGTGTCTGTGTGTGTGGGGGGGGGGACTGAGGGAGTGTGTGTGGTGGGACTAAGGGAGTTTGTGTGGGGGGACTGAGGGAGTTTGTGTGGAGGTTGAGGGAGTGTGTGTGTATGTGGGGGAGGTGAGGGAGTGTGTGTGGGGGGTGAAAGAGTGTGTGTGTGGGGTGGTGAGGGAGTGTGTGTGTGGGGGGGTGAGGGATTGTGTGTGGGGGGGGTGAGGGAGTGTGTGTTTGGGGGGGGTGAGGGAGTGTGTGTTTGGGGGGTGAGAGTGTGTGTTTGGGGGGGTGAGAGTGTATGTGTGGGGGGTGAGGGAGTGTGTAGGGGGACTGAGGGAGTGTGTGTGGGGGTTGAGGGAGTGTGTGTGTATGTTGGGGAGGTGAGGGAGTGTGTGTGGGGGGGTGAGGGAGTGTGTGTGTGGGGGGGGGAGAGGTGAGGGAGTGTGTGTGTGTGGGGGGGGTGTGTGTGTGAGGGAGTATGTGTGTGTGGGGGGGTGAGGGAGTGTATGTGTGTGTGTGGGGTGAGGGAGTGTGTTTGTGGGGGGGTGAGGGAGTGTGTTTGTGGTGGGTGAGGGAGTGTGTGTGAGTGTGGGGTGAGGGAGTGTGTGTGTGGGTGAGGGAGTGTGTGTGTGCGGGAGGGATGAGGGAGTGTGTGTTTGGGGGGGTGAGGGAGTGTATGTGTGGTGGGGGTGAGGGAGTATGTGTGTAGGGGGGTGAGAGTGTATGTGTGGGGGGGGTGAGGGAGTGTGTTGTGGGGGGACTGAGGGAGTGTGTGTTGGGGTTGAGGGAGTGTGTGTGTGTGGGGTGAGGGAGTGTGTGTGAGGGGGAAGAGGGGGTGTGTGTGTTGGGGGGGAGAGGGACTGTGTGCATGTGGGGTTAGGGTGTGTGTGTGTGGGGGGAGTGTGAGTGTGTGGGTGGAGAGGGAGTGTGTGTGTGTGTGTGGGGGGGAGAGGGAGTGTGTGTGTGTGGAGGGGGAGAGGGAGTGTCTGTGTGTGTGTGTGGGGAAGAGGGAGTGTGTGTGTGGGGGGGGAGAGGGAGTGTCTGTGTGTGTGTGGGGGGGGACTGAGGGAGTGTGTGTGGGGGTTGAGGGAGTGTGTGTGGTGGGACTGAGGGAGTTTGTGTGGGGGGACTGAGGGAGTTTGTGTGGGGGGACTGAGGGAGTGTGTGGGGGGGTTGAGGGAGTGTGTGTGTATGTGGGGGAGGTGAGGGAGTGTGTGTGGGGGGTGAGGGAGTGTGTGTGGTGGGACTGAGGGAATTTGTGTGGGGGGACTGAGGACGTTTGTGTGGGGGGACTGAGGGAGTGTGTGTGGGGGTTGATGGAGGGTGTGTGTATGTGGGGGAGGTGAGAGAGTGTGTGCGGGGGGGAGAGGGGGTGTGTGGGGGCGGTGAGGGAGTGTGTGTGTGGGGGGGATAAGGGAGTGTGTGTGTGTGGGGGGGGGTATGAGGGAGTGTGTGTGGTTGTGGGGGGGTGGGTGAGGGAGTGTGTGTGTTTGTGGAGGACTGAGGGAGTGTGTGGGGGTTGAGGGAGTGTGTTGTGTGGGGGAGGTGAGGGAGTGTGTTGGGGGGTGAGGGAGTGTGTGTGTGGGGGGGGGGGTGAGAGAGTGTGTGTGTGTGTGGGGGGCGTGAGGGAGTGTGTGTGTGGGGGTTATGGGAGTGTGTGTGTGGGGGGGGGGTGGAGGGAGTGTGTGTGTGGGGGGATGGGTGAGGGAGTGTGTGTGGGGGGTGAAGGGGTGTAGTGTGGGGGGGCTGACGGAGTGGTATTGTGTGTGTGTGTGGGGTGAGGGAGGGTGTTTGTGGGGAGGTGAGGGAGTGTGTTTGTGGTGAGTGAGGAGTGTGGTGTGGGGGTGTGGGGTGAGGGAGGTGTGGGGGGGGGGGTGGGAAGTGTGTGTGGAGGGGGGGAGGGTGTGTGGTGTGTGGGGGGGGGGAGAGGGAGGTGTGTGTGGGGGAGAGGGAGTGTGTGTGTGTGTGTGTGGAGAGGACTGAGGGAGTGTGTGTGGGGGGGTGAGGGAGTGTGTGTGTGTGGGGGGGGAGAGGTGAGGGAGTGTGTGTGTGGGGGGGGGTGTGTGTGTGAGGGAGTATGTGTGTGTGGGGGGGTGAGGGAGTGTATGTGTGTGTGTGTGGGGTGAGGGAGTGTGTGTGGGGGGGTGAGGGAGTGTGTTTGTGATGGGTGAGGGAGTGGTGTGTGAGTGTGGGGGTGGGGAGCGTGTTGTGTGGGTGAGGGAGTGTGTGTGTGTTGTGCGGGAGGGATGAGGGGTGTGTGTTTGGGTGGGGGGTGTGTGGGGGGGGGAGTGTAGTGTGTGTGTGGTGGTGGGTGGGTGTGGGTGTGTGTGTGTGTGGGGGGGTGAGGAGTGTGTGTGTGTTGGTGTGAGTGTGTGTGGTTGAGGGAGTGTTTGGGTTGGGGGGAGTGTGTGTGTGTGTGTGTGTGTGTGTGTGTGTGGGGGGGGGGGGAGAGAGTGTGTGTGTGTGTGTGTGTGGGGGCGTGAGGGAGTGTGTGTGTGTGGGGGGGGTAAGGGAGTGTGTGTGTGTGGGTGGGGGTGTGAGGGAGTGTTTGTGGTTGGGGGGATGGGTGAGGGAGTGTGTGTGGGGGGTGAAGGGGTGTGGGGGGTGAAGGGGTGTGTGTGTGTGGGGGGAGTGACGGAGTGTATGTGTGTGTGTGTGGGGTGAGGGAGGGTGTTTGTGGGGGGTGAGGGAGTGTGTTTCTGGTGGGTGAGGGAGTGTGTGTGAGTGTGGGGTGAGGGAGTGTGTGGGGGGGGTGAGGAAGTGTGTGTGGAGGGGGAGAGGGAGTGTGTGTGTGGAGGGGTGAGGGAGTGTATGTGTGTGTGTGTAGGGTGAGGGAGTGTGTGGGGTGAGGGAGTTTGTGTGAGTGGGAGGGATGAGGGAGTGTGTGTGGGGGGGGGAAGAGGGTGTGTGTGTGTGGGGGGGGAGAGGGACTGTGTGCGTGTGGGGTTAGGGTGTGAGTGTGTGGGGGGAGTGTGAGTGTGTGGGTGGAGAGGGAGTGGGTGTGTGTGTGGGGGGAGAGGGAGTGTGTGTGTGTGGGGGGAGAGGGAGTGTGTGTGTGTGTGGGGGGAGAGGGAGTGTGTGTGTGTGGGGGGAGAGGGAGTGTCTGTGTCTGTGTGGGGGGGGGACTGAGGGAGTGTGTGTGGTGGGACTAAGGGAGTTTGTGTGGGGGGACTGAGGGAGTTTGTGTGGGGGGACTGAGGGAGTGTGTGTGGGGGTTGAGGGAGTGTGTGTGTATGTGGGGGAGGTGAGAGAGTGTGTGGGGTGGTGAGGGAGTGTGTGTGGGGCGGTGAGGGAGTGTGTGTGTGGGGGGATAAGGGAGTGTGTGTGTGTGTGTGTGGGGGGGGGGTGAGGGAGTGTGTGTGGTTGGGGGGGTGGGTGAGGGAGTGTGTGTGTGGGGGTGGACTGAGGGAGTGTGTGTGGGGGTTGAGGGAGTGTGTGTGTATGTGGGGGAGGTGAGGGAGTGTGTGTGTGTGTGGGGGTGGGGTGAGAGAGAGTGTGTGTGTGGGGGGGGGCGTGAGGAAGTGTGTGTGTGTGGGGGGGTAAGGGAGTGTGTGTGTGTGGGGGGGGTAAGGGAGTGTGTGGGGATGGGGGGGTAAGGGAGTGTGTGTGTGTGGGGGGGGGGTAAGGGAGTGTGTGTGTGGGGGGATGGGTGAGGGAGTGAGTGTGGGGGGTGAAGGGGTGTGTGTGTGTGGGGGGGTGACGGAGTGTTTGTGTGTGTGGGGGGTGAGGGAGGGCGTTTGTGGGGGTGAGGGAGTGTGTTTGTGGTGGGTGAGGGAGTGTGTGTGAGTGTGGGGTGAGGGAGTGTGTGGGGGGGTGAGGGAGTGTGTGTGAGTGTGGGGTGAGGGAGTGTGTGTGTGGGTGAGGGAGTGTGTGTGTGTGTGCGGGAGGGATGAGGGAGTGTGTGTTTGGGGGGGTGAGGGAGTGTGTGTTTGGGGGGGTGAGAGTGTATGTGTGGTGGGGGTGAGGGAGTATGTGTGTAGGGGGGTGAGAGTGTATGTGTGGGGGGGGTGAGGGAGTGTGTTGTGGGGGGACTGAGGGAGTTTGTGTGGGGGGACTGAGGGAGTGTGTGTGGAGGTTGAGGGAGTGTGTGTGTATGTGGGGGAGGTGAGGGAGTGTGTGTGGGGGGTGAGGGGTGTGTGTGGGGTGGTGAGGGAGTGTGTGTGTGTGTGTGTGTGTGTGTGTCGGGGGGGGCGGGGTGAGGGTGTGTGTGTGGCGGGGGGGTGAGAGAGTGTGTGTGTGTGTGTGTGTGTGTGGGGGCGTGAGGGAGTGTGTGTGTGTGGGGGGGGTAAGGGAGTGTGTGTGTGTGGGTGGGGGTGTGAGGGAGTGTTTGTGGTTGGGGGGATGGGTGAGGGAGTGTGTGTGGGGGGTGAAGGGGTGTGGGGGGTGAAGGGGTGTGTGTGTGTGGGGGGGGGTGACGGAGTGTATGTGTGTGTGTGTGGGGTGAGGGAGGGTGTTTGTGGGGGGTGAGGGAGTGTGTTTCTGGTGGGTGAGGGAGTGTGTGTGAGTGTGGGGTGAGGGAGTGTGTGGGGGGGGTGAGGAAGTGTGTGTGGAGGGGGAGAGGGTGTGTGTGTGTGTGGGGGGGGAGAGGGAGTGTGTGTGGGGCGGAGAGGGAGTGTGTGTGTGTTTGTGGGGGGGAGAGGGAGTGTGTGTGTGTGTGTGTGTGTGTGTGTGTGTGAGAGGACTGAGGGAGTGTGTGTGGGGGGGTGAGGGAGTGTGTGTGGAGGTTGAGGGAGTGTGTGTGTATGTGGGGGAGGTGAGGGAGTGTGTGTGGGGGTGAGGGGTGTGTGTGGGGTGGTGAGGGAGTATGTGTGTGGGGGGGTGAGGGAATGTGTGTGTGGGGGGGTGAGGGAATGTGTGTGGGGGGGGTGAAGGAGTGTGTTTGGGGGGGGTGAGGGAGTGTGTGTTTGGGGGTTGAGGAAGTGTGTGTGCATGTCGGAGAGGTGAGGGAGTGTGTGTGGGGGGGGTGAGGGAGTGTGTGTGTGTGGGGGGGAGAGGTGAGGGAGTGTGTGTTTGGGGGGGGTGTGTGTGTGTGAGGGAGTATGTGTGTGTGGGGGGTGAGGGCGTGTATGTGTGTGTGTGGGGTGAGGGAGTGTGTTTGTGGGGGGTGAGGGAGTGTGTGTGAGTGTGGGGTGAGGGAGTGTGTGTGAGTGTGGGGTGAGGGAGTGTGTTTGTGGGGGGTGAGGGAGTGTGTGTGAGTGTGGGGTGAGGGAGTGTGTGTGTGTGCGGGAGGGATGAGGGAGTGTGTGTTTGGGGGGGGTGAGGGAGTGTGTGTTTGGGGGGGTGAGAGTGTATGTGTGGTGGGGGTGAGGGAGTATGTGTGCGGGGGGGGGTGAGGGAGTGTGTGTGTGTGCGGGAGGGATGAGGGAGTGTGTGTTTGGGGGGGTGAGGGAGTGTGTGTTTGGGGGGGGTGAGAGTGTATGTGTGGTGGGGGTGAGGGAGTATGTGTGTAGGGGGGTGAGAGTGTATGTGTGGGGGGGTGAGGGAGTGTGTTGTGGGGGGACTGAGGGAGTGTGTGTGGGGGTTGAGGGAGTGTGTGTGTATGTGGGGGGAGGTGCGGGAGTGTGTGTGGGGGTTGAGGGAGTGTGTGTGTATGTGGGGGGAGGTGCGGGAGTGTGTGTGGGGGGTGAGGCAGCGTGTGTGTGTGGGGGGGGAGTGGTGAGGGAGTGTGTGTGTGTGTGGGGGGGTGTGTGTGTGGTGGGAGAGTGGGTGAGGGAGTGTGTGGGGGGAAGAGAGAGTATGTGTGTGCGGGGGACTGGGGGAGTTTGTGTGGGGGGATTGAGGGAGTGTGTGTGGGGGTTGAGGGTATGTGTGTGTGTTTGTGTGTGGGGGGGGTGAGGGAGTGTGTATGGGGGGTGAGGGAGTATGTGTGGGGGGGTGAGGGTGTGTGTGTGTGTGGGGGGGGTGAGGGAGTGTGTGTGGGGGGGGGTGAGGGAGTGTGTGTGTGTGTGTGGGGGCGAGGTGAGGGAGTGTATGTGTCTGTGTGTGTGTGTGTGGTTGGGGGGTGGGGTGACAGAGTGTGTGTGTGTTCCTGTGCTGTAGTGTTCTATGTTTCATGTGCTATGCACAGCAAGATCCTGATATCCTACAATGAGTAAAATCCTGACTAACATTTTTCCCTCAACCACTACCAACTCATCTCACTGCCATTATTGGGATCCTGCTATGGAGAAGTTGTCTGCCCTTTTATTACAGGGGACAATATATATTTAATTACGAGGCCAGGATTAGAGAGTGATAAACATCTTGGGGGCGTATAAGGCTGGAAGAGCTTTCAGAGATAGGGAGGGGCAAAGCTACGGAGAGATATAGAAACCAAGGATGGGAATTTAAAATCACGATGTGGCTTGACTGAGAGGCAATGGAGGACAGTGAGCCACTGAGGAATAGAGTTTGCTGCAGATCAAGAGGCAGCAAGGCTCTAGGTGGTTTCCACTTCACATGGGGAATGAATGAGGGACAGCAGCCAGGAGAAGGTGAGAGAAGTTAAGGGGAGGCAATGGCCTAGTGGTATTATCACTGGACTGTTAAACCAGAGATGAAAATGTGTTGCTGGAAAAGCGCAGCAGGTCAGGCAGATTCCAAGGAGCAGGAGAATCGACATTTCGGGTATGAGCCCTTCTTTAGGAATCTGAAGAAGAGACCCAGGTAATGTTCTGGGACCTGGGCTTGATTCCAACCATGGCAGATGGTAGAGTTTGAATTCAATAAAAATTTCAAATTAAGCGTCTAATTATGACCAAGAAACCATTGCCAATTGTTGGGGAAGAAATCCATTTGGTTCAATAATGCCCTTTAGGGAAGGAAACTGCCATCCTTATCTGGTCTGGCTTACACATGACTCCAGATCCACTGCAATGTGGTTGACTTTTAACTACCCTCCATGTAATTAGGGATGGGCAATAAATGCTGGGACACCCCCTCATCCCATGAATGAATGTTTTAAAAGTTGAAGCAAGAAGTACAAAGTCATTCACAAGGGTTTCTAGCAGCAGAGACAGGGCCAACGTCGGGTGATGTTACATTAGTGGAGGTACCTTAGGCAACCTTAGTGATTGTGATAAAAACCCAGCAAATTCAAGGTTTATAGATAATCATCAGCAATCCTTACAAACATCAAGGAATGAAATTAACTCAGAGACAAGTTATTTAATATTTAGATTCCCTTCAGGGTGGAAACAGGTCCTTCGGCCCAATAAGTCCACACTGATGCTCCAAAGAGTATCCCATCCAAAACCCATTCCCCATTACTCTACATTTACCCCTGACTAATTATGGACAATTTAGCATGGCCAGTTCACCTAACCTGCACATCTTTGGATTATGAGAGGAAACTAGAGCACCTGGAGGAAACCCACACAGACATGGGGAGAATGTGCAAACTCTACTCAGGCAGTCGTCCGAGGCTGGAATCGAACGCGGGTCCCTGGCGCTGTGAGGCAGCGTTGCCAAGCACTGAGCCACTATTATCTGCACCAGGCAAGAA
The DNA here is from genome assembly GCF_047496795.1 of Chiloscyllium punctatum. Lineage (NCBI taxonomy): Eukaryota > Metazoa > Chordata > Chondrichthyes > Orectolobiformes > Hemiscylliidae > Chiloscyllium > Chiloscyllium punctatum. The sequence continues at coordinate 54,986,127 of NC_092783.1, forward strand.
TTTTAATGACTGGACAGGGTATGAATTACAATCAGCCACGTAGCCTACCCATCACAAATCAACAAGATTAATTGTAGAGAAAAGGTTCATTCTATGTTTCCATTATTTACACACAAAGGCCAAATGGTCATCTCCTCTTAATGTACCACTTATAATAATGGGATCACACAGTTAATCTGCTCTGTATGATTATATCTTGATATAAAATGTAGGTGATAAAACCTTAAAAGTTCAAGTCAGCAAACTGCTCATAAAAAGACTTAGAGCACCATTACCTCAGTATTAAGGTGTTTTACAATTGAGTAAGCGTATTTTGAAGTGCAGCAATTGTTTTCATACAGAAAACACAGAACTGATTTGCACACGCCAAGTACCACCAAGCAGCAAAATGTTAAATGATTGATGGTCTTTTTTGAACTGGCGGACAAGGATAAAAACTGACAGGGCAACGGGGAACAACTCCCCTGTATTTCTACCAAACAGCAACATGGGATCTTTTACACCCACTTGTAGGAGAAGATAGTAATATAATGCCTCATCTGAAGGATGACTCCCATGTTAATGCAACACTCCCTCAATATGAGGCACCTTGTGTTAATGCAGCACTCCCCCAGTATGAGGTACCTTGTGCTAATGCAGCACTCCCTCAGCATGAGGTATCTTGTGCTAATGCAGCATTCCCTCAGAATGAGGCACCTTGTGCTAATGCAGCACTCCCTCAATATGAGGTACCTTGTGCTAATGCAGCACTCCCCCAGTATGAGGTATCTCGTGCCAATGCAGCACTCCCTCAGTATGAGGTACCTTGTGCTAATGCAGCACTCCCTCAGCATGAGGTATCTTGTGCTAATGCAGCACTCCCCCAGTATGAGGTATCTTGCGCTAATGCAGCACTCCCTCAGAATGAGGTACCTTGTGCTAATGCAGCACTCCCTCAGAATGAGGTATCTTGTGCTAATGCAGCACTCCCCCAGTATGAGGTATCTTGTGCTAATGCAGCACTCCCTCAGTATGAGGTACCTTGTGTTAATGCAGAACTCTCTTAGTATGAAGTGCATTGCGTACACTCCCAGTTTAGACTTTGTCAATCCCTCAAGTGAAGCCTGAACCCACCATCTTTGAACCCATAGCAAACATTCCCTCTTCACCAATGAGGAATTGGTATTTCTGGACAACCTTTCAAAGTAACGTATTCCATTTGCAACACAGCATTATGTCTCCCTGCGTAGCCAGTACAGTTAAAAACAATGCTTACATTTTCCGCTGTTAAAATGATAGACTAATAGATAACACTAACAGCGGCAGGTGTGCGTCGCACATAGCCAATCTCACACCAATTGTCCATCTGTCTGGTTAAGCTGTTGGTTCCAGCTCCATTTGTCCCCAACTGGTTTAATTGGGACTCTGTGGGTCACCAATACTTCAGGCTCTTTCAAGAAACAAGGAAACTGAGCTCCATCAAGATGGATAAGACAATAAACCTTGTACAACAACAGAGAAGCAAGGAAGAGATACTCAAGGTGGGAGCACTGCCAGAAACGTCAGTCCCCTTGGCTTTCTACTCACCACAGCTTATCCCTGCCTTGTAGTTATGAGAAATGAAGACTGCAGCAAAACAGACAAAGGGGAGAGAGAGGACGACAGCACAATCAGTCCAACCTCCTCCTAACAGAATAGGGTAATAAACAACAAAATCTGCCCTTAGTCACAAAAAGAAAAACAACCATGTTGCAACACAGATCGCTTCTGAGAAAACATCTGCTGATCTGAATTCTTTAATTTGAATAACTGAGGCATGTCTCATCAGTGAGAGAGGCAGAGCTGTGAGTAGCATGACACTGAAATGTCAAAACATTCCAGCCAGGGTGTGGAGATCTGGGTGTGGAAGTTTACACTTATATATCCAAGGCATCACCAAATTGCAAGGACGCTTTCTTCTTGTTTTGGCTTATTTTCTTCCATCCAATCTAATCTCAAGTCAGTCACTTTTGATTTAGAAGGTGCATGTTCAAGTCCCTCGAAGGACCTTACACATTATCTCAGCTAACTCTCCAGCACTAAGAGGGTCTGCTGCACTTTGTATTTAACCACCTTTTGGAAGAGACAATAAACCAAAATCTTTATCTCGTTCCTGCCTACTTCCTTGTACATCTCTCCCATCCTCACCACAAACCACCCCCACCCCAAAGCTCGGACCAACCAACTTCCTTCACCCAAAATCTGAAAGTTGCTGTTATGTGTCAGTCTTCCCATCTGGATTAATTTCTCCATTCACTGGGGGAGCTGTGACCTTTGTGAACAGCTGCTTTACTGTACCCATCACATGGTCCATGGGTTGACCAGTATAGAATCATAGAATCCCTAATGTGTGGAAACAGGCCATTCGGCCAAACAAGTCCACATCAACCCTCTGAAGAGTAACTGACGCAGACCCATTCCTCAATCTTATTACTCTACATTTCCTGACTAATGCACCTAACCTACATAGCCCAGAACACTATGGACAACTTACCATGGCCAATCTACCTAACCTATGCATCTTTGGACTGTGGGAGGAAATCAGAGCACCTGAAGGAAACCCACACAGACACGGGGAGAATGTGCAAACTCCACACAGTTGCCCGAGGCTGGAATTACACCCTGGTCTCTGCTGCTTGTGTGAGGCAGCAGTGCTAACCACTAAGCCATTGTGTCACTCAAAACCAAAGTGGATAATGCAGGAGCATCAATAGATTCTCTTCTTTCTCCACCATGTGCCTTTACTTTTGTAGAGCATACCCTCCCTTATACTTCAAAATGTAACAGAAATAATGGGAATCACGAAACAGCCAAGGTATTAGCATAAGTATTTAATGATCTTCACTGTATTTGTAAAACACCTTTGGATTTAACTTCAATAATTTGTGTTCCATTGTCTTTCAATTAAGACAGTTGTGTTAACTTACTATCTCTGCTTTCCCTCTGAGAAGGAACTAAAGGAAGATGGGTATTTTGAAGAAGGTCAGAAGATTGCCCTTGCTGCCCTGGTCATTATTTATTCCCCAAACATCAAACTAAAACTAAATAGATCTTGTCCTTATCACATTGCTTTTAGGAGATTATTTGATGTGAATTGATTGCCACGTGTCCTGTATTACACTACACAGCAAATGTACTTCACTGTCTGCAAAGAGCTTTGAGATATCGTGAGAATCACAGGATTGTAACGGCACAGAGAGATGCTATTTGGCCCATTGTGCCTGCCGCTCTGAGGGTTTTAACTTAGTGCCATTCTTCGGACTGTTGCCCATAATACTGCCCATTGTTTCCACTTAAATAATCATTGAGTGCCATTCTGTATGCCTCAATTGAATCTGCCTTCACCACACATTGCAAGCGGTGCTTACCAATCCCTAACCACTCACTGCAAGATAAGGCTTTCTACTCCCCACACATGTGCTTCTTTGCAAAACACTCTGCAATGGAACCCTTTATTTCAGTACTAATTGGAATGAGGTCAACTGGGAGAACCTCATAGAATATGAGTTCTCCGATGGGGGCTGTTGACTTGGTCCAATCAGGGAAAACTGGCTGACAGACATAAACTGGAGTGTCATAGGGGCTCTTGTGGTGCAGAGGTAGAATCCCTACCGCTCAACTGGGAGGCCCAGGTTCAAGTCTCACCTGCTCCAGATGTGTGTAAAAATAACTGAACAGGTTGATTAGAAAATAGGTTAAACAAAAACAAATAAACAGGAGCATCAGAGGTTCTGTAAACTCTGAGAGCTGGGTCTGAGGAAGCTAAACTATGCATGTGTAACTTGGTGAGGGGTTACTGGCCTCTGTGGAATTATTTAAAATTCCTGATCCATTAATAAGCAGGAACCATTTCTCCCTGCTGACTCTGCCCAGACCCCTCATGATTTTGAAAATTTCTATCTCTTTGCCTCCTCCTTCCAAGGAAAAAAAGTTGCAACTTCACCAATTTTTCCTCACAAAAGTTTGTGAAAAGTGAGATGAAAGCAACAGGTTCTTTCCTTTTACACAACCAGTTTTGTTTACCGAAGGCAGCCTGTGGTCACAAATTATTCACCGATCGAATGTTCTGGCACAAACATTTAGAAGTCGGGACTTAAAATAACTCCTCAGAGGCTGGCAGTCAATCACTCTTTATTTACAAATAGCAACATTTATAGGAACGCAGGAATTAGGAGCAGGAGTAGGCAATTCGGCCCTTTGAGCCCACTCCGCCATTTAACATGATCATGAATGGTCTGAGCTTGATCTCAACTCCATTCTCACACTTGCTCCCCATTGACATTTATCTCGCTTTTCATCAGAAACATAGCCATTTCTTTCTTGATCCCAATAGCTCGCTGTGTGAGAAAGCATTTTCTCACATTGCCATTGCCTCTTTTGCCCGTTACCTCAAATCTTTGCCCTTGATACTTCCATCAATGTAGAAAAGCTTTAGCCTACTGTCTAGGCTCCTCATGGATCCTCACTCACCACATCTGGGCATTACATCTACAGAGTGCTGTCTGACCCAATGGGACCTGTAGAGAGTCCTAATGGGAGCATTTAATGCAGGTGTTGCAGATCAGAATCAAAAAAGGGGTGCTGGAAAAGCACAGCCAGTCGGACAGCACCCGAGGAGCAGGAGAGTCGATGTTTTGGGCATAAGCCCTACATTAGGATGGTTGATTCTGCTTCCACTGCTCTCTGGGCAGTGAGTTCCACAGATTCACAATTCTCTGGAAGAAGTAGTTGCTCCTCACCTCAGTTTTGAACCGACCTCCTCTCGCTCGAGATCTATGACACTACGTAGCCTTTGACAATAACACTGAGCCAGGCATTCAGGGACTTAATACTCCAGACATTCACCCCTTTATGTCAGCCAGGTCTCCCTGATTAGACCAGATTAATAGTCTCAATCAAGGAACTCATATTCTGTAACATCCAGCTGGCTGACCTCATTACAGTCACAACAGCATTCTTCCTGAATTGCAGTAAGTTTAAACTGAGCAACAGCCATCTCAGAATCACAAAACGTGCCCAGCAAAGAAGAAGACCATTCAGCCTATCGTGTTTGTACTGGCTCTCCAAAGGAGCAACTAACCGAGTGCCACCACTCCACCTTCTGCCTGCAACCCATGCACAATATACATTTTCACATTACTATCCTATTCACTCTTGAACACCTTGATTGAACTTGCCTCCATCATACTGTTGGGATGCATGGTGCAGATCCCAATAGCTCGCTGTGTGAGAAAGCATTTTCTCACATTGCCATTGCCTCTTTTGCCCGTTACCTCAAATCTTTGCCCTTGATATTTCCATCAATGTAGAAAAGCTTTAGCTTACTGTCTCGGCTCCTCATGGATCCTCACTCCCCACATCTGGGCATTACATCTACAGAGTGCTGTCTGACCCAATGGGACCTGTAGAGAGTCCTAATGGGAGCATTTGATGCAGGTGTTGCAGGTCAGAATCAAAAAGGTGGTGCTGGAAAAGCACAGCCAATCAGACAGCACCCGAGGAGCAGGAGAGTCGATGTTTTGGGCATAAGCCCTACATTAGGGTTTTGAGGAGCTTATGCCCCAAAATGTCGACTCTCCTGCTCCTCGGATGCTGTGCTTTTCCTGCTCCACACTCTCAACTCTGATTTCCAGCAGCTGCAGTCCTCACTTTCTCCCAGTAGCAGATCAAAACACAATCATTCAAAATAACATAGAAATTCCATCATTCAAAAGTGCGGTGACACGTCTTATCTTGGGACGACTTCAAAGGGCAACTATACAACCCACCTTGACAGGATATTATAGGATGAAGCAAGTTTGCTACAAGGTTCGCAATATAAAACAGCACCAAAACAGGAGAAGATGTTCCTTAACTGATTACAGCTTTCTGTTTTTATTTCTGCATTTTCTAGGTGTGGCCATGGCAAGGTGTAGCTAATTCCTACATGAGTAAGGAATTTGCCAAAGGATAGGGATGGGATCAGCTCAAAGAGAGAGCTGAAACAAAAAAAAACTGGAAGATTTTTTTAAGTCACAAAGTTTGGCTTACAGTTGAATTCCTGAGGAACGCTACAGTTGGGACACCGAATGGAAGAGACGATCTTTTGGGGGAAGTTTTGGGAGGCTTGTTTGGGATGGAAAGGGGCTTCTTTCACCACTATCCTCACAGTTGCTTGAAAAAAAAATCCTGCTCTCTTCACCCGGTGTGTCCTAGGTGTGCCAAATCAACATGCTTGGTTCATAACTGACCTCCACCCCCCCCCCCCCCCCCCCCACTCCCCACCACCCCATCCCTAATGTGACCAAGCAACAGGAAGTGCACTGTCACCTATTTGAGGGCAAAGAGAAATGGATAACAACAGAAATGGCTGGAGAAACTCAGCAGGTCTGGGAGCATCTATGAAGTCCAGCGATCCTTGTTCAGAACCAATCTGGACTCAAAACGTTAATTCTGTTTTTGTCTCCACAGATGCTGCCAGACCTGCTGAGTTTCTCCAGCCATTATCCAGTAATTTCTGTGCTGGTTTCAGATCTTCAGCATTTGTGGTTCTTTGTTTCATTTGAGGGATGGGCAATAATTGGTATCCTTATCGTCAGCACCATATCCTAACAATCAGCAATTTTTAAATTACACATTCATTCCTGAATTAAATGTCACATTGTCCTGTGGGGAACACCTTGGCACAAAAAAAACCTGGGTGTGTACTTCAGGTAATGCTAATTGTAGTCTGAGAGTTTGAAAGGGTTAATGTCTTGAACAGTGTAAACAACACATCTGTGACGATGTAAGAGATTGCATGAGAGAGGAGAAAAACATCAAAGAATCAATTTGGAGTTAGTCATGCTTCTATAACGTTACATGTAATGTTTTAACGATTTATTGTTCAAACCTGTTAAAGGCTCCTAACGAGACAAACCAAACATACAACAAAATTGAAAATGTGTTGCTGGAAAAGCGCAGTAGGTCAGGCAGCATCCAAGGAGCAGGAGAATCGACGTTTCGGGTATGAGCCCTTCCTCGTGCCCGAAAGGTCGATCCTTCTGCTCCTTGGATGCTGCCTGACCTGCTGCGCTTTTCCAGCAACACATTTTCAGCTCTGATCTCCAGCATCTGCAGTCCTCACTTTCTCATACAACAAAATTGGTCTTCACCAGAAGGTGGCTTCTTCAGATGCAATGGGAGAAGATTAAATCCATTCCGTGTTGCACCTAAAACTGAAGCCATTTCTAAATGTTCCTCAGTGTAGAAGCATATTTTCCTTCTACCTTCTTCACTAGAATGGACAAAAAAAGATTTTTAATTGCCTTGCTCCCAAAGACCTCTAGTTGAACCAGTACTGTAATCAGAACCACATGGGATTCCACCTACTCCAAGGTGCAGAGAGTCCATGTATAAATATCAACAAGCAGCCTACGAGAAGCCTCCAAGTTGCAGTTCAGTCCAGCACAACAGCCTCTGCCCTGAATTGATGATGCTTCAATCAGGAGCCAGGCGTCATTCCTTAAAAACCAGGAACCTCCAACTTAAAGCTGTTGAGGTCTTTTTCCCAGGATAGAGGAGTCCGAAACTAGAGGCCATAGGTTTAGAGTGAGAGGGGAACAATTTAAAAGGGACCTAAGGGGCAACCTGTTCATGCAGGCGGTGGTGCGTGTACAAAATGAGCTGCCAGAGGATGTGTTGGAGGCGGGTGCAATTACAACACTGAAAAGGCATCTGGATGGAGACATGAATAGGAAGGGTTTAGAAGGATATGGGCCAAATGCTGGCAAATGGGACTAGGTTAATTTAGGATATCTGGTTGGCATGGACGAGTTGGACTGAAAGATCTGTTTCTGTGCTGTACATCTCTATAACTCTATGAGGTGAATTTAATCTCTCACTGAGTCCTTGGAACTCCATGAAATAAATGGTGGAAGGAAAGACCTTGAATATTTTAAGAGACAAAAGAAAATCTACAGATGCTGCAAATATTGAATATTTTTAAGGCAGAGATAGATAGATTCTTGTTAGGTGAGCGGGGGAGGGCAAAGGGTTATCAGGAGGAGGTGGGAATGAGGATTTGGGTTTAGTCAGGTCAGCCATGATCTTATTCAATAGCAGAGCAGGTTTCAAGGGCAGAATGGTTTATTTCCACTTCTAATTCGCATGTTCATGAGAACCAAAGCCAAAGGGAAGGTAACTCATAAGTCATTGGAGGTGTCTGCATAAACTGACCACATTTCTCTCAGTGGCTTCTTGACTCCACAACAGATCTGATCGCACAGCTCCATCTCAGACTTACAATCCAATCGAATGTGGCCTGGCTGGGCGATAGGGGAGGAATTTTAAAAAGATACAATATTCTTCCGAGCCTTTTGACCACAAAATGCACCATGATGTATATCTTGATTATTACTGCTTTTTCTGCAGGGGATCATATTTCACCAAAATATTACTCTGTTTTCCCCTTTCCCTTATCCCCTGATATCTCAGATTTGGAGCTCCATGTATCCTCAGACTGCCATCCCCAAAACTATAGTCTCTACTTATCGGATTTCTACTTTTAACTTGCTTTTTTATCCTTTGGTTTTCAACCTTGTTGGTATTCTACAACATAATCATTTAATCATCTATTCTAATCATTTCAAGAGAAAATATTTTGTGAATTAGAGAAAGTTCTGGATTCCCCAGTGTCAATTTATTTGTGACTATCTCTGTGTAACTAAGGGGGGGGGGGTATCTTTTCAAGATGGTTGGGGAGATTTTGGCTACTCTCTGGTGATTTGGTGAGAGACCAGCATTCCCTGTTTTCGGAAAAGCCTGTGGATCAGGCAGCTGACAGGAGGCCAAGGGATGGTCTTTCCCGCAATCAAGACCCTAAGGAGAGGGAATTGCCGTCTACCAAGAGGTGCTGGCTAATCAGCATCAGACAACTCTCTTGCTCAACAGCACCACTGATAGGCAGTAGCTGCTGCTTGAAAGACACGCACTGGAGGCTGATGTAAGTGATGGTGAGAGGCATTTCAAGGGGGCAGAGTCGCAGATGAGGTAGGTTGAAGCTGGGGGGAGTCAAGTGAATGTAGCGGGGGAGAGTCAGCAACAAGGGCAAGGGAATTGCTCTCAATAGGCAACATCTCCCCAAACACTTTTCACTGATGGGTCCCTCAATCGGCCTCAATTGAGTATTTCCAAATGAGGAACAGCTATGAACATGGGACCCTTCTGATGGATCACGAGCAATCAGCACAGGTTTCCTTATCTGACATTCCCCTGCTACACTCACGTTAATCCCCCCAGGTTCAAACCACCTCCCCTGCAACTCTGCCCCCTCAACGGATCACGAGCAATTAGCACAGGTCCCCTTACCATGCTCCCCATGTCTGGTGACAGACCAATGTAAGTGCTTACATTGGTCAGGGATAGGGGTGGTTGAAGTCTAACCAAAGAGTTAGGGAGTCTAACTAAAGGCATTCCTGCATTGGACTGAATCCAGCTAGAGGCAGGAATGTGGCAGATTCCAGATTCCGACCTGCAACAATCCAACCTGATTATATCCAATCTACCCATGAGGGAGGAATTATAATCTCGCTATAAAATGTTAGTAGCATGTAAAAGGCCCTCTCATGTTTCTCTTCCTTCCTTGTTCACCAAATTGTTCTATTCCCTGAAGCCTAGTGGCGAAGGATAGAACTACAGCCAATCTTTACAGAATTTTCTAAGCTTTTAGTTTTGGAGGTACACAAAAGTACAAACATACACCTCCTAAACCCAATCATTACAGTTTGAGTCTGTTCCTATTTGTAGGAGCACAATTAAATCCTCACTGAATACTCAGAATACTCTCCAGTTGCCTGGATAAGTGCAGCTCCATCTATACTGAAGAAGCTCAACAGCCCAGGACAAAGCAACCCATGTTAAGGCCACTCTCTTGAACATTTTTAACAGTTACCCCTTCATCACTGATACACAGTGGCAGTTCCGTGTATCATCTCCAAGAGGCACTGTAATAAGTCACCAAGGCTCCTTTGACAGCAACTTCCAAACCAATAATCAGGGATCAGTTCTGGGTCCTCTGCTGTTTGTAATTTTTATTAATGACTTAGAGGAGGGAGTCGAAGGGTGGGTCAGTAAATTTGCAGATGATACAAAGATAGGTGGAGTTGTGGACAGTGAGGAGGGCTGTTGTCGGCTGCAGAGGGACTTAGATAGGATGCAGAGCTGGACTGAGGAGTGGCAGATGGAGTTCAACCCTGCCAAGTGTGAGGTTGTCCATTTTGGAAGAACAAATAAGAATGCGGAATACAGGGTTAATGGTAGGGTTCTTGGTCAGGTGGAGGAACAGAGGGATCTTGGGGTCTATGTACATAGATCTTTGAAGGTTGCCACTCAGGTGGATAGAGTTTGTAAGAAGGCCTATGGAGTATTATCGTTCATTAGCAGAGGGATTGAATTCAAGAGTCGTGAGGTGATGTTGCAGCTGTACAGGACTTTGGTTAGGCCACATTTGGAGTACTGTGTGCAGTTCTGGTCGCCTCACTTTAGGAAAGATGTGGAAGCTTTGGAGAGGGTGCAGAGAAGATTTACCAGGATGTTGCCTGGAATGGAGAGTAGGTCGTACGAGGATAGGTTGAGAGTTCTCGGCCTTTTCTCGTTGGAACGGCGAAGGATGAGGGGTGACTTGATAGAGGTTTATAAGATGATCAGAGGAATAGATAGAGTAGACAGTCAGAAACTTTTTCCCCGGTACAACAGAGTGTTACAAGGGGACATAAATTTAAGGTGAAGGGTGGAAGGTATAGGGGAGATGTCAGGGGTGGGTTCTTTACCCAGAGAGTGGTGGGGGCATGGAATGCGCTGCCCGAGGGAGTGGTAGAGTCAGATTCATTGGCGACCTTTAAGCGGCATTTGGATAGGTACATGGATGGGTGCTTAATTTAGGATAGAAGTTCGGCACAACATCGTGGGCCGAAGGGCCTGTTCTGTGCTGTATTGTTCTATGTTCTATGTTCTATGTTCTATGTTCTATGTTCTAATAATCTCAACCATCTCAAAGGGTAAGATACATGGGAAGACCGTCTCAAGATTCCCTCCAAACCACTCACCATCCTGACATGGAAATATATCACCACATCTTCAGTCAAAATCCTGAAATCCCTCCCTAACAACACAATGGGTGGAGCTAAACACAACTGCATCAGTCCAAAAGGGCAGCTCACCACCACTTTTTCCATTTCAACTAGAGGAATAAATGTTGGCCCAGCCAGTGATACACACATCCTACCAACCAATTAACATACAAGATCCTGAGGGGATTTGACCAGGTGGACGTTGAAAGGATGTTTTCACTTTTGGAGAATCTAGAACTGGGGTCAGAGTTTCAGAATAAGAGTTTGCCCATTTAAGATAGAGATGAGGAAACAGTTTCCCTTCAGAGGGTTGAGAGTCTTTGGAAATCCCTTTCTCAAAAGACAGTGGATGCAGAACCTTGAAATATCTTCAAGGTAGAGGTAGACAGACTCTTGATGACCGAGGGGATGCAAGATTTTTGGGATGTGCAACAATGTAGAGTTAAGGTTAAAATCTGATCGGAGTCATAGAGGTGTACAGCATAGAAACAGATTCTTCGGTCCAACTTTGTCCATTCTAATCTCCTAACCTAATCTAATCCCTTTGCCAGCACTTGACCCATATCCCTGTAAACCCTTAGAACATAGAACATTGCAGCGCAGTACAGGCCCTTCACCCTTGATGTTGCACCGACCTGTGAAACCAATCTGAAGCCCATCTAACTTACACTATTCCATTATCATCTGTATGTTTATCCAATCACATTTAAATGTCCTTAAAGTTGGTGAATCTACTCCTGTTGCAGACACGGCGATCCACGCCCCTACTTCTCTCTGATTAAAGAAACTACCTTCGTATTCATGTACCCATCCAGATGCGTGAAAAAGTTGCCCCTGAGGTCCCTTTTAAATCTTTCCCCTCTCATCCTAAACTGATTCCCTCTAGTCCTGCACTCCCCCCATCCCAGGGAAAATACCTTGTCGATTTATCCTATCCATTCCCCACATGATTTTATAAACCTCTACAAGGTCACCTCTCAGCCTCCGACACTCCAGGGAAAACAGCCCCAGCCTAGACAGCCTCTCCCCGTAGCTCAAACCCTCCAACACTTGCAATATCGTCTTAAATCTTTTCTGAACACTTTCAGGTTTCAGATCAGAATTACACACAATATTCCTAAATGCCTTGTGCAGCCATAACATGATCTCCCAACTCCTGTACTCAGTCGTGATTTTATTGAGGGGGATGGCAGGCTCGAGGGGTGAGTGGCCTGCTCTTGTTCCTTGTTCGTATGTTCAAATGGCAGAACAAAACCTCCATCTACAAAGTAATAAACACTCGAATAATATCCAATTCATAAGCTTGTGATGCTGAGCTACATGCCCTGATTCTAATCGAGCCAAAGTCTGAGCATTGGTGAAGTGTGACCACTGGGATATTCCAAATTAAACTCAAACTTCTTGATAACTTTATTTGCTGGGTGGTTCTGCCCAACTTTACCTGTTTGATGTGGGTGGGATATTCAGGTCTAAGATGTGAAGCTGAGACAGTAACCCCATCAAACCCCAGTAACATCTTCGGAACACCATCAGCAGCCCCTTGGTTTCCTTCCAAATCTGACTCTAGCACATATTCCCTGCCCTTTGTGGTCACTGGGTCAAAGCAGGAGTAACCTGTAGCAGACAGAACCAATACCCTCGCAGGGCAATGAGGAATGGGCGTTAAATGCCAACCTTGCCAGCAACAGCCCTCATACCAAGAACCAAATTATTTCAAAGCTTTCACCCAGGACGTGCAGGAGATATATTTGATGAAACGCTGTGTTCTTGCCGATGCTTGACAAGGATCTCATAGAAATAAATACAAGCTCGGATTGCCTGGACCAACTCGAGCTCCAGTTGCTCAAGGCTGTGCTGATATCATCCACTTTTTGATGCTTATCCAACTGAAAGAAACTTTTAAGAGATACCATCTGCCGTAATCTGCCGTATCTGTGAGCACACAGATACAAGGTTCCTGCCCACAATCAGTAACCCCTGCTCAATTGAGATCTACTTTAAACAAATCAGTTACTCGACGCCATTGTGATTCGGGACGGTTGCTCGTATTGCACTGATCAAATGGCCTTCGTTCTGAATAATTATGTAAAATTATAAAATCGGAGAGAGGGAGAGAGAGAGTGAGAGAGAGAGAGAGACAGAGAGAGAGGGAGAAATGTTAGCCCTACATGCTTTAGTTACCTACTGCATACATCCAAGATTTTCTGTTGGGTTGAGTTCTTTTTATCTAACTTTTATCTTGGGCGTTTTGTATTATGGACCAGGCTCTGTTCAAAACTATGTGACTGGCCCTTATCCTAAAGCCTGTTTGTTTTATATTAGGCAAGCTCTCTGAAACAGCTGTGTGCTGTAATCTGACAGAGGTTCAGGGCCTGGTTAATCACCTCAAGATGCATTCCATCTGCCTTTTGACTGACTCCACAGTTTGCAACACAGTCCAAGGTCTGCCAGGGAACCAGAGCGATCAGGACAAGCTCCGTTGACACTGACCGGTGAACAAGCACCCAATCCTCTGTAATATTCACTTGAGTCATCACCTTTCTTACCTAATTCCCCGGTACTGGTTCAAGATCCCTGTGGTCTCCCTGTCAAAATCCATCCCTCCATCTACATAGAAATGTTGCTGTTTCTAGGAGCTTGCTGTGCACAAATTGGCTTCTGTGTTTCTGACAGTGCAACAGCAGCTGCACTTCACAAGGAGCTCATTGGTTGTCAATGCTTTGGGATGTCCTGTGCTCATGAAAGGTGCTATAGAGAGGAAAGTATTTCATTCTTTCTACGTTTACACAGTAAACGAGATTGTGAAATCATGTCCTTTGGTACTTTTCTCCAGAAAGTTAAATGAAGGCAAGCGAACGAAAGCTAATTAAACTATGACTCCTAATGTCTTCGTGAGCTTATGGCTTTGGAATAGTAAGAATTTACACAAGATGCCATATATAGCATTTCTTTTCTATTGTCCTATCAACCAGCCTGAGATCAGTCAAGGTTCCTGAGAACCCTGTGATCTACTAAGAATCCTTAGGAAGTTGTCCAGGGTGTTAATATAGTGTTAATTGTATATTAGCTGTGGTTAACTGCATACAAGCAGTGGGCATTAACTAGGGATTCACTTGAGTCCCATGTGAACAGATTAAAACTGTGGCTGGGAGGTTAGGACACTTAAACTTGTAATGTAAAACTCTGGAAATAAATTATATAATTGGATAAAGATTAGCTCTGTCAGTCCTGTCCTTCACCAACCAGCTTTCAGCAATAAAACAAAGAGTCTGCCAAAACTGACGCAAAATTCCTGAAACCCAGAGTGCGAAGCTGTGGAATCAGTCATCACCAAGGCATGGTGACCCTTACACCCACAGATGGAAACCTCAACCCCGATTTATCCAAGATGGCGGCAGAATAGGGCTCCTCAGCCAGAGCTCCTCTACTCCGTCCATTTTTTTTCTCTTTTCACATTTTTTTTTCCTTTCTACTTAACTCCTGTGAGGTGTAACCCAATACGGACCCATGCGAGTCCCAGCCTCGAGGTGAGCGGCAGTGAGGGGGCTCCCAGCCTCGAGGTGGGCAGCAGTGAGGGGGCTCCCAGCCTCGAGGTGAGCGGCAGTGAAGGGGATCCCAGCCTCGCGGTGAGGGACAGAGTGGGAACTCCCAGCCTCGAGCTGACTGGCAGTGCAGGGGACTCCCAGGCTCGAGGTGAGGGGCAGTGAGGGATCTCCCAGCCTCGAGGTGAGTGACAGTGCGGGGATTCCCGACCTCAAGGTGAGGGAGAGAGTGGACTCCCAGCCTCGAGGTGAAGGGCAGTACAGGGACTCCCAGGCTCGAGGTGAGTGACAGTGCGGGTATTCCCGGCCTCGAGGTGAGGGACAGAATGGACTCCTAGCCTCGGTGAGGGGCAGTGAGGGGACTCCCAGCCTCGAGGTGAGGGGCAGTGCATGGACTCCCGGCCTCGAGCTGAGGGGCAGTGCAGGGGACTCTCAGGCTCGAGGTGAGGGACAAAGTGGGGACTCCTGGCCTCGAGGCTAGTGGCAGTACAGGGGCCCCCCAGCCTTGAGGTGAGGGGCAGTACAGGGACTCCCAGCCTCGAGGTGAGTGGCAGTGTGGGGACTCCCAGCCTTGAGGTGAGGGGGAGTGAGGGGTCTCCCAGCCTCAATGTGAGGGGGAGTGAGGGGTCTCCCAGCCTCAATGTGAGGGGGAGTGAGGGGACTCCCAGCCTCAAGGTGAGGGGGAGTGAGGGGACTCCCAGCCTCAAGGTGAGTGATAGTGCGAGTTTCCCAGCCTCGAGGTGAGGGGGAGTGAAGGGACTCCCAGCCTTGAGGTGAGGGACAGAGTAGGGACTCCCAGCCTTGAGGTGATTGGCAGTGCGGACCCTTCTGCTTTAATTATTTTCCTCTCTCTATCTCTGCTTTAGAAGGACTGTAATGCTGAACTTTTCATTTTCTTTCTTTCTTTTACTCATTTATACCTGACATCTTGTACCTAAGGCACCATTATGTCGTGATTGTAATGGGGTCAGCCAGGTGGATCTCATGGAATATGAGATCCCAGATTGGGCCTGTTAATCTGGTCCAATCAGGGAGCTCTGGCTGACAGACAATAAACAGAAGTGTGCTTGTCACTGGCCACTCGGGTGTTTTTCTATCTTCCTGGTGGTGGAAATTGAATAAAGATTCGTGCACTTTGTGTCTTTCACTATGTCTCACACCTGCGCACACACACACACCATGGGTGCTGGGGGAAAAAAAATATTTAAAAAGAAAAAGAAGGATGCTTGGTTTGATGAGAAGGGCCACTGCTTGTCACTGGCCACTCGGGTGGTTTCCCCCTTTTGGAGATTGGATCAGTGTGTGACTGTGTGTGCGTGCACGTGCAAGGACTCTCCTCCTTGAAGGGGACTCTCCCTCCTGCTGCTTGGGGCCTGCCTCACTGCTGCTGCCTGGGACTTGCCTTGGGGCCCCTCCCCAGGACCTCCCAAAAAAAAACAGAAGTGTAGCACTGCCCTTTGTTGAGGAGGGCACTAACTGTCACATTTGTTGTTCTTCACTGAGTCCCACACCTGCACACACACACACATCACGGGTGCTGGGGAAAATAAGCTGTTTGGCAGTGGTGTGGGGTTTAAAAAAAGAAAAAATAAAGGGGAGAAAAAACAGAAATGTCAGAGGTTGTGTTCACTCGAGGAGCCGATTCTCAGGGACTGGATCAGTGTGCACACACATGCACGCACACACCCATATAAGTCTATGGGGTGAATCTGCATTTGTAGAATTATAATTGCAGATACATTCATGTTGATCAAAAAGTACACAATCTGCAGGCAGTCATCCATGTAACAATTTATAAATTCCTAATTTGGAAACAGAACGAGTCTGACTCAAACTTGGGATGCAGACAGACTCTAACCTTATACCTTTAATACATTGTCTAAGCTGAGAATTTCACTTTTTTTTAATAAGATCTTACGTTATCTTGAGAATGTGACTGGAACAAAGTTCTGGGATTTGCATATGAAGGAACCAAAACCTGTGACCCATTCTAAGACTTCAAAGCAATCTAGGTTTGGTCAATATATCACTTCAGTTGCATGACACTGTGACGTTTTGCTATAAATTCTGTGTCTTATGATCCTGCTCCACAGCTACCTGATGAAGGAGTGGTGCTCAGAAAGCTATTGCTTCCAAATAAATCTGTTGGACTACAATCTGGTGTTGTGTGGTTTTTAACTTTATCCACCCCAGTCCAACACCAACACCTCCATATCACCTCCCACTCCCTCCAAACCAAAGGAGTAGCCATGGGCACCCACATGGGCCCCAGCTATGCCCTGCCTCTTCGTCGGAACTGTGGAACAGTCCATTTTCCGCAGCTACATTGGCAACACCCCCCACTTTTCCTCCGCTACATCGATGATTGTATCGGCGCTACCTCGTGCTCCCAAGAGGAGGTTGAACAGTTTATCGACTTTACTAACACCTTCCACCCCGACCTCACATTTACCTGCACAGGCTCAGACTCCTCCCATTTCTATCTCGGGCGACCGACTTAACACAGACATTTACTACAAACCGACCGACTCCCACAGCTACCTAGACTACACCTCCTCCCACCCTGCCCCCTGTAAAAACGCCATCCCATATTCCCAAATCCTTTGCATCCGACGCATCTGCTCCCAGGAGGACCAATTCCACTACCGAACAGCCCAAATGGCCTCCTTCTTCAAAGACCGCAATTTCCCCTCCGACGTGGTCAACGATGCTCTCCAGCACATCTCCTTCACTTCCTGCACCTCCGCCCTTGAACCCCGCCCCTCCAATCGCCACCAGGACAGAACCCCACTGGTCCTCACCTTCCACTCCACTAACCTCCGGATACATCATATCATCCTCCGTCATTTCTGCCACCTCCAAACAGACCCCACCACCAGGGATATATTTTCCTCCCCACCCCTATCAGCGTTCCGGAGAGACCACTCCCTCCGTGACCCTCTGTCAGGTCCACACCTCCCACCAACCCAACCTCCACTCCCGGCACCTTCCGCTGCAACCTCAAGAAGTGCAAAACTTGCGCCCACACATCCCCCCTCATCTCCCTCCAAGGCCCAAATGGATCCTTCCATATCCGTCGCAAATTCACCTGCACCTCCACACACATCATTTACTGTATCCGCTGCACCCGATGTGGTCTCCTCTACATTGGGGAGACAGGCCGCCTACTTGCGGAACGTTTCAGGGAACACCTCTGGGACACCCGCACCAACCAACCCAACCGCCCTGTGGCTGAACACTTTAACTCCCCCTCCCACTCCGTAAAGGACATGCAGGTTCTTGGCTTCCTCCATTGCCAGACCCTGGCCACACGACGGGTGGAGGAAGAGCGCCTCATCTTCCGCCGAGGAACCCTCCAACCACACGGGATGAATGTAGATTTCTCCAGCTTCCTCATTTCCCCTCCCTCCACCTTATCTCAGTCCCAACCCCTGGATTCAGCACTGTCCTCTTGACCTGCAATCTTCTTCCTGACCTCTCCACCCCACCCCCTCTTCGGCCTGTCACCCTCACCCTCACCTCCTTCCACCTATCGTATTCCCAGCGCCCCTCCCCCAAACTCCCCCCCCCTTTCCCCCATCTTTTATCCTCAGCCCGCTTGGCACACCAGCTTCATTCCTGAAGAAGGGCTTATGCCCAAAACATCGATTCTCCTGCTCCTCAGATGCTGCCTGGCCTGCTGCGCTTTTCCAACAACACACTTTTCACCTCCACATCATAGTTTACTTTCAGTCTCATTCAAACACTCGATCCTCCTTTGATGAGATGAGCTCAAACATACACCCAAAACAGTCAGTCACAGTCTATGGATGTATCAGCTGGAAGGTGGGCTACCATCTGACCACCAGGCCCAGCAAAGACACAGCCACATACATTGGGCACAGCCCTCTCCACCTCAGCAAGCCACTATCGCCTGCTGCCAACAACAGAGAAAGTTTTAACTTCCCCCCTTGGAGTTACGAGCAGAGAACTAGCCTTGGATCAAACGCCGTGGCAGAACAGTTAGCTTTTTCCCCCTCCTCCATTTGTCAATCAGGACTACCGCAGCCAAATCGCATGAGCCAGAACTTTCCAATGAGCCATTTCCAAAAGAGGTTGGACCTGGAACCCCAGAGTGAAATGTATTCAAACGCAGCCACAGGAATCTGGGTAGATGCACAATAGCAAATCATTTACAAGGCAATTCCCCCCACAGACGTAACACTCTTCATCAAGAGGCAGCTAGTTAACTACTTCCCATTTCAAACATATCTTCTAAAGTCAATTTTGGCTTTGGTTAACCGTTTATTTCTTTTTACTAACAACTGAAGCTTTGGTTTATCCATTGCCTGTTTTATTGGGTAACCATTTCCCATCTCAAGTTTGGTGTCGAGAGTTATGTTTCCACTTTGCTCTTCCACCAGTTCCTGATGTGCAGGCTTTGGTGCATTGTCTCAGAGCTGATCCATGTCTGATTTCAGACTTCTCTGCTGGACATTATTTACAATGTCTTATTTGCACTAGAAAAAGTATGACAAAGATTTGCTTAAGCATATGTCTTCTACCTTTGGACTCCTCTACCCCTTGGCTATTCACCCTCTCCATGCCCCTCATGATTTTAAAATCTTTATAAGGTCACCCTTCAGCCTCTGACACTCCAGTGAAAACAGCCTCAGCCTATTCAGTCTCTTCCTATAGCTCAGGCCCTCCAACCCTGTCAATATCCTTGGAAATCTTTTCTCAACCCTTCCAAATTTCCTAAGGCAGGGAGACCAAAATTGAACACGTATTCCAAGCTTGAGGGACAGTCTTGCCCTCCCTGCTATCATTCTCTGCTGCATTCCAACCAAAACTACACACAATACTCCAGATCCAATCTCCACAAGACCCTGTATAACTACAGTAAGGATGTGCAGGTGCTGGTGTTGGCTGGGGTGGACAAAGTTAAAAATCACACAACACCTGATTATTGTCCAATGGGTTTATTTAGAAAGTTTTGAGAAGATTTCTGGCTCAGGTTGAGGCTCTGGATCCAGGTTTGCTCGCTAAGCCGGAATATTCATTTTCAGATGTTTTGTCACCCTACTAGGTAACATCTTCAGTGAGCCTCTGGATGAAGCACTGGTGGTGTAGCCCACTTTCTATCTATGTATTTGAGTTTCCTTGGTGTATGGTGATGTCATTTCCTGATCTTTTTCTCATGGAGTGGTAAATGGAATCCCACTCTCACTAGTATCATTACATACGGATGAGGAAGGACACCACATTCATGCTAGGACAAACCAAACAGAGACACTCATGGAAATTCCTAGAAGCATAGCATTCCAACCGGAACTCTATCAACAAACACATTGACTTAGATCCCACTTACCACCCCTAAGAAAAAGAACAGGAAATGACATCACCATACATATAAACAGAAAACGGGCTACACCACCAGTGCTTCATCTGGAGGCTCACTGATGACTTTACCTAGTGTGGTGACGAAACATCTGAAAATGAACCTTCCCACTCAACGAGCAAATCTACATCCAGGGTTTATTTAGAAGTACAAGCTTTCGGAGCTTCGTCAGGTAGCCAGCGCTCTGAAAGCTTCTACTTCCAAATAAATCTGTTGAACTTTTACCTGGTGTTGTGTGACTTCTAATTGCAGTAAGACATCTTACTGCTGAACTCAAATCCTCTTGCAATGAAGGCCATTTACCTTCCTGATCATTTCACAGATAATATTTGACCTGTTGAATATTTCCAGCACTCGATAAGCCATGATAAGTTGCTACGGGCATGTTTGTAACCCCAACGTTCCTTCATTCATGTTCAGAGATCTGAAGCTGCACTTCCTGGAGTGGGCCACTGGGTGGCACTTGAAGGTCAATCCAATCCCACTGAAGTGAAACTTGATTTCAGTAAAAGAGGATCTTACTCCTGAGTGAGATTTTGCAAGAACACACAGGGTCACACGATTATCCATAAAAAAAACTCTCACTCCAGCCAGAGAGGAAGGCCCTCATTAGAAGCATGTACATTAGACAGTGGGAGGCCATTTCACCCACTGAACGAACAATTGAATAAATGCCATTCCCTAATCTTTACTAGCTCAGTTGGCTGGATGGCTGGGTTGTGATACCAACAGCACAGGTTCAATTCTCACACCGGCTGAGGTTACCATTGAGGATTCGCCTTTTTTAAACCTCACCAGAGGTTAAACCATCACCAGTCACCTCCCCCTAATGCAGAGAGCAGCCCCATGGTCTGGTAAGACTATAGCTTGCTTTTACCTTTGAGCCTTTGATCTCATTTCCTGTTGAAAGTTACTGCTGGTCCCGGCCTTCCAGATTGTAACAGCTCGTAGGTGGTTTAGTTGATCTTCCTTCACAGTTTCTGTGGCTGATACCTACAGGATTGTGAGGGTTGTGCAATTCTCCTGTGAGTCTGTGTTTGCTGAAACATTTTGATGTTACACGCTGTTGCGATTAAGTGGAATCCACAAACAGCTGGAAATGGAATTCTAACTCTTTAACAACAACAGACCGAACCACAGGAGGGTCAGTACTGAACAAACCCATGGCATCAAGTATAGAAAATCAGACCAGCATCTATACATCAATTATTTTTAAAAATTCTTATGTTGGGATGTGGGTTTTGCTGACAAGGCTCTCACTTGTTGTCCTTGAACAGAATGGCTCGCTGGGCCATTTCAGAGGGCAGTTAAGAGTCAGTCCCATTGCTGTGGGTCTGGAGTCACATAGACTCATAGAGATGTACAGCATGGAAACAGACCCTTCAGTCCAACTCATCCACGCCGACCAGATAACCCAACCCAATCTAGTCCCACCTGCCAGCAACCGGCCCATATCCCTCCAAACCCTTCCTATTCATAAAACCATCGAGATGCCTTTTAAAAGTTGCAATTGTACTAGCCTCCACCACTTCCTCTGGCAGCTCATTCCATACAAGTACCACCCTCTGTGTGAAAAAGTTGCTCCTTAGGTCTCTTTTATATCTTTCCTCTCTCACCCAAAACCTATGCCCTCTAGTTCTGGACTCCCCACCCCAGGGAAAAGACTTTGTCTATTTATCCTATCCATGCCCCTCATGATTTTAAAAACCGCTATAAAGTCACCCCTCAGCCCCTGACACTCCAGGGAAAACAGCCCCAGCCTGTTCAACCTCTCCCTATAGCTCAAATCCTCCAACCCTAGCAACATCCTTATCAATCTTTTATGAGCTCTTTCAAGTTTCACAACATCTTTCTGGTAGGAAGGAGACCAGAATTGCATGCAATATTCCAACAGTGGCCTAACCAATGTCCTGTACAGCCGCAACATGACCTCCCAACTCCTGTACTCAATACTCTGACCAATAAAGATTACTTTCTTGAAAGGACATCAGTAAAAACAGATGGGTTTTGACAACAACGAATGATAGTTGTCATGGTCACCATTACTGAGGCTGTTTTAAATTCCAGATTTACTAAACATATTTTAACTCAAACAGCTGCCCGTGATGGGATTTGGACACAACTCCCTGCAGCCTTAACCTGGGCTTATGCTCAATTGATCTGGTGACAGGGAGCCACAAACTGAGTAAAACAACGTGTGGGTCATCAGTGTCCCAGACCACTCTGCGTCTCTGATACTCACTACCATACCACATCTGCCAGGGATGTTGTTGTCTTGACGTCTGGGAAGACTGTGGAGATGACTGAGTGGCGTGAAGCCTTGGGAACATGTTCACCCAGTGACAATTGGTATTAGAATTGTTAAACATGGATCCTTTCTGTCTCACAGACTTACTCCGCTCATACATGTATACAGGGTAGCTACAAGAGGACAGAACTGACAATGCAAACTCCAATACACCATAAATGGTGATAACCAGAAGATCCCAACTCAACAGTCCAGTTCTTAGGTTACGGGAGCCAACATAATTAATGCCATAGTAGGGAGAAATATCCTGTTGAAGGTAAAAGATGACAACACAATTATAGATTAAGGTGACACATCCCTCAGAATTGGTGAGTTCAACTGTCAACAACAACCTGCATTTGCATGCTGCCTTCAATGCAGGAAAATATCCTGAGGTGCTTAATAGGGCCACTCACAAACAACCTTTGCCAACGAGGTACACGAGGAGATCTGAGGGCCGATCAGCAAACAGATAGGTTTGAAAGGGGGTGAGAAAGGAGAAGAGAGGCCAAGAGATTTGGGGAAGGCATTCTGGAGTTTAGTTTTCAGGCAGGTGAACATTGCTATGTAAATGCCTACGTTTTTTTTGGCACAAGACCCATTACTGAGTGTATAACTGGATAAAACCTTGAATTTCTTCTCTTCACTGAGTGTCTATTAGCCAGTGACTAACTGGAATAAACCGGAATCTCTCCTGTTCTCAGAGAGTCCCAAAGTTCCTCATTCGGGGGTCACAGGATAGTGCACTTTCAGTGCCACAGGAGATTTCGCTCCAAATTAAATGCAGACTGAAGCTTCCCAGAAAACAAGAACGAGTTCACTGTCAAACAGCTGTATGTAAGCATGGCCCTGCCTGAACCTAATTCAGTGGCTGTGCAAGAGACAGACTTTAAATGGACATAGTTACCAGGCGCAGTCACTCGCTATCAGTGACAGAGGAGGACCACAGACTGGAGCGCAGCTTCCTGATATCAGTAACAAGTAAAACTATCAGACAGCCATGGTCAGGAATGTAAAGCACACAAGGCATTCTCACACCCTGATCAAACTGTTCCCAAGGATGTGATTGTTCTAAAGAGGGTGCAGAAGAAATTCACCAGGATTTTACTGGGGCAAGAGTAATTCAGCTATGAAAAGAGATTAGATAGGCTGAGGTTGTTTTTCTTTGAGCAGAGAATGCCCGAGATGGGTATCTGATTGAGGAGTACACAGTTCGGAGGGTAGATAGGGAGAAACTTCTCCCCCTTTGTAAGGGGGTCACTCACCAGATGGCACAGTATTAAAGTAAGGAAGCAGAGTTTTAGAAGGAATTTGTGGAAAAATGTTTTCACCCAGAGGAGTGGAACTCACTGCCTTGGTGGGAGGGATACAGAAATCCTCAAGACATTTAAGAATTATTTTTAAAAAATAAATGAAGAATTATACCAAACAAAGCTATGGGCTAAGTGCTGGAAAATGGGATTAGAATAGATGGATGTTCAATGACCAGCATGGTCACAATGAGCTGAAGGGTCCCTTCCTATGTGATTCTATTCTGCCCTCATCACAGTGCCCATGTCTCACCCTGGGACCTGGAATGTGATCTCACATCCCCCTGGTCAGCAGGCTTCAGCATCCCAGGGTTTCCTGTTCCTAGACGCTAACCATGACATTGATAGGTAAGCGTTGCCAATGAGCAGTTTCAGCTCTGTACCAGTGTCAAACCTACTGGGAAACCTTTGGTAGGAGTGAAGAGGGGCCGCGATCAGATCATTACTCCTGGTTTGCAGGGGTTGGTGTCACCGTGACTTGCCAGTGACATGCAGAGATTGGTGAATTCATAGGGGGAGTCATCATCTTTTATCTGTGCTCTTCCCTCTTGGTTATACAGCCAGAGACACTTATCACAGTCAAGGCAAATAGCCCAAGAGAAAATTAACTAAATGGGAGAGGGGGACAAAGGGTGGAGGGATAACTGGGGAGAGGAGGGGAGTTAATGTAGTGAAGTCGGGGACTAAGTATGGGTGAATGGAGCACCTGAACATAGGATGAGGGGTCTGAATGTGAGGGTAGGTGGGAAAATGGGGTCTGTCTGTGGGGGGCTGAATGTTGCGGGGGAGGGGACAATATGTTACGGAGAAGGAAACTGAATGTTTGGAGAGGAGAATTGAGCATGATGGAGAGGGGGCTAAACGTTGCCAGGGGAGTGGTGGTGAACTCACAAGGGAACTGAAGGAGGCTGGAGGATGGGGATTGAAGGAGAAGAATAAACCGAGCCTAGAGATGAAGAAATGGAGGGAAAAACCAGAAGCATGTCTGAAAGAAGCAGCAGAGCATCGCAAAGGTGCGAATAGTCTACCTGCCTTACATGGTTTAAGGCAGTCTTCATAACTTTTTTTTATTATTATTCATTCAAATAATGTGGGCATCACTGGCTAGGCCAGCATTTATTGCCCATCCCTAATTACCCAGAGGTGAGTTAAGAGTCAACCACATTGCTATGGGAGAGCACATGTACTTGCACATCCACTAATATCATTTATTGTATCCGTTGCTCCCGATGCGGTCTCCTCTACATTGGGGAGACTGGGCGCCTCCTAGCAGAACGCTTTAGGGAACATCTCCGGGACACCCGCACCAATCAATCACACCACCCCGTGGCCCAACATTTCAACTCCCCATCCCACTCTGCCGAGGACATGGAGGTCCTGGGCCTCCTTCATCGCCGCTCCCTCACCACCAGACACCTGGAGGAAGAACGCCTCATCTTCCACCTCGGAACACTTCAACCCCAGGGCATCAATGTGGACTTCAACAGTTTCCTCATTTCCCCTCCCCCCACCTCACCCTAGTTCCAAACTTCCAGCTCAGCACTGTCCCCATGACTTGTCCGGACTTGTCCTACCTGCCTATCTCCTTTTCCACCTATCCACTCCACCCTCTCCTCCCTGACCTATCACCTTCATCCCCTCCCCCACTCACCCATTGTACTCTATGCTACTTTCTCCCCACCCCCACCCTCCTCTAGCTTATCTCTCCACGCTTCAGGCTCACTGCCTTTATTCCTGATGAAGGGCTTTTGCCTGAAACGTCGATTTCGCTGCTCCTTGGATGCTGCCTGAACTGCTGTGCTCTTCCAAATCCAGAACCTGGTTTCCAGCATCTGCAGTCATTGTTTTTACCACATTGATATGGGGTCTGGAGTCACATGTAGACCAGACCGGGTAAGGATGGCAGTTTCCTCCCCTAAAGGGCATTAATGAACCAGATGGGTTTTTTCCTAACAATGGATTCATGGTCATCATTAGACTCCTAATTCCAAACTTTGTTTCTGATTAGGGTGGTCAGGGTGAATGATCAACATCACATCCATGATCTGGGCTGCGGTCCTGGACAAACCAGGACAGTGTGGACGCTGGGGACCCTGATGCGGAAACACACAATGACTCCAAACCCAGAGCCTGAAGACAGACAGATGCCCTTGTCCAGATAGTCAGTCCCACACTCTGAGTTTCAGCGACATTCTCACAACAAACCTCCCAGGGCAGCTCCTGTTCACTTAATCAAAAAATAACAGCTCCACCCACCTCTTACTGTCTGCCTGTCATTTGTGACTTGTCTCATTATTGTTGCTATTGTGGTCACCAGACTGTGCAATAAATCTGTTGCCAAGTTCATGTTAAAAATTAAGCAATCAGGAGATCTGTACAAATGGTATGTTTTATTGAAACATGTAAGATTCTGAGGAAACTTGCCTTGCTGAGAATATATTAGATTAGGTTAGATTCCCTACAGTATAGAAACAGGCCCTTTGGCCCAACAAGTCCACACCGAACCTCCGAAGAGTAACCCACCCAGACCCATTTCCCTTTGACTAATGCACCTAACACCATGGGCAATTTAGCATGGCCAATTCACCTGACCTGCACATCTTTGGACTGTGGGAGGAAAGCTGAGCACCTGGAGGAAACCCATGCAGTCATGGGGAGAATGTGCAGACTCCACACAGGCAGTCGCCCAAGGCTGGATTTGAACCTAGGACGCTGGGGCTGTGAGGCAGCAGAGCTAACCACTGAGCCACCATGCGTGGCATTATTCCTAAGCAAATTTAGCATGGCCGATTCTCCTGACCTGCACAACTTGGACTATGGGAGGAAACCGGAGCACCCGGAGGAAACCCATGCAGACATGGGAAGAATGTGCAAACTCCACACAGACAGTCATCCAAGGTGGGACTCAAACCTGGGTCCCTGGCGCTGTGAGGCAGCAGTGCTAACCACTAAGTGACTGTGCTGCCCGATGTTGGAACTGCCCTGCCATTACACTTTACCTTGTATCAGTTATCCTTGAACCTCCTCATATCGACTCAGCTAAATTCAAGATGGCGGCACTATTCCTAAGCAAAGTCCCAATATAGATTGCCCTGCTCAGTGCCACTCAACTCCTTGCTCAGCCTGGCGAGCATTTGTAAAAGATACCAAATGAGAAGAATACTGTATCAAAGTTAACTGGATGATCACACTGTAAGTGCACTGCATGTGGGAATACCATATTATAATAATCCTGCCAACAGAATATTGTTTGACCAAGGATATCATGATAACTGGATGAAAATGTTCATAAGACAATAGCAGCTTCTTTAAAAAGGTACCTGAAAAGGACAGGATATTAGAACAGTGCACCATCTAATATTATCAATGCACAATGATACTATTTAATAATTATGTCACATGATAGGAGTTCTGCATTATCTAAGTAAGAGACACAAACAATGAGAGTGCTATAGTTTTTGACTAAGAATGAATTTAATTAATCTGGACTTTTGCTTCTGTTTACACTGAGACCTGTTTTTTCTCCTCACGGTCCAGCTGTCTCCATCATTATT
Source organism: Chiloscyllium punctatum (assembly GCF_047496795.1). Taxonomy (NCBI): domain Eukaryota; kingdom Metazoa; phylum Chordata; class Chondrichthyes; order Orectolobiformes; family Hemiscylliidae; genus Chiloscyllium; species Chiloscyllium punctatum. Next base: position 55,013,305 of record NC_092783.1, read on the forward strand.
CGTTACTCATTCCTGACCAATGTCTGACATTCCGCCTTGCCTAGGCTTCAAATCACCCAAATTCCCTCTGCCCGAGTCCTAACTCACACCCAACTATCCTTGGGCTCTCTGATCAAATTTAGCTCCTGGTGAAGCAACGCCTCGCTGTTACAATCCTCATCTTTCTTTTCAAACCCCTTCACAACCATCACCAGTCTCTGTAACTCTCCCTAAACTGCTGAAATATCGGGACTCTTCTAATTCTGGCCCCTTTAGCATCCCTGCTTTTAATCACTCCATCTTTGGCTGCCGTTCATCAGTGACTGTGATTTTAAGCTTGAGAATTTTACTCCTGCACCTCTCCAACTCATGACCTCCTCCTCCTCTGCAATGTTTCTTAAATGTAATGCTTTGATAAAACCTATGGCCACTTTGTGACTTCACTTTATGTGGCTCAGTGTCTAATTACACTTTAAACCACTCCTTGGGGCATTTATTACATTAAAGGCACTATAAAATGCAAGCTGGTATTGATCAACTTATGAATGCGTGAACTCCTTACGCCAGTTACAAAACACTTGAGAAATGAAACATCATTATCCTGAGAGAATACAACCACCTGGTTCTGAAAGATACTCAGTATATCATTGGGATGAATATTCCAGACAAATGCAATGCAGCTCTGGGTGCCGCAGAATTGGAAAAACTGGAATCCGGAAAACAAAAACACTCATAAAATCATAGAGCCGTACAGTATGGATGTTCAATAACATCCTTCCTATAGCAGGGCAACCAGAATTGTATGCAGTACTCCATATGTGGGGCCTTACCAATGTCTTTTACAGCTGTGTCCCAACTCCTATACTCAATGCAGTGACCGATGAAGGCAGGAAATACCCATCATCTCCTTCACTACCCTGTCTACCTGTGACACTACTTTCAAGCATTAATGGAGGTGAAATAACAGAAGTCTATTTAGCTTCCCATTCCTGCACAGTGCGGGTGTCAGCATTTGGGATAACTAGTTCCAATTTCAACTTGTTTTGCTAAGATTCTTCTTCAGATCTGTTCCTATCTAGGTCCTGCAAGCAACAGCTCAGTTGACTGTATGCCAGCCTGCCCAATGGCACCTCAACCTCACCCAGGTAACCAGACTTCTTTCTGAGCTCCTGCATTGAATGGGCAGGGAATGCCGTAATGGAGCCCAATTTTGTCCCTATATGTGCCGTTCACTGGACCAAAGCCAGGGGACTCACTGAACAACACACCAAGGCAGATGCTTCAGTCCTGGGCAGTTATAACATCACAAATACCAAGATCAGCTACCTGACTGTTCCAGATTTGGCAACTGCTTTATCCACTTGGTCCAGCATTACTTCCTAAACAAATAATTGCATCTATTTGGCACCTTTCATAAGCCCAAGATTTCTCAAACAGCTTTACACTTAAAAGTGATGAGTTCACTGTAGTTACTATTGTATTATAGGATATGCGGCGACCAATTTGCACACAGCAATCTCCCACAAGCAACAATGTGATCATTCTTTTAGTGATGCTGATTGAAAGATAAATATTGGCACTCCCCACCACCCCTCCCTGATCCAGCATCTTCAACATTCGCACTCTCCACCATCGACACACAGTTGGAAAAGGATATACCATCTACAAACATCAAACTCATTGGGACTCACTCCATACCTCCATCCTATACCATGCAGAAGGTCAAGAGCAGCAGTAGCATGGGTATACCATCACCTACAGGTTCTCCTCCAAGTCACCCAGCATCCTGACTTGGAACAATATCAGCATTCCTCACTGACACGGGGTCAAAATCCTGGAACTCCTTTCCTAACAATGGGGTGGTGCAGTGGCACAGTGATTAGCACTGCTGCCTCACAGTGCCAGGGACCATGGTTTGATTCCACTCTCAGGCAATTGTCTGTATGGAATTTGCACATTCTCCCCATGTCTACGTGGGTTTCCTCTGGGTGCTCCGGTTTTCTCCCACATTACGAAGATGTGCAGGTTAGGGTGGATTGGCCATGCCAAATTGCTCATAGTGTTCGGGGATGTGCAGGCTAGGTGGAATAGAGTCAAGATTAGAGTGGTGCTGGAAAAGCACAGCAGGTCAGGCAGCATCCAAGAAGCAGGAAAATCGACGTTTCGGGTAAAAGCCTTTCATCAGCCTGTTAAAGGGCTTTTGCCCGAAACATCGATTCTCCTGCTCCTCAGATGCTGCCTGACCTGCTGTGCTTTTCCAGCACCACACTAATCTTGACTCTAATCTCCAACATCTGCAGTACCCACTTCTGCCTAAGCTAGGTAGAATAGCCATGGGGAATGCAGGGATAGGATAGTAGGATGGGTCTAGGTGGGGGATGCTCCTCAGAGGGTTAGTGTAGACTCAATGGGCCAAATGGCTTGCCTCCACACTGTCGGGATTCTATAAGAGTGCTGTGTATGTATCTATTACCCAGGAACTGCAGTGGTTCAAGAAGGTAGATCACTATCTTGTGTGGAGCAATTAGCTTTAAACAATAAAACGTTGACTGCTAACATTGAGTGACCATAGGCAGGGACACCCACATCCTGTGAATGAATTTTATATAGAGAGCACAGAGAATAACTCCCGTTATTCTACAAAATTAGCACCACGGCATATTTTGTGCCAGGCTAGCTGATGGCACGCTTAGAGACTTGGTTTAATATCTAATCATCTGAAAAATGGCACCTCTGACAGTGCAGCACTCCCTCAGCGCTGAAAGTACCAGCCGAGAGAGGGGCATGTCCTGGAGCCTGGGAGTGAGGATTGAACCCCTAACCCGAGGAACCCCCCCCCCCCCCCCGCCCCCAATATCAAGAACCACTCGCTGAGCCACAACAAGAAAAAGAAATGAAAATACGTTTTTAATCACAGAATTGGTCAAACTTGGAAAAAGAAACACAAATTACCGCTAAAAAGCAGGCAGTAAGAAATGAGAAAACAATGAAAATGAAAGGGAATTTGTTCGGAGGAAACATACAGCTCAGCTCCGTGCTCTCCTGCAGCCATAATGGGGTAATGTGTTCACTTGACACAATTCCCAATGCTCAGCACCTGCACTCTCAGTAATAAAACTCACAGAGGCCACTCTTTCAGGTGTTTGAAAGCGGCTTCAGAACGATTCTGTGTTAGCCTTTCCCCTCTCCGCAACACATTTCGTTTTGCAAATGACAGAACCTGCTCCCCCCCCCACCCATCCCAAAAAAAAACACCCACTTAGCTGCCAAAAGTTGGCTTTGAAGATCCCACACACACCTGCCGCTGCTGCTCCTGAACTTGGTAATCTCACTCTCTCTCACACACACACAGGAGAGGGAACACACCCCAGACCAGCTGAATGAAACATAACAAAATGACACACCGTCAAAGCACGCTGCACCCTCTGGAGTATCCCCTTCCCCAAATTGCTGTCGGCTGTGGGATGCCGGAGAATGACTTATGGATGATCAGGAAAGCTACGCACCCGAGCAACAATTATCACAGTCTTGTCTTCTCTCTGTCTCTGTGCACGCAGCCCGCTGTGAAATCTGACACCTCAAGGCTTCTGCCCAGTGCGAATCCTCTTCTGCTTTGTAGCGAGAGGGGAAGGAGCAGATAATGTGACAGGCGATCTCTGTCTGCAAGACTTACGGCTGGTAATTACAGCGCTGTGTGATCCTGCCTGACGTAACCTATATTAGCCAGCTCAGCATCCCGACAACATCAAAACACTGAAGCTCAGCTCAGAGCAGAAGCTACCCCCAACCCCCTCCCCACTCATTCCCTGAATCCCCACCCTGTTCATCCAAGGCCGCTGATTCCACAACAACAGATTGCAACTTGCATTCGTATAGCGCCTGGAGCACCACAAACCCCTTCAAATGAGTGTCACCAGAGGGGGGGGGGGGGGGGGGGGAAGCCTTTGACTCCCGCCCAGTACACAAAGAACAGGTGATATGGAGGGGACCAGAGATGCTGATGATTTCCTCACTGTTTTCTTCGTTTGTCTATAATACCTTGCAAACTCCTCCCCTACTGCCACCCATAAGAAACCCACAAGCATCCGCACCCCCACTGCTGGGGTTTGTCAGCTCCCGCCCACCAGACTGGAGTCACCTGTAATTAAACAGTGAGTTCAGGCTAATGCTGCAGGAAACTGAGAAATAAAAAGCAACACTAAAAAGATAGGTGTTTATATATTCTGAATCCCTTTCAGCACCTTTGCTTAATGGCTGTACATGAGGGGGCTTATTATCACTAGAGCATTAATCCAGAGATCCAGGCAATATTTTCAGGACCTGGGTTTGAATCCTCACAATGGTAAATGGTGGAATTTGATTTTTTTTTTCAATCTGAAATTAAGAGTCTACCAATTTTGTTGTCAGGAAAAAATGCCCATCTGGTTCATTAATGTCATTTAGGGAAGGAAACTGTCATCTTTAACCTGCTCAGAGACCTACATGTGACTCCAGACCCACAGCAATGTGGTTGACGCTCAACTGCCCTCTGGGCAATTAGGGATGGGCAAGAAATGCAATAAGTAATAAACACTGAGCCAATGTTACATACATCCCAGAACTCCACTGACCTGCTCCACAAGAAGGGATTTAGATTTGCACAGTCACTACAGTACAGGAAATTGTTTCACTTAAACAATTATTGCAGCCCTTTCCAGCAACACAATTCCTCTGCCCTGAATGTCATTATGTCCCTGAGGGAAGAAAATCTGCCATCCTTACTCAACCTAGCTTAAATGTGACTCCAACTTCATAAGCAATGTCTCTGAAATGCCTAACACGCCTCTAAGTTCACAGCTAATTAAGAATGGGTAACAAATGCTGGGCTTGCCAGCAAAGCCCATAGCATAGGCAAGAATAAATCAACCCATCCTCATTCAACACCTGGAGGAATCTGGTTATCAAGTGTATTGGAGATCATGAAAGGAACTACTCTTCTGGCACTGAACTGCTTTTGAAGTGCATCCATTGTAATTTGTGGTAGCCAATTTACACACAGCAAGCTTCAAAAACAGATAATGGACACGTGAGCAGTTCTTCACACTTCACTGTTGGTTGGGTGGTACAGAGGCTAGCACTGCTGCTGCACAGTGCTAAGGACCTGGGTTCAATTTCAGCCCTGAGTGACTGTCTGTGTGGAGTTTACACAATCTCCCTGTGGCTGTGTGGGTTTCCTCCCACAGTCCAAAGATGTGCAGGTTAGATGGATCAGTCATTGGGCTGGGTCTGGGTGGGATGCTCTTCTTGAGGGTAGGTGTGGACTTGATGGGCTGAATAGCCTAGTTGGGGATTCCATGATTAATATTCACTGGAGACATACACTCTCTCTGCCCCTCTTCAAAAAATGCAATGGGGTTTTTACAAGAATCTAAACAAGTAGGGAGTGCCTTGGATTAGTGTTCTGTCTGAAGCAGAGCACCACCCACAAGTTTGTATAAGGTGGTCTTTATACTAATGTCTAAATCTTATTTTATAAGAAGAAGGTTGGTCAGTGTTAGCCACTCACTATATGAGCAGATTAGTAGGAATGTTGAATCGAACAGTGTATTGCCCCACTTGTGTGTGTTTAAAGGTGAAACACCGTGGGTGGTACAGTGGTTAGCATTGCTGCCTCACAGCACTAGAGATCCGGGTTCAATTCCCACCTCAGGCGACTGACTGTGTGGAATTTGCACATTCTCTCCGTGTCTGTGTAAGGTTCCTCCAGGTGCTCTGGTTTCCTCTCACAGTCCAAAGATGTGCAGGTCAGGTGAATTGGCCATGCTAAATTACCTGTAGTGTTAGGTGTATGGGTGGGTTGCGGGTCGGTGTGGACTTGTTGGGCCGAAGGACCTGTTTCCACACTGTTAGTAATCTAATCTAAAGAGAGAACAGTGCAGCCACAGGCTGAATCTCAGATGGTGAAGGAGGAACAGTGGAAAATGGGAATACACCCTCTTGATACATTAGAGGGTCTGGGGGGTTCTCTAATTCCTGACACCAATGGATGCTCCTAAAGTAGCCCAACGATTATTCAGTGGAGGATATTGTTTCACATTTGATCTTGTCCACATTCCTTCAAAGATGTTAACTTTTCATTGGCAGGTAAAGTATTTGAGCAAGGGTATTTATTTTAATTCTATATGTCAAAAAAAGTAACGTGCTCATAGCCCTATACCAAAACAAAAAGAAAGTCACTTGTGCCCGACTTAATCCTGACATATATCACGAGGAAGTCACTGTTAAATTAACACAACTGAAACCTTATCCGTTCTGGGGCTGGAGACAGCAAAATAAATCACAATTATGATTCACCACCACATACAGAGTATTAAAATACACTTCAGTTGTGATGTTCAGGTTACAAGGACCGAGTTAGTAGATTGATTGCAGGTTTGCATTAAAACTTAACTCCACAATGTAAAGCTCAGCCAACACCCAAGTCAAACGTCTGGGGCAGAAGTGTCCATCTTCAGCACTGGCCAATTGTCATTTCTCTCATTCGGAGAGAATTGACAATTAACCTGCTACCCAGTTCCTACATTTAATCTGCTTCCTAACTTCCCCATGCATTTTCATTTTCACAGTTTTGTCCCTGAAAGCAGGCCCTCTGGCTGGGCTAACAGCTGCATTAACATCACGGGTTTGCTTGCAGGAACGCTATTTGTGCTTTTGTGATTATTGTAAAGACTGAACTGCTGTTTCATTCTTTGCTTCGCAATTCACCGCTTGACACTATTTGCATTTATGTAGCACCGCAGCAGAGTTAAATATTCCAAGACATTTCGTAAGAACACAAGCCGGCAGAAAGTTGCAGAATCAATGAAGGAAACACTTCCGTCAGTATTGGAACGAAAATGCTGAGGATGCCCAGGAAGGCTGTCTTCCAGTTGAACATGATGCCCTCGCCTAGTGCCAGCCAAAATACCAGAAGCTACTGGAACACCTTACTCACCAACCCTGCAGTTGTATAGTTACTACTCAGGTCACCAAAGCATCTTTAAGCAGCTTACTATTTTCCAGCTATATATGCTGTCCTCAGTGATAGCATCCAAAGATAATGAATCACATCCCACCTGTATGCTCTCAGTACCCAGCTCCATCTCATAACCCAGCAACTCGAACTAATGAAAGCTCCAGCACTAGGCGGTGACATTGAAGGAGGGCACCATGCAGGGCTGCTGGAGTAGTTGAATAGTTCAGTCTCTGGAGGAAAGGGTGTGTGTGGGGAAAGGAGGCTCATTGAGAGACAGATCAGACAAAACAAAGGATTTCCTTGATCACAAGCTTAATTCCATATTAATGCTGTTGCTTCCTTCATATTTGTAATGAGCTGATGACAGTGGAATAGATTCATGACCTTTGGGCTGTCCACATGTTCAAATCTCATTTTATACTTCTATTTCTCTCTCCATTGATGCTGCCAGACCTACTGCATTTCTCCAACATTTTTCATTTTTTGATTTCAGATTTCATGGTGGCACAGTGGTTAGCACTGCTGCCTCACAACGCCAGAGACCCGGGTTCAATTCCCGCCTCAGGCGACTCTCTGTGTGGAGTTTGCACATTCTCCCCGTGTCTGCGTGGGTTTCCTCCGGGTGCTCCGGTTTCCTCCCACAGTCCAAAGATGTGCAGGTCAGGTGAATTGGCCATGCTAAATTGCCCGTAGTGTTAGTTTAGGGGTATGGGTGGGTTGTGCTTCGGCGGGGCGGTGTGGACTTGTTGGGCCGAAGGGCCTGTTTCCACACTGTAAGTAATCTAATCTAATCTAAACACCCACAATAACTTGCTTTAGTGTTAAGAAGTCTGAAGCGACAGTGTTCAGCACCCATCACACCTCCATAGATTCCATTTCGTTCCTTGCTTGGCATCACAGGGTGCACCAGACAGTTGGAAATCTTACCTATTCAACCCTGAGCTCAGAAAAATACCTTCTAACCTTCTCAATCATCAAGACAGCTTCTGAACTTTGACTATCCAACCTGCAGGGACCATGTAACTCCCTCCAATATGTGCTCATTTGTCTGGACGTTTCAACAGGGCTGTTCTTAGCATGATTAATTTGTCGACAGCTCCTGCATCAGGTCAGCAACATCTGTTGATATTGGCAACTGCTCATTAATGGCAACATGGATTAGCACTCAATAATTGATCTATGTAGCCCACAAAAAACAAAAAAGTTATAAGATTGCTGGTCATAAAAAATTCCAGAATCACAGAACATGACAGCATTTGAGTCTTAACCTAATTTTTGTTCATATGAACAAGAAGCCATCATTAAGGGCGCTAATCTGATCAGATCAATTACAGTGAAATCATACTGGGATCACAGAGAAATTACATGGGGATTACAATGAAATTTTACTGGGACTGGAGTGAAATGAAAGCAGGATCACAATGAAATCATAAAGGGATCACGGCAAAATCATAAAGGGATCATGGCAAAATCATAAAGGGATCATGGCAAAATCATAAAGGGATCACGGCAAAATCATAAAGGGATCATGGCAAAATCATAAAGGGATCACAGCAAAATCATAAAGGGATCACGGCAAAATCATAAAGGGATCATGGCAAAATCATAAAGGGATCATGGCAAAATCATAAAGGGATCACGACAAAATCATAAAGGGATCATGGCAAAATCATAAAGGGATCACAGCAAAATCATAAAGGGATCACAGCAAAATCATAAAGGGATCATGGCAAAATCATAAAGGGATCACAGCAAAATTGTACTGGCATCATAACAAAATTGTATGGGATCACAGTGAAATTATACTATAATTCAAGATGCAGCAGCATGGATGAGGACTAAATTGATACAGAGTAAAATCTGCAGTTTAATAATGTACTGCGAGCAACATTGATTCCATGAGGTCTGTGAAATTTCCATCAAATTTCTTTCCACTGGAACTTAGCTAAGTGTTCCTGTTCAGGATTGGGAGTATTGTTTACATAACCCAAGCTGGCAAGTCAGTGCAGTGATGGAGGGAGTGCTACACTGTCAGAAATGCCTTCTTCCCAATGGGATATTCCATCAAAGGCCCTCCTGCCCTGTTGCTGAATGGAAAAGTTCCTGCCCTTAGTTTAACGTTGGACAGCAAAGCTATCAAGGGAACTGCTGAGAGCATCACCTCAAGTATTTAAGCAGAGTTGAACAGCTCATGGAGTCAGTTCGATAAACAATCATCATCTTTGAGAAAGGTGTTAGGCCAAGGCCCTTTCAGATGCATTTACAAGAACCCATGACCCAGTTTGAAAAAGACCAAGCAAGTTTACTCTAGTGTCCTGTCAAACACTCCAACCAACATCTCTAAAAAATCGGGAACTTGCTGTGTAATAATTGGTTGCAGTGTTTCTGACAATATAACAGTGCCTACATTTCAGAAGATGTCAAATGTTTGTAAAGAATGACTTGATGTCAAGAAGGGAACGCAGCCTTTTCTCTCTCTTAGCTGCTGCAAAATCCATCCCAGATCTTTTAAGAATTACTTAGAATCAATGTACAGATTCATCAGCACTGTGCCCTTTGTATTCACAAATCAATCCACAGTCCTTTAGATAGTTTTTCCTGATTTTCCCAGATTTCCCAGTCCCCCTGTGCTTGGAAGTACTAATGTAAGTGCTTTCTTGTCCTCAGTTCAAGGTAAAACTGAATGTAAAAGTATCCCTTTCATGCTTTGTCTGCATTCTCAGGAACATAATTCAGGACTGAAAAGGAGTTAATTTTCTGTTTTGGGTTTGTTTAAATACAAATGTGAAAGAAATGGTACATGACTTGTTCAGGAAATAGTTCTGCACTAAAAATAGTTCATCAAACCAAAGCTATGGATGACATTCTAGAGCGGAGGAGGAGGTCGGAAATAAAACAGGAGGTTGCGAAAATTAATCAGAATTCCTTGTGACTGATAAAATATACGCAGTTTCAGGGTAAGGGTCAATTATGAAGGACTGAAATGAGGAAAAATTACTTCACTTAAACGGTTGTAAATCTTTGGAATTCCCTACCCCAGAGGCTTGTCAATGCTTCACGCTGATATAATTGGGGATATGATTCGGAGATACCGGTGTTGGACTGGGGTGTACAAAGTTAAAAATCACACAACACCAGGTTATAGTCCAACAGGTTTAATTGGAAGCACACTAGCTTTCGGAGCGATGCTCACAATCACCTGATGAAGGAGTGTCACTCTGAAAGCTAGTGTGCTTCCAATTAAACCGGTTGGACTATAACCTGGTGTTGTGTGATTTTTAACTTAATTGGGTATATGCAGGGATGTAGAGTTGAGGTTGAAATCAGACTAGCCATGATCTTATGAATTGGCGGAACAGGCTGGAAGGACCAAGTGGCCTAGTCTGGTTCATATGTTGAATACATTTAAGACTGGGATAGTCAGATCTCTTGGAATTTGAATTCAATTAATTAAGCTGAAGCATAAAGCTCGTCTCAATAATAGAGACCACAAACCTATCGTTGATTGTTGAAATAATTCCCAAAAAACTGGTATCCTGTCACCAAGTTACCCTTTACTTCTACATGAACAGTCCTTGACTTCAGTACTGCCTCATTCAGAGTCAGGGGTCAGAGTGTCAATATCTCTGACACTCCCCTTTTTATATGTTAGCCAGAGCTCCCTGATTGGACCAGATTATCAGTCCTAATCAGGGAACTCATATTCTATGACATCCAGCTGGCTGACTTCATTACAATCACAACAATTGTCATTGAAAAAAAAAACCATGTGGCTCATTAATGTCCTTTAAAGAAGGAAATCTACTTACCCAGTCAGTGAGTGATTCCTCTCCCACAACAAAGTGCTTTAATTTTAACTGCCCTCTTTCAGTACCATGGTAGTTAATGGCTGGTAACAAATACTTGCCAGTGATGCCCACCTCCCCACAGATTGAACCAATATTAAAAAGAAAACAAGAGCTGCCTGGGCTTTTTGAGTCAGAGATTGTCATGACCTTCCCAGCTGACATGTTAAGTGATTCAGTCACAGCGCGGTTACCCTAGTTTGAGCCCACTGCATCATTGCTCTGATTTGCACAACACTTGACTTCAGAAATTTCAAATATGCACATGAATGCCAGAATCAAACAGAGACTCATGTTTGCGTTAGATTGCACAAGCACAGTTCTGGGAAAAACAGACTGATCAGATGGATCCAGGTTTGATTCCCGATCTGTGTTCCCTGAATTATAGGAATGAAAAGAAAGCAAGGAACGGGAGCCCTGGAGGAATACTGTCCAGTGGCCCACTTGGAAAGTCTGCGCGTTCAGATCGAAAATTTTCTTAATACAGGGAAAAAAGATCCAAGGGGATTTCAAGATTGCAACATATAAGATTTGACACCAAGCCACATGGATATTACAGCAGCTGACTAGAAGCTGGTACAGATATTAAGGAAAGGAAGAGGCGGAAGGATGGGAAATTCCAGATCTTAAGGCCAAGATGGCTGCAAGGCGTGAATGCTAATAGAGTGCAGGGAATGGGTAAGAAATCAGAATTGGAGGGATCAGCAATCTCAGAGGTTGGGGTAATTGGAGAGGATTAGAGAGACTGGGTGCACAGAGTTTTACAGCATGCAAAAAAATGTCCTTTCAAGCAATCCTGTCCAGACCAGTCATCGATCATCCAGCAATTCTAATCCTATTTACCAGCACTTAATCCATACCCTGGTATGCTATGAATTTCAAGTGCCTATACATGTACCTCTTAAATATCTTGACTGTTTCTGCCTCCGTCACCCTTTTAGACAGTAAGTTCCAGATGTCCAACTCTGGGTGTAAGAAAGTTTCCTCAAATCCCCTCTAAACCTTCTGCTCCTTACCTTACCACAGTGCTTCCTGGTTACTGACCCCTCCAATAAGGGGAGATGTTTTGCCTAGCTACCCCATTTATGTCTATAACTCTATACACCCCAAAAACTCTATACACCCCAATCAAGTCCTCTCTCAGCACGCTATGCTCTCAGAAACAACACCAGCCTAACTAGTCTGTCTTCAAGGCTGGATAGCTCCAACCCAGGCAACATCCTCTGCCCTCTCACTAGCAGAGTCTTATCTTGCCAATAGGATGGCGACCAGAACTGCACACAATACTCTTAACTAACATTAAATACAGCTCCAGCAAGTCATGAGGATTTGAACACAGGAACAAGAATATTAATTTTGAGGCATGGCTGTGATGAGCCTCACTCCCAGCTCTTGTTGCAAGCCTTCTGTAGGGACATTCCGAACCTACATTCAGGCGTGAAGAACGAGGAATTAGATGAGGTACCAGGAGTCACGCAGCACTACTGTAACTAGACCTCATAATAAGTCAGCGTCTTTTGGCAACAGAATAACAGATAGTGAGAAAAACCGCATTTATGAAAGAAAATCACACACACTCAGCACTAATTAAATATTAAAAACATTCACAAAACACAGGGAACTAAATCTTAAACATTTATGAAATGCTGCCATTGGTGAGTTTAATTTTCTGAATGCTTTCCAGCTCAAAACTACTGATAAAAAATAGTTTATTTATAAAGAATGCAGCTTCCAAAAGGTAGCAGCTGCTTTCTGTTTCTTAGTCCTTTGTACATTTTCCTAAAACAGTTTTCCCACCCCAACCCCACAAGAACCCTCTGTATCCCCTTCCTCATCACAACCCTCTCCACACTAACCCCCCCCCCCACAACAACCCTCTGTACCCCCTTCCTCATCACAACCCTCTCCACACTAACCCCCCCCCACAACAACCCTCTGTACCCCATTCCCCATCACAATCCTCTCCACACTAACCACCCCCCCACAACAACCCTCTGTACCCTCTTCCTCGTCACAATCTTCTCCACACTAAACCCCCCCCACAACAACCCTCTGTACCCCCTTCCTCATCACAACCCTCTCCACACTAACCCCCCTCCCACAACAACCCTCTGTAACCCATTCCCCATCACAACCCTCTCCGCGCTAACCCCCCACAACAGCCCTCTGTACTCCCTTCCCCATCACAACCCTCTCCACGCTAACCCCCCCACAACAACCCTCTGTAACCCATTCCCCATCACAACCCTCTCCTCTCTAACCCCCCCACAACAACCCTCTGTACCCTCTTCCTCATCACAACCCTCTCCACGCTAATGCCCCACAACAACCCTCTGTATCCCATTCCGCATCACAACCCTCTCCACTCCAACCTCTCACAACAACCCTCTGTACCCCATTCCCCATCGCAAACCCTCCACCCCAAACCCCTATAACTCACTCCATCACAACACTCTCCCATAACTGTCTCTACCCTGCCTCCACAACAATCCCCACCCTGCCCTTCACAACTCTCCCCTTCCCCTTAAAAATGAGGGACAGATCAGCCATTAGCAAATTGGGTGGCGTCAGAACAAAGTTAAGGGGCTGAATGGCCTACGCCTGTTCTCAAGTGCCTCCCTAAACAGTAACAAAGCCACCAAAGTGCAAGGGCACTCACTCCTCCTTAAAAACTATTTCCGCGGGGGTTTGAGGTTTGAGGGGGGAGTGGAATTTGCATAGAGGAAGCCACAAGAGCAAGTTACCAGGCTGCCTCCTGGCCCTTCACTTCCATGTGTGAAAAGTTAATGTCAGTGAATAATGGAGACACACCCAGGATTTTACACTGACTGGTTTCCAATGTCCATCCTGGCAAGTGTGAACCCAGGGCAGAGCTCTGCATTCAGAAATAGAATGAAAGAGGCTCAAAAACAAGTAGATTTACACATTCTGTTATCAACTCGGAGTGAACAGGAGTCTGTATTGTCTAAACTCGACTTTAACAGCCTTCTGACATCTGCTTAAACACAGCTCTAAATTCAGCAGAATTAAGAGTGACATAGTGGTAACATCATTGGACTGGCAACCATGGCGAATTTTTGGGGGGCAATGGAGTTTGTGGAATTTAAAATCAGTGGATAATATCAGGAGGGACAAAGCTAATCTCAGAAATGGCGATCGTCAAAGAATCTCCAATTGTTGCAAAAACTCAACAGGTCCACTAATGGCCCATGGGGTGGAAATCTGCCACCTTTATCCAGTCTGACCAACATGTGACTTCAACAACTGCCCTCTGAGATAGTACAGTAAGACACACATCTCAAGGGCAGTTAGGGAACAAATGCTGGCCCACATGAAGTCAAAGAGTTGGACAGCATGGAAACACACCCCCACATAATAAGGAAGACTAAAGAAAAGACATGCATTTTTCACTCAGAAGGACTTTAAGGAGTGAAATGGAATTCACACACCCAGTGTACAGAGTCTGCACCCAGCTGCTTGTGAGGAACATGGGAAAAGGAACAGGTCGTTCATCCTGTTCCATCATTTAATGAGATCATGACTGATCTGTGACCTAACTCCATCTACCTGCCTTTAGCCCACATCCCTTTTGCTTATCAAAATTATATTCATTTCAGATTTAACATTAACAACTGATCCAGCATCCACTTCGTGGAAGAGAGTCCCAAACCTCTCCCACCCTTTGCGTGTAGAAGTGCTTCCTAACATCTCTTGTGAATGGTCTGCTCCTAATATTTAGACCAACTCCCTCAAATCTCAAACCAGTGGAAATAGTTTATTTTTATCTACCCTGTCTTTTCCTGTTAATGTCTTGAAAAGGTTGTTGTTGTGTCTGTGCATCCAGCGTAAACATGTACTCAATTAAGCGAACCAACAGGGACCAGTACTCGTGTGGTGAAAGTTAACACCTTGGCAGCTTTCCCTTCATGACTCAGCAAAAATCAGCAAAGTGTCATTGGAAGACCACAGGATTCCACCTTCAGCTATTGGCTCAGGTACACTGCAAATCACTGAGGACACATAATTTTGAAGCAATGCATGCTCAACTGCACAGAGTGTACGCACAGGGAGCTTTGAAGCATGGGTTCAAACTATAATGTTCCAAAAAAAACAAGTACATGACTTCAAGAAACATTTGCATTGATACAATTATTTGAGAGGTGTCTCGGCAGAAGACTGGCAGATACCTAGTGTTATTACTCTAGTTAAGAAGTGAGGAAGGAACAGGCCTGGGGATTGATAGAACACTCAGCCTAACATAGGGAAAAAAATGAAATCCCCTAAGGAGCGAATCAAAACAACAGCTAGAAATGAAAATGATAATAATGAATATTCAGAATCAACTTCAAAAGAGAAAATTTTGTGTGACCAACTTTATCAAATATCTTGAGTGAGTAGTGGTAAGAGTGGACAAAGGTAATGTCATGGATGTCATTTATCTGAATTTCAATTTAGGTTTCCCCATAATAGAATCGTGAATAAAGTCAAAGGAAAACAGAATCAAGGGACAGGTGTCAGCATGGATGGCTAGCTGAGTGGGAATAAAGGTTCAAAGTGGCAGAAAGTTACAGTCCATAGTACAAGGGCTGGAATCACCGCCATTCACAACTTACATCAACAATTTGGACTTTGGAATCCAAAGTTTCTTGATTTGCGGAATCATTCATTTAGGAGGATAATTGATGATGGAATGAGTACAACATATTGCAGGAGGACATTAATAAACTTTCTGAAATGGCAAATAGTTGGTAAATGACTTTTGGCCTGTGGGACAAATGCAGGTTAGTACATGTTCGTAGGAAGATAAAGTTACTTATTACTTAGAAGGTCAAGTCTAAGTGGGGTAGAAGAACAAAAGGATCTCAAAGTACAAATGCATCAATCACTAAATGTTAGCAAGGCCACTTTAAAAAGCAATAGGCTTTGTTCCTGAAGGGACAGAATTGAAAAGAAAGGAAGTTAATGCTAAACCTATATCGAACCTTCCTCAGGCCACACTTCCAACACTACAAATAGCTCAGGTTGTCATATTATGAAAGGAACACAGAGGCGTCAGTTTGGCTGCAGAGAAGATTTATAAGGATGATCACAAAAATGTACAGATTTGCAAATCAAGAAATGATGGGTTGCTCGATTCTTAAAGAAGACTGAAGATTTTGAAAGAGTGGAAATGGAGCAAATGTTTTCTCTTGTGGGGAAGAACAGAACTAGAGGCCATTAATATAAGGTAGTCATCAAGATCCAATGTAGAAATCAGAAAAAAAATCTGTCTTTACCCAAGTGAAATATGCTACCACAGAGAGTAATAGAAAGTGAGGACTGCTGATGCCGGAGATCAGAGTCGAAAGTGTGGTGCTGGAAAAGCACAGCAGGTCTGGCAGTATCCGAGGAGCAGGAAAATTGACGTTTTGGGCATAAGCCCTTCATCAGGAATGATGAAGAGCTTATGCCCGAAACGTCGATTCTCCTCCTCCTCGAATGCTGCCTGACCTGCTGTGCTTTTCCAGCACCACTCTCTCAACCACAGAGAGTAGTTAAAGTGATTCGTACAGATCCATTTTCAGGGAAACTAAATGATCATTTGAAGGAAACCTGAATTGATGATTACAATGACAGGATGAGGTTAGATAAATAAAGGTAGGAAGAGGTGGGAGTGCATCATAAATGCTGAATGGCTTATTTATGAGCCATTTATAAGCCATAAAAGGCTTGAAGCCACCAAAACTAAATGGCCTAATTTTTAAAGTAGCCCCTAGTTGTAGAGTTTCCCATAATGGAGTTCAATGTAGCTAAGTGTGAGGTGATTCACTTTGGTAAGAGTAATAAAAAGATGGATTACTGGGCTAATGGTAGACTACTTGGTAGTGTGGAAGAGCAGAGGGATCTTGGTGTCCATGTACACAGATCTCTGAAAGTTGCCACCCAGGTAAATAGTGCAATGAAGAAGGCATACGGCGTACTGGCTTTTATTGGTAGAGGAATTGAGTTCCAGAGTCCTGAGGTCATGCTGCAGTTGTATAAGACTCTGATGCGGCCGCATCTGGAATATTGTGTGCAGTTTTGGTCGCCATACTATAGGAAGGATGTGGAGGCACTGGAACGGATGCAGAGGAAGTTTACCAGGATGTTGCCTGGTATGGTAGGAAGATCCTATGAGGAAAGGCTGAGGCACTTGGGGTTGTTTTCATTGGAGAAAAGAAGGTTTAGGGGTGACTTGATAGAGGTGTACAAGATGATTAGGGGGTTAGATAGGGTTGACAGTGAGAACCTTTTTCCACGTATGGAGTCAGCTATTACAAGGGGGCATAGCTTTAAATTAAGGGGGGGTAGATATAGGACTGATGTTAGGGGTAGGTTCTTCACTCAGCGAGTCGTAAGTTCATGGAATGCCCTGCCAGTAGCAGTAGTGGACTCTCCCTCTTTATGGGTATTTAAGCGGGCATTGGATAGGTATATGGAGGATAGTGGGTTAGTGTAGGTTAGGTGGGCTTTGATCGGCGCAACATCGAGGGCCGAAGGGCCTGTACTGCGCTGTATTCTTCTATGTTCTATGTTCTATGTAATAGGAGACATCCGTTCCGCATCCACCCTGTCAAGATCCCTCAGGATCTTAGATGCTTCAATCAAGTTATCTCTTACTTGTTTGATTTGATTTGATTTATTATTATCACGTGTATCTAAGTACAGTGAAAAGTTTTGTTTTGCAAGCAGAAAAAGCAGATCATAACATACAAACACATACAGATCATAGGGTGATTAGACAGAGCAAGGCATACGAGGTTATGGCTGCACAGGAATTGTACAAAGCATGATCAACATTAGATTTTAAATTTAAGAGGTCCATTCGCAAATCTAATGACAGTGGGGAAGAAGCTACTCTTGAACCTGTTGGCATGCGTATTTAGGCTTCTACATCTTCTTGTTGACAGAAGTGGTTAGAAGAGAGTACAACGGGGTGTGGGAAAGGTCTTTGATGACTTCTCTATACACTAGCAGTTACAAACCTCGCCTTTCCAATCTTTCTTTGACAACCTATTCCATGTATTAATCCATGCATTTACACCCATTCCTTAAATGAAGTGACCAGAACAATGCTCAGTACTCCAGATGTGGTCTCACTAATGCCTTGCAGAACTAGAGCATAACCTCTGCATATTTTTATTCAATTCCCCCTTGCAATAAATTGTACAATTCTGTAAGGTTTCCTAATTACTTACTATATCTGAACAGTCATCTTCATAACTAGGACATTCAGATCCCTGCACTGCTCAGAGCTCTATAATCTTTGATCATTTAGGTAATGTGTTTCTTTTTTATACTCTTCCTGCCCATTTGGACTACTTTACACTTCCCATATTATACGCCATTTTTAAATCTCTGCCGACATATTTAACCCAGCTTTATCTTTTTGTAGCCTCCTTGTGTTCTCTTCATCAGTCAGTTTCCTCCCTATCTTTGTGTCATCAGCAAATTGCAGCACGGTGATTCAGCAGTTAGCCCTGCTGCCTCACAGCACCAGGGACCCAGGTTTGATCCCAACCTTGGGTGACTGTCTGTGTGGAGGTCGCACACTCGCCCCGCGTCTGCATGGGTTTCCGTCGGGTGCTCCGGTTTCCTCTCACAATCCAGAGATGCGCAGTTTAGGTAAATTGCCCATAGTGTTCAGGAACGTGTAGGTTAGGTGCATTAGTCAGGGGTAAACATAGGGCTGAGGAATGGGTCTGGCTGGGTTGCTCTTCGGAAGGTTGGTGTGGACTTGTTGGGCCAAAGGGCCTGTTTTCACACTGTAGGGATTCTAAAAAAAAATTTGGCAACCATACCTTGCACCCATCAATAATAAAGAATGAGTAAATAATGCTGGTTATTGAGTTTATATGTAGGTTTCCTGTGAAATATAATGTGGACTGACAACACTAACCCTGTATTAGCTAAGAAACAAGGATAACACTATCAGGATAAAATCACCTTAATTTCTAGAATAGTTATTCAATCAATTGTTCAAGTCTGACAGGAGGTGCAAGACATATATTCCAATGACAGCATTTAAAAGGCATCTGGATAGGTACATGAATAGAAAGAGTTAGAGGCATAAGGGACAAATGCTGGCAAATAGGACTTGATTAATTTAGGATATCTGGCCAGCGTAGGTTGAGTTAGACCAAAGGGTATGTTTCCGTGTTGTATGACTCTATGACTTTATGACATTAAATTTAAACACAAACACCTTCAGGGACTGGCTTAGCAGTATACGAAATGGGCTACCATGTAAAGTTTCACCATTCTACATTTTTTTTTGAATTGCATTTCTCATCATGTTTATTTAAATTTAAGCATTTATCTGAAGCTTTTAGTAAGTGATCTAGTCAGACAGTAAGTTACGAAGAACTGCCGTGATTATCTGCATCTCAGTTTAACACAAGTTATCATGACTCTGTGATATTTTCTACTTGTTAAAGGAGATGGTTAAATTTAATAACTACTCTAGAATCAGGAGCATATCATTGCCTTTGTTCATCTAGTCTTTACTGTATATATATTTGGCAGTTAAATATTAAGTAGTCATTACTCCCACAGGAGTGGACACACCCTCCACCATCCCACAAAACTGCCTCAAGTAAAATAAACAAAAACAAAAGACCTCCTTGCATAAGTTCTAAGATAGATCTTAAGATTATGAAGGAGTTTGATGGGATAAAGTCGATAAGATGTTTCAACTTGTGAGCAAGCCAAAGCTCAAGGTTATAACAATAGTAATGTCACCAGTAAATCCAGTAAAAAATTCAGGATCAACATCTTAACACGGAGGCTGGAGAGGGAACAGAAATTACTGCCTGAAGTAGTAAATCACAAAGATGCATTTGAGTTATAGATAGATCAAGGCAAAAGCGACAATGGAATGCAAGGTTATGCTGATGAAGTCTGATTGAAAAAGCGTGGGAAGAGGCTTGGAGGTAGCACTCACCCCAACACTGACATGATGGGTTGGTTGTTTCTGTGTTTTGTATGCTTCATATCGAATATTATCAACCTTAAAGTTTAGGCCAGCAGCTCTGTGATTGCAAATGTGACCCCTGGGACATTGGGATAGGTGGCTGAACGCAGTGTTACTTCAAATTACTGGAATAATTTTAGGGATGAAGCATTCTGGATATTATTCTTGAAGTTCTGGAGACTCCAGAACAAAGCATGAGGGAGGAATAGCAATCCCTTATCTGAAGAAATTAATGAATAAAAATGCTGCAGTGAATGAAGCCATGTTATTTCACTGATTATCAAGATTTTAAAAATGATTGTTTTTCTAACTGGTAGAAAACAGCTCTTGAGAAGAATTGCTGGCAACCCAATGAGTCGGTTTGAAACCAGATATTTTTGAACTGATAGGGAAATCTATGTTTTAATTCCATGTTGCCTTAAGGTAATGGAGCAGCTGTTCAGTAGGGTTCTTCTCCATAGAGCAGAGAAAACCAACAGGAGATTTGAAAATAAGCTTCTAAAAATCCAGAAAGTTTTGGATACAGTAAGTAAAGACAAACTGTTTCCTTGGCGGAAGGGTTAGTCGGGGCAGCATGGTGGCTCAGCGGTTAGCACTGTTACCACACAGCGCCAGGGACCCGGGTTCAATTCCAGCCTCGGGTGACTGTGTAGAGTTTGCACCTTCTCCCTGTGTCAGTGTGGGTTTCCTCCCACAATCCAAAGATGTGCAAGTTAGGGTGAATTGGCCATGCTAAATTGCCCATAGTGTTAAGGCACGTGAAGGTTAGGTGCATCAGTCAGGGGTAAAATGTAGAGTGATAGGTTAGGGGAATGGGCTTGGGTGGGTTACTCTTCGGAGGGTCAGTGTGGACTTGTTGGGTCAAAGAGCATCTTTCCACACTGTAGGGATTCTATAAAAAGAGGATGCTGATTTAAGGTGATTACAACAGAACTAGACCTGATACAAGAACAAACTCCTTTACACAATATGAAGGCGCTGCTGTGTAGGATGGTGGATACATATTCTTTAGTAGCCTTCAAAAGGTAACCGGATTTATACCTGCAAGCTAAAGTAAAACTGCAGAAATAAAAGAGAGAGGGAACAGGAGTATCCACATTACTTCAGAAAGCGTCTGAACAGACTCAATGGGCTGAATGGCCTTTTCTATATCAACTGCTCTATACAAGAAGCTGCATCCTGGTTCAATGAGACAGGAAGCTGAAAATGAACAGCACCTTTAACAACATTGCTATCACAAACCATGTGACAACGAGCTAAACTAATGACACAAAGTGGTAATGGAGGAGGGATAAAGAGGGAGCGTGTTAAAGGCACGGTGAAAGTGCCAGGCCTTTCCTTTGAAGGGTAGAATAAGAGCTAGCAAGGTAGAGAAAGCTAAGTTAAAAGTTACAGTGTAGTGTCAAACCTGACTCTGAAAGTGAACTGGCTGGATGGACAGAGTGATGGCAATGTTTCAATGTATATGGAGCTATGAACTCATATTGTGGATAATGACAGAATGTCTTATTTCTATTAGATAAAACTAAATTGAGGCATGAGCTTCATCCTTCCCACCACAGCCCTGGTTTAAGGGCAACAGTTCCTCTCAGTGAGGCCTCAGATTCGTGGTTTTCCTACAGTGAGCCTTGTAGGCGTGACCACTGCCGGAGTAGTAGTTATACAAAGGGAGCACCACAGTACCTTTCACAGTCTAAGCAGGGATTGTCCATAACGACGCCTGCCAAAAACAATTGAAGGGTTGCCAACTCTGAAAGGATGTTTTTCCGCATTGAGTCAAAGGCCCGTTGGGGCACAAGTTCAAAAACAACCATCTAACTATCCAATTCCATTTTGCACCAATTGGACCATAGCCTTGGCATCACAAGTGCACATCTTAAGTACTTCTTCAATGTTATGAGGGTTTCTGCCTGTAGCACCCTTACAGGCAGTGAGTCCTAAATTCCCTCCACCCTCTGGATGAAAAAAGTTTTCCTCATATCTCCTCTGAGCCTCCTGCCCCTTAACTGAAATTAACACCTCCAGTCACTGATCCCTCCATCAAAGTCTCTTCCTATCTATCCCAGGCATGGCCCCACGATATTATACATCTCAAATATGTACCACCCCACCGCCCCATATACCTCTGTTCTGTGGAAAACAACCCCAGTCTGTCCAATG
The DNA here is from genome assembly GCF_047496795.1 of Chiloscyllium punctatum. Lineage (NCBI taxonomy): Eukaryota > Metazoa > Chordata > Chondrichthyes > Orectolobiformes > Hemiscylliidae > Chiloscyllium > Chiloscyllium punctatum. The sequence goes on from NC_092783.1 coordinate 55,035,275, forward strand.
TCTCTTCATATTTAGAAATCTTCAGCCCAGGCAATATTCCAGTAAATCTCCTCTGCACCCTCTCCAGTGCAATCGTATCCCTCCCATTATGTGGATTCCAGAATTGCACACAATATTCTGACTGTGGCCTCACCAACATGTTTCATTATTCCTCCCACTGACTGTCCTGCCAAGTGAAACAATGATTCACACGCATCCCACACTCCATCTCGAATATTTTCATAACTAACAGATGAATAATGTGATACCTGAATTTCTGGCTTGATTCCAAGTAGTCCATATATCCCAATGACTGGTGAATGTAACAAATAACAATCCTTCAGCTGTTTGTAGTCAGCAACATGTCAAGCATGTTCAACTAATCGGTGCTTACAACACTCAAAACATGGTGTGTAACATTAAACATGAGTCTGATATTGAACAATAATTACTGAACAATCCCAATGGTTCTTTGAGTGCTATGTCTTACAGCTCTCTATCATACCATAAGACCATAAGACCATAAGACATAGGAGTGGAAGTAAGGCCAATTGGCCCATCGAGTCCACTCCGCCATTCAATCATGGCTGATGCGCATTTCAGCTCCACTTGCCAGCGTTCTCCCCGTAGCCCTTAATTCCTCTAGACAACAAGAACCTATCAATCTCGGCCTTGAAGACATTTAGCGTCCCGGCTTCCACTGCACTCCGTGACAATGAATTCCACAGGCCCACCACTCTCTGGCTGAAGAAATGTCTCCGCATTTCCGTTCTGAAATGACCCCCTCTAATTCTAAGGCTGTGTCCACGGGTCCTAGTCTCCTCGCCTAACAGAAACAATTTTCTAGCATTCACCTTTTCAAAGCCATGTATTATTTTGTACGTCTCTATTAGATCTCCCCTTAATCTTCTAAACTCCAACGAATACAATCCCAGTATCCTCAGCCGTCCCTCATATGCTAGACCTGTCATTCCAGGGATCATCCGTGTGAATCTCCGCTGGACACGTTCCAGTGCCAGTATGTCCTTCCTGAGGTGTGGGGACCAAAACTGGACACAGTACTCCAAATGGGGCCTAACCAGAGCTTTATAAAGTCTTCGTAGTACATCTCTGCTTTTATATTCCAACCCTCTTGAGATAAGAGACAACATTGCATTCGCTTTCTTACCATGCTTGAGGAAGGAGCTAGGTACTGAAAGCTTGCAATTTCAAATAAACCTGTTGGACTATAACCTGGTATCATTTGATTTTTGACCTTGCCCCCCCCAGTCCAACACTGGCATCTGTCTCCATGTGCCCCAATGGGCTGTAGGCCTCTATGACTCTATAAAAGGATATGGCCAAGTGCAGGGATCAGCCGGGGGTTATAAAACAGGCTGCGGGGAGATAGTGGCTCAGTAGTTAGCACTGCTGCCTCACAGCACCAGGGACCCGGGTTTGATTCCAGCCTCGGGTGACTGCCTGTGTGGAGTTTGCACATTCTCCCTATGTCTGTGTAGAGTTTTCTCCAGGTGCTCCGGTTTCCTCCCACAGTCACAAAGATGTGCAGGTTAGGTGAATTGGCCGTGCTAAATTGCCCACAGTGTTCAGGGATGTGTAGGTTAGATGCATTAGTCAGGGGTAAATGTAGAGTAATAGGGTGCGGGAATGGGCTTGGGTGGGTTAATCTTCGTAAACTCAGTGTGGACCTGTTGAGCGGAAGGGCCTGTTTCCACACGATAGGGATTCTATGGATTCAATGAGACAATAGGTTGGTTGGGTAGTTAGGGAGAGATCAGGCCACCCATTCTTGTCTACCACCCACCCCTCCACCATCCTGAGGCCCTAGCTGTCCCATGCAGCCCTATCTCTTCCTTCAGTCTCTGCCAATTCCCGACACAACGTCGCGTCTGTCCTGTGTATTTCCAAATGAGTGGACTTGCATAGTCACCCCACAGTTCCAGTACCAGCAGACTCTGCCATTTCTGTGAGCAAAGGGCTACAGAAACAGTCAAGCCCAATTGAATCCCTATAGCGATGCCCTGATCAATCAAAGTCAATTTGGCTGGCTTGAAATTAATCAATTAACTAAGATGGAAACTTAGCAGTTCCTGCTGTATCACAACACTGCCCATTGTCCAGCAAAATGCACCCTCCTCTCAGCTTCATAGTTTGCTGTCCCCTTTCTGAATTGAGCTTTCTTGCATTTCTGTCCTGATGACAGCAAGATGCGAAGCTTTGACTTTATGTCTGTCTTCAGTAATGTTGAACCAAAAAGTGTCCAAAAAAGATGAAAATAAAAATTATATCAAAAATACAATGATCTCCCCCCACCCCACCCAACCGTTTGCTTGCAACTGTGGCCATGAGATAAATCTTCAACTTGTAGAGACTTCACTTAGTAATTGAGAGATGGATAGCAATCCTAATATGAAACAATTAATTAATAAAAATGCTCAGCCACAAATTATTTCACTTGTTATCAAGATGTTAATGGGGAGAAAAATTGACTGTTTTTCCAGTTGATGGACAACAGCTCTTGAGAAGAACTTCTGGCAATTCAACAGGCCAGTTGGAATCTGGATTAGTGGTGCGGGAAGAGCACAGCAGTTCAGCCAAGCTGGGCCAGTTGGAAACCAGATTATATTTTTCAACCAACATAGAGATCTGCATTTATATTTCATGTTGCCTCAAGGCAACGAAGCAGTTCTGTTGTGGAAAAGAATCTTTCAATCGGGGGAGACTGACATTCTAACCCAACATAAACGTGATTGAAGATTTGCAGAACTGCCAGCGCTAATGATAGATAAACAGACTTGCAGAGAAATGGATCACTGTAATTTGTAGACGATGGGTGTATGCGAAACAAAAGAGTAAACGAGCAGAGTAATGGTACAAAGTATGTGGAAGTGAATGGGCTCCTTCTGTGTGGTAAAGGCTTCAGCTCGGATTACTGACAAAACCCCTTGTATATAAATTCATTGTGTGAAATAAAGGCTCTCTGTTGCAATCTTTCCAGTATCATTCTCCATTTCATTTATAATTATACGATCATTGTTCCTTTGATCATTTCTGTCTGGTTTCTCCATACTTCCAATACACGCAAACTTCTCCCTCGATCCACATGTGTGTTGGAAGAGTAACTCATTGCATCATCTCAGACCCCATCTTATTTACTACCCCAAGAACTCTACCCTGGAAGGTCTGGCAGCATCTGTGGAGATAAAGCAGAGTTAACACTTCAAATCAGGTAACTCTTGTTCAGAACCTATCTGGTGAAGAGTCCCTGGACCCAAAATGTTGACCCTGCTTTCTCTCCACAGGTGCGGCTGGACCTGCTGGGTTTCTCCAGCTACTTCAGTTTTTGTTTCTGATTTCCAAAACCAATATCTAAGTTTTCCTTTCCTTGTATATGAATCCTGTCGCGATCGCAACCCTTCCCATCTCTGTAACCTCGGCCAGCCACATAACTGCTCCAGAATTCTCCATTCTTGTCATCCAGTGTATCTCCTTTCATCTCTACATGCCAACCGTACCCTCAATCATCTCAGTGTCCCACTGTCCCCACCCATGCAACGCCCTCCTATTCGACCCTCACTACAAACCTCCATTCTAGCGCAGTGTTCGGGCTGCTGAGCTCAGCACTTGTCTGCTCAAGCATACTTTTCCGTTTCCCTTCTTTCACTTTTGCTCTTTTCCTTTTGGTTTTTGCACTCAGTGGCATCTCTGGTGGGGCATCGGCGAGAGTGAAAGCAGAATGGCAGCAATGGGTGTGGGGCAGTGTTCCAGGATCCTGCAGCAGCAGCAACAGACCCAAGGAGTGAGTCCCGTGGGTCTGTGGGAGTGAATGAGTCCTGGGGTCTGTGGGAGTGAGTGAGTCCCTGGGGGGCCCTGGCAGTGAGTGAGTCCTGGGGGGTCTGTGGGAGTGAGTGAGTCCCTAGGGGGCCCTGGGAGTGAGTCCTGGAGGGGTCTATGAGAGTGAATGAGTCCCAGGGGTCTGTGAGAGTGAGTGAGTCCCGGGGGTCTGTGGGAGTGAGTGAGTCCCAGGGGTCTGTGAGAGTGAGTGAGTCCCGGGGGTCTGTGGGAGTGAGTGAGTCCCAGGGGGTCTGTGGGAGTGAGTGAGTCCCAGGGGTCTGTGGCTGTGAGTGAGTCCCTGGGGGTCTGTGGGAGTGAGTGAGTCCCGAAGGTCTGTGGGAGTGAGTGAGTCCTGGGCTCTCTGGGAGGGTGGTCTGAGGGCCTGTGGGAGGCAGTCCTGAGGATCTGGGGGAGTAAGTCCTGTGGGCCTGTGGGAGTGAGTCTCGAGGGTCTGAGGGAGGGAGTCCTGAGGGCCTGTGTGAGTGTGTTCTGAGGGCATCTTGAGGCAGTGGGAGCAAGTTCTGAGAGTGGAACTGAGGCACAAGGCTTTGGGAAAGGAGGCCCAGTAATCTCACGGGGAAAGGCCTGCCTCATTGAGATAAGACTTTTAAATGTGGACGCTTCACCCTATATTCTTGGTCTTGTTTCACCTCTGTACTTGAGTCCGCATCACAGTAAAATCTAATTCCAATTCTAATCACCCTTGTAACACTACTTTACTTGGCTCATCATCCATCTTTCATCACCACTTTTGGAAGACACAGCAAACATTATTGGGGACAGAGGCAATAGGTGCATGGGAACACCATCAGCTACAAGGTCCCCTTCAAGCCAATCCCCACCCTGACTTGGAAATATATCGTTGTTCCTGCAGTGTGACAGGGTCACAATCCTGAAACCCCTTCCCCAACAGTACTGAGGGCCTACACACCCCATGGATTGCAGCAGTTGATGATGACAAATCATCACCATCTCCTCCAAGGCAGTTAGGGACAGGCTGGTGCAGCCAAACATGTCCACATCATCTAAATGATTTTTATTTAAAAAGCGACCCACGTCAATCTCTAAAAGTCGCATATTTTGACGTGATCACCAAAACGATAAATCACTTTGCCATTGTCCTGTAAGTGTTCCATTTAAATGGGACACAATTATTGAAGGAGGGGAAAGACTCAAAAGAAGAATTGCAAAATATTTTGAATCACTTATGAAATTTAGTGAAGCTCAGCCGAATGGCAGCTTTTGAAGTTGCTTTGATTTGGAATGAATGATCACGCGAGACACTGAAATTACTGATGGCAATGAACATGCAAACAGAGGAGTAGCAAATGGATGCCTTTGTATAATTTTATTACTTGGTGTGGCTTTGTCTGACATCCATTTACTTTTTGTTCCTATGTCTCAAAATAGAAGTTACTGTAGTTACTGCAGTTAAGCAATAATAAGCTTCTGTCAATACCCAGACGTGTAACTATCCACCACGCCCATAACATCAACTGATTGTAACCCTACCTCAGCATCCCATGCTGCTGAAACCTCTCTCCATGTTGTACATAGAAGCATAGAAAATAGGTGCAGGAGTAGGCCATTCAGCCCTTCAAGCCTGCCCCACCATTCAGTACGATTATGGCTGATCATTCAACCTGAGTATCCCATTCCTGCTCTCTCCCCACATCCCTTAGCCATGTGGGCTATGTCCAGCTCCCTCTTGAACATTTCTAACAAACTGGCCCCAACAGCTTCCTGTGGGGGACAATTCCACAGGTTCACAACTCTCTGAATGAACTCTCTGGGTTGGGAGTGTCCGAAACTTGAGGGCATAGCTTTTTCACATAAGAAGACAATTATACCTCACCTCTTTCTCCCCCTGGCATTTTAACTTATAAAAAATCCTTTTATTTGTGGGTAGATTGAGTATAAGTTGTTTGAGACTGTCATTTTCAGGACCCTTGAAGATAATGAGTGGCTTCAATTGTGCTGCATTTTTGACATTTCCTTTCAGATTCCCATTCTTCTCATAAAAAGTAGAAACAGAAAGTAGGAGCAGGAGTAGGCCATTCGGCCCTTCGAGTCTGCTTTGCCATTCAATAAGATCGTGACTGGCCCTCTATCTCAATACTATATTCTCTCTTTCTGTCCATATCTCTTGATGGTTTTAATATCTAAAACATTGATCAATCTCCTTGAATATATTCCGTGACCCTCTGGAACTTGACAGACTCCTGTGGTAATGAATTCCACAGGTGGACTAACCTCTGAATGAAGAAATGTTTCCTTATCTGAGTCCTAAATCATCTACTCCATATCCTGGGTCCCTGACCCCTGGTTCTCGACTCCCCCATCAGGGAAAACATCTTCCCTGTGACTCATCTCTCTAACCTTGTTAGAACTTTATACCTTTTAATTAGATCCCCTTATATCCTTCTAAACTCCAGTGAATACAGACTCAGTCGATCCAATCACTCCTCATCTGAAATCCAGCTTTCTGCAGTATCAGCCAAGTGAATCTTCACGGCACTCCCTCTATGGCACCCAACAAACCAACACAGATGCATGGTCCCACAGTTACTGCGTACCTGACATTTCTGTGCCAAGTTTGGATTCTGGCTCAGAATGATGTGGGTAAAGCATAAAAATATCTAGACGGCACTCGGTACTGAGGGAGTGCTGCACTATTGGAGGATTAGTACAGACAGAGTGCTGCACTGTCAGAGGGTCAGGACTGAGTGTATACTGCATTGTCAGAAGATCAGTACAGAGGGAGTGCCGCATTGTTATAAGGCAGTACTGAGGGATTGCTGCACTGTTGGAGGGTCAGTTCTCGGGGAGTGCTGCACTGTCAAAGGATTAGTACTGAGGGAGTGCAAAACTGTTAAAGGGTCAGTACTGAGGGAATGCAGCACAGTCAAAGGGTCAGTGCTATGGGAGTGCCGCACTGAGGGAGGGTAAATACTGAGGGAGTACTGCATAGTCGGACGGTCAGTACTGAGGGAGTGCTGCATTATCAGAGGATCAATACTGAGGGAGTACTGCACTATCAGAGGGTCAGTACTTAGGAAGAGTCACACTGTTAGAGGGTCAGTACTGAGGGAGAGCTGCACTGTCGGAGGGTCAGTACTGAGGGAGAGCTGCACTGTCGGAAGGTCAGTTGTGAGGGAATGCCACACTATCGGAGGGTCACTGCTGAGGGAGTGCTGCACTGTTAGAGGGTCAGTGCTAAGAGACTGCTGCACTGTTGGAGGGTCTATTCCCCATGACCCTTGATTCCCTTACTGACAAAAAGTCTATTTCAACCTTGAATGCACTTAACCATCCAGCCTCAACAGCCCTCTACAGTGGTATTCCATGACTGTAACACAATAGGGATATCCTGGGGTTATAAAAGGTGCTGCATAAATGCAAGTCTTATTTTATAAATACACCACACATGTATTTTCAATAGGGAAACGGACAGGGGCTTCTGCATGTTTGAATGCTGCCAGCTATAACATTAGTTAGCAACCCTGTCATTGGCATCTCCTTCTGTCTCCCGTGTCACTGTGTAACCTTTCCTCCCTGACTGTTCACCCAGGCTCAAATTGTTTAAAGAAAATGTTAGTGTTTGAGTTAACACCAAACTTGACTTCAAATCCCCCTTCCTGTCCAATAAAATGTCTCCAATATTGGGAGCCTGATCAACATATTTTTGTTATACCTAGACTCGCTTTTTCCAGTATTCTTCATCCACACCTCCCAAACATTACTCTCCAACTTGTCTCAAATGTGACAGTCCTACTCTGTCGTGATCCTTGCCCAACACCTCATGCTAAATGACATGAGCTGCTGGACATCAGTTTTCAAATTCTCATCATGAAATTCTTCCCACCTTTCTGGGCAAATCTTAATTCACTGGGTTGCCCCTGTCTGACCTCTTTGACCTTGATCTCCTGTGCTGTATCCATGAAGCTCTAATTAAGCTCAAGGGATAGTGAGCACACCATTCTTTAATAATGCACTTGATAACCTTCTGAACTGAATATTCAATTCAGCAATTTCACGTCATAAACTCATTCCTCTGTGCTTCTGGTTTTTAATGTTTCTGAATGCCAGTTGTTGGGTAACTGATTCTGACTGCCCTATTTCAAGTCAAAGGGCATAGGTTTAGGGTGAGAGGGGAAAGATTTAAAAGGGACCCAAGGGCAGGTTTTTCACGCAGATGGTGGTGTGTGTAAGGAATGAACTGCCAGAGGAAGTGGTGGAGGCTGTACAATTACAGCATTTAAAAGGCATCTGTATAGGTATATGAATAGGAAGGGTTTAGAGAGATATGGGCCATGTGCTGGCAAATGGGACTAGCTTAATTCAGGATATCTGGTTGGCATGGACAAGTTGGACCGAAGGGTCTGTTTCCATGCTTTATGACTCTATAACTGTATCTATCTCAGGTCCACTCTTGATTTTAACTATTGCATCATTGCTGACCATACCTTCAGCTGCCAATGCTACCTCACGATTCTCTCTCTATGTCTCTCTGCCTCCTCACCTCTCTTTCCACCCATCTGACTCACTAATGCCTTTTAGGGAAGGAAACTGCCATCCTTACCTGTTCTGGCAAACATGGAACTCCAGACCCACAACAACATGGTTGACTCTGAAATGCCCTCTGGGCAATTAGGGATGGGCCATAATTTCTGACATAGCCAGTGATGCCCACATCCCACGACTCAATGAAAAGAAAATGCTTTTTTAAAAGGCACTCTTTGGCCAAGCCTTTGTCCAATTAACAACTTCTGTGACTCCGTATCCAAAATTATTTTACAACACTCCTGTGAAGAGGTGTTTTATTACACTCGCGGTTCTATATTGTGGAATCAATGTAATACAGCCCATCAGTGAACAAAATGTCGGTTAGCTCAGTTGGCTGGATAGCTGGTTTGTGCGGCAGTGTGATGCCAACATCATGGGTTCAATTCATGTACCAGCTGTTGTCACCATGAAGATCCTGTATTCTTGACCTTACCCCTCCCTAAGGTGTGGTGATCCTCAGACACCCTCACCAGGAATCTCTCTCAGAGTGAGTGGGACAATAGCAACTTTAATTGTTATCATAAAAACAGTTTGTTTGCTTATGGTATAGCTGGGTGCACTTACACATGACACTTCCATCATAATTCATCAGCTGGAAGTGGGCGGCTGAGTGGTTAGCACCGCTGCCTCACAGCACCAGGGACCGGAGTTCAATCCCACCCTTGGGTGATTGTCTGTGTGGAGTTTGTACATTCTCTCTGTGTCTGTGTGGGTTTCCTCCCACAGGACAAAGAGATGTCGGTTAGCTTGGATTGATCATGGGAAATGTAGAATTATTGGGTGGGATGCTGTTCAGAGTCAGTACGAGCTGAATGGCCTGCTTTCACACTACAGGGATTCTAAGTTCAAAATGCAGATGGATAAACAATAACTTCACTCTCAATATAAAGGTAATAAGCTTCTAATTCCCTTTTCAAAGGGAAGAAGACTTAAAGCACCACTTAAGTAGCTAGGCACAAAAATGAATCACATGGGAAATCAGCAACTTGCTGCTGTTAGTTTGTGATCTGAACTCTCGAGTGACCGAGTTACAACAGCTGCACCACCCCCCACCATCCCTCCCCTTCCCCCACCCCGGCTTTAACAGGAACATCCTTCCCCCACTGTGTCAGTTATCACCGAGAGGTCATGACAATCTTCAAGCCTCAAAGTGGGGTCACAGTGGAAAAGATATTTGGAAAGCACTCAAGTAGAGTGAAGCGCACACCTACCAGAGATGTTTGATCAGAGTTGGGTTTAGCAATCTTCCAGGATTGTCCCGGACCCTTCACAAGAAACATTTTTCACCCAAGAGCTGGTGGGTATATGAAAGAGTGATAGAGGTGGGAATCCTGAAGGCATTTAAAAACTATTTAGATTAGCATTTGGAATACAATAGTATACAGGGAAGACTATGAGCCAACTGCAACAAAATGGGATTGAAATAGATGGAAGTTTGAAGGGCAGAATGGCCTCTTTCACGCAGTGAAAACTCCAAGTTGAATATTAATCTTCAGAACACTGTTGGCAGCAGTCTCCCAGAATAAGAACTGGGACATTCCAAAATATTTATTTCAAAGATTTAATTAGAAAACTGGTTACATTTGGGAAAAGAAAGGCTTTTTACTGAAACGTAATATTCATTGGGTAATGAAGGAAAAGAGAAAATTCTGAGTGTATTCAGGACAGGTCGGGTAGCATCAATGTAGCGATAACATTTCAAATGGGGTCAGAAATAGAAAAAATTAGAGATGTCACAGATTAAAAGTGAGTATGGTGCTATGGTAAGGGAGAGGAATGAGCAACACCGATGGTCTGATATAGAATAGAGGAGGGATTACATGACAAAGACTATGACAATGCAATATCAGGTGGCAATGGGACAATGAGAAACAAGAAGACTTGTATAGGAATGGTGTACCATGAAGGACTCTCCTTCTCAAGCTTTTCCCCTCACTTGAGGCAAAATGACCCTCAGGTTAAATCACAACCAGTGATTTAATGAGAGCAGCCATATGGCCTCGTTTAGAGACCACATAGTGCACATATAGCAACTTGACTTACAGTCATAGACTCATAGAGATGTACAGCACGGAAACATTTCCTTCAGTCCAATTCGTCTATGTTGTCCCGATATCCCAAATTAATCTAGTCCTATTTTCCAGCGCTTGGTCCATATCCCTTTAAACCCTTCCTATTCATATACCCATCTGGGTGCCTTTTAAATGACCACCATCTCCATCACATAGGTTGGAAATCACAAAACTCTCCAGATTTTTGATTCACCCACATCACTCTCTATTCTGTTAATTTTCTCATCAAACAGATTAGTGGTTAAACAAAATTCAGCAGAGATTACCGCTAGGAGTCAACAATAAAGGCACAAAGGTAATTAGTTAAAATAGCCTTCTCAAAACAGAGTCTAAAATAGAGTATACAAGTAGGAAAATATTGCTTCTACTGTGAGCCATTAATGAGACTGTGCTTGGAGTATGATGCACATTTGTTCTCCTTACTTGAGGTGGGATATAGGTACATTGGCAGCCGTTTAGAGTCAGAAAGTGAGGACTGCAGATGCTAGAGATCAGAGTCAAAAAGTGTAGTGCTAGAAAAGCACAGCCAGACAGGCAGCATCCACGGAGCAGGACAGTCAACGTTTCGAACACAAGCTCTTCCGCGGGAATGCAGCTCAGAGGAGGTTCACTAGATTGATTGCAGAGATGAGGGTTTTGCTTTATGAAGAGGCATTGAGCGGTTCAGACCTCTACCCTCTGGAGTCGAGGGAGATTTAATAGAGGTGCTAAAGGAAATTGGACAAACTAGACGTAGAAAGGATATCCCCTTTTGTGGGGCAATCTGGAAGGAGAGGTTGTAGTTTTAGGATAAGGGGTAGCAGATTTAAAACAGAAATGAGGAGAAATTATTTCTCTCAAAGGTTCGTGAATCTGTGGAATTCACTATGTCGGAGGCTTGAATTGTGAGTAATTTTAAAAAAGGAGTTAGATAGACTTTTAATTAGTAATGAGTTGAAGGGTTCTGGAGAACGAGCCAGAGTAAAGTGGGGCTGAGTTGAGATTGACCATGATAGTATTAAATGACAGGGCAGGTTCAAGGGGCTGAATGGCCTACTCTCTGCTCCTAGCTCTTATGTTCTGATTTGATTTAATTTATTACTGTCATGTCTACTGTCACAATCTAATTTAAAAGGGCATTGAATATTCTGTGCTAGCATTGGCTTGAGGAAGATGCAATCATCACCGCCATGTGCAAAGCAGCTTTAAAGAAAAAGCTACATTTAGAGATCAGAAGTTGTTCTAAGCCAATTATGTAAGGTACTCTAAGCTGAAAAGAAGGAACAGCACTTAAACCATCTCTGCTATGCCCTCGAGAATATGTCAGGTAAGAGTCAATACTGTAACGCCCATAAGTCACCCCGACAAGATACAATCACAGTTTATTCGGGAAACGCTGCACTTGTTCTCCTGTTGAAGTGACAGCAAATCCCAGCTCTGCTACTGCAAACCCACCTCACCCAGTGCCTTCACTGTGGTGGGAAAGTACAGGAAAACCTACAGGACATCCTCTTTTACTCTCTCATTTACTACACGGGTAGAGACACGTACGGTCAGTCCTGCTGTAATGCACTTTTCTTTGGTGTGAATTGACTATAATGTGCTTGAAGAATTTAGACTATTATTGGTAGAATGCAAACTTTCCTTACCTGCATTGGCTATAACATGATTCTGGTCCCCATTGGGTTAAATGGCACTGCTATTATGCAAATTTCTTATAACGCGCGATCGCATGCGAATGGAACTATCGCGTTATAGCAGGACCGAATGGATGTAATCTTCACAGGCATAGCACGAAAAAGGAATTGTAAAAAGTAAGACAAAATGGAATGCAAAGTGGTGGGCCCAAAGTAGACTCATGGTGGTGGTGGAGTCGGGTTTGGCCTGGTGCTATACCAGGTGGCATCGGCAGTGTCTGCATTGGCAAGGTCCATCGAGGACTGGTAGTAGCAAGGGCATCAGTGGAGGCAAGATGGTTTCAAAGAGACCTGGGCGATATCTAGTGTTGGGCTGGAAAGTGGCAAGTGACATTCGCATCACACACACACACACACACACACACACACACACACACACACAGTCCAGCAGCAGTATGGTCAACAGGCCCTTGTCCCACAGCAGGGCACTTAACAAAAAGGACTGTAAAGTTGGACACTTTTTCTTTATTTTGTTATGTTTCTGCCTTTACATTCTGCGTTTTATTCATTTTTCTGTGCTTTCAGATGGCGCCAGAGAATGGCGACGGTATTTTTGTAACAAGACACACGTGACAATAAACAAATCGAAAGAAACTTCCATTCCAACGACACCTTTTCATGGTCACTGGACACCCACAGAGTGTTTTTGAATTGCGGTCACTGCTTTAATGTAGAAAACTCAGCTGCTCATCTGAGAACATCAAGCTCCCACAAACAGCAATGTGATAATGTTCAGATTATCTGCATGTTTTGAGCTGCTCATTACATTGGTGATGGCACAGGAGAGAAACTCCGTGTGTTTCTTCAGCATTGTGTCAATTAATGCGAGAGGGCAGTGAGGACCTCAGACTGATGTCCCATCAGAAAGATGGCGTAGAACCCATTGAAATGATACAGTACCGAAGGGAGCCATTTGGCCCACCATGTCCATGCTGACCCAATGACACCCATCTCTAAATATGCAGCAGTCCCTCAGTGCTGTTCCAGAGTGTCAGTCTAATTTGGTGTGCTCAAGCCCTGGAGTGAAATTTGAAACTATTAACGCCCTTCTCAAAGTTATGAAGGTTACACACTGACTCTACACCAACTTGACAAAAACATGATACCAAATAGCCCAGGGCTCTGTTGGGATGAAGGCATTGGCAGACTTGAATTTGATTGAAATTTGCCAGGGGGTCATCACTGCATATGAGCCTGGGCTGCCACCAATTCCCAAAAAGCTATTTGACTGTGGAAGCTTCACAGCCCAGCCAATATCTTGTCCTTATTTGAGTGTCACACAATTGAGCACAAAGATCAGATCCACGAGCACTGGCTGATTTCTCAACTCCCTGTACTTCAAGAGTGCCGCAGAGTTTACTTGTACCACTGGTCTAACCCAGATAATGCACTTAATACCTTATGCACCTCTCAAGCCTATTTTACCACTTCACCTGGCTGTCATTTCCTTCTCCTTTTATAGCCCACACCATGCCAAGATTTAGTTCATGATTTACCTCAAAGAAAAGTGCTTACTCAATCAACAAGAGGTGGAACAAGATTGACCAGGTTCAAAAACAAATCAACATAACTTTCCTACCAAAAAAAGAATAAAGATACCTGTGTACACGCGCCCACACAAGGGTTATCCAAGATATGATCTTATTCGACCTTTAGAAAACACTAGTTAACCTTCAGCCATACTATTAGGTTCCATTGTAGATGAACGGAGAAGGTGCACAGGAGGTTTACTGGAGTAGTTTCTGAGTTGGGTGCAGGGGGGACATGCCGAGGTCTGTGGAACGATCAAAGAAACTACATGGGGCTCTTCTCCTTGGAGTGTGCAAGGCCTTGAGGAGATGGTCAAATACAGGAAGGGTTTGGGTAAATAAGGAGAAGCATGTCCTGGTGGCAATGGGCTGAGGACGCACAGATTTAAGGCAAATGGGACAAGAACCAGAGGCAATACAAGTCACAATTTTGTTAGACTGTGGAAGCTCCGACTTTGACATGTTTATAGCAAAATTCTGATTCCCAATGCTGTCAAGGATTACAGTGATAGTGTGGGTGAAAAGGCATTGCTGTGTTCGGTCAGCTATGATCATATTGAATGGCGGAGCAGGCTTGATGGGCTGAATGGCCAACACCTGTTCCTATATTTTTACACAGCATGTTATGATCTAAAATGCACTGCTTCAAAAGGCTGCTTCTGATTCGAAGTCAAGAGTTAGATAAACCCTTGGAAAGGAAGAATTTCTCAGACTGTGGAAAAACTGTCGGAGTAATTGGATAGCTCTGCGGTAAAATGCACAAGGAGCTGAATGTCCTCATTCTGTGGATGTTGTGGCATTTTTTAATAACCTGCTCGCCAGGAGCACAGCATTATTACAGCATAGAGGGAGGCTATTCAGCCCACCACATTCATGCCCAATTCTGTCTAGAAGGACAAAAGCTACAGGCATGCAGGAGTACCACATTCTGCAAACTCCCCACCAAGCCATTCACCATCTTGTGTCAGAACTGTATAAACTGCTCCTTTAGTGTTGCTGGGTCAAAATCCTGGAAATACCTCCTTAACAGCATAGTCTACGAACAGCAAGTGGATGGAGTGGTTCAAGAAGGCAGCTCTCCACCACCTTCTCAAGGGCAACCAAGGACGAGAAATAAATGTTGGCTGAGCCAGCCACACCCACATCTCGTAAGTGAATTAAAATAAAACTGCTACATCAATGCTCTGTAGGAGCAAATCACCTCATGCATCTCTCCCACCTACACCTTCTCCCTCTTCCAATAAAAATTCAGCTCCATCTCATGTGCTTCAATTGAATCTGCCTGAATGAATACTGAGTTCAATTCTGATCTCCCTGCTATAGGAAGGTTGTTGTGAAACTTGTAAGGGTTCAGAAAAGATTTACAAGCATGTTGCCAGGTTTGGAGGGTTTGAGCTATACGGAGAGGCTGAATAGGCTGGGAGCATTTTCCCTGGAGTGTCAGAGGTTTATAAAATCATTCAGGGCATGGATAGGGTGAATAGGCAACGCCTTCTTCCCAGGGTAGGTGAGTCCAAAAATAGAGGGCACGGGTTAAGAGTGAGAGAGAAAAGATTTAAAAGGGACCTAAGGGGCAACTTTTTCATACAGAGGGTGGTGCATGTATGGAATTAACTGCTGGAAGAAGTGTTGGAGACTGATACAGTTACATCTGGATGGGAACATGAACAAGAAGAAACAGGAAAAGGAATGTAGACCAAATCCTGGGAGATGGGACTAGATTAATTTAGGATATGTGGTCAGCATGGACAAGTTGGACCAAAGGGTCTGTTTCCATGCTGTACATCTCTGTGACTCTATGACTGTATCAGGCTCTCAGGTAGCACATTCTAAATCTCGACCAATCACAGCAGGAAAACGTTTCCTTTCATGGCGCCTTTGCTTGTTTTGTCAATTCCCCTCAAATCTGTGCCCCTTTCTCTTCAATTCTCTGAGCAATGGGAAGATTTTTCTTTTCCTATCTGGTCCGTTCAGAAGTCACAGACAGCATATATTCTAATGCTGCTCCTGGGTTCCACCAGTTTCTTGTAATGAGCAGAGGTCTGGAACATATCTCCTCAGTATTGGTTATGTGGAGGTTATAAATGAAAGGCAGGCTGCTCAATCAGCAGATACTGTCACTTGCACAGGTTTCCTGTTCAGGCTGTTAGCAAATCAGATGGACGCCAAGACACGTGCCACAAACAACAGCCTTCATTCATTGAGGCATTCTCCACTTTCTTTCCAAGAGAGATTTTAATTCAGATCGAAAGCACTGAGGTACCTGAATTGTTTACTAATCTATAGCCAGCAAAAATCTTCGTGTCTCATTATCCCCGTCAACAATGGAGTCTCATTCAGAGAGAAACAAATGGGCAGCATTTATCAACAATTAGAAATCTTCTCCTGGGGATGCGAGAGAAAAATCAGGATTCCCACCATGAACAATTACATTCAAACCTCGTTGCAACTCTATTTATTCATTCAAACACTTGCTTCTCGGTTACAGACTGGTTCCAGGCGGTAACAGTTTGACAATAGCTTTTTTCTCCAGGCTTTGTGGAATCTCTCCAAGTTACACCATGGGGCAGAGTGCATTGCAATGATGATGGTAGATATTAAATTGTCTCTATTAAGTTTCTATAAATATAACAGAAACTTGCATTTACAAAGAAGAACAGCTGTGAGAATGCAAAATTTGTATTTATGTAATGCCCTTCACCACCAAAGGTGGTCTCAAAAGCACCTGGAGCCAATAAACTACAGGTGTAGTCACTGTCATAAAGTAATGAATTTCAGTGCCACAAACTCCCACAAACTCCCATGTGATAATGACTAGATCGTCTGGTTTCACTGCGATTTTGATTAAGGGAGAAAGATTGGCCAGCATCATGGAGATAACTTTGAAATTGTGACATGGAATCCACCTGAGAGAGCGGTTCTAGCCTCGTTTTAACTCCATATAGCACGTCTGGCTATGCAGTACTCCCTCAGTACTGTGTGGGAGTATCAGCATTGAGTCTTGTGTGCCTCACTTTATGTAGCAAAACATCCCAAAGTGCTTCACTGCAGTTTCAAATGAAATTTGACAAGTCCCGCAAAAAGATACAAAGACAGGTTAGTAAAGCAAGATCAAAGCCGATGGTTTTTAAAGAGTGTCTTTGTTGTCATTGGAACCAGGTTGACCTCGGTCACAACAAGGTTCTTGACTATCCTGGTCTAATCAGGAAAGCCTTGGCTGACCAATAATAACCAGGAGACTCGGGGATCTGGGGCAGAGGGTGCTGACACGGCAATCCCCTGCAACCGCAGATTGTGGTGGTTCACGGACTGCCAGCTCAACTGCTTGTTTTGTGGTGCTGTGGAATCTGTGGACCATGTACATATTGGGTGTGGGTGTTTGCACTCCCTTTCTGTTTTCCTGAAAGAACTTTTCCTCTTTTCTTGGTTGCACTTCAGTCCCACGGTCCTGATCTTTGGGCAACCAGTGGGGAGGGGGAGGGTAGATCAGAGGACGTCCTCGTGGGTCTGCTCCTGGGCCTGGCCAAACTGGCCATAATCAGGTCCAGGCCAATTGCCTGCCCCTCTTCCGCAGTTATGTCTGAGCCCAGGTGTCCTTGGTGTCTACCAACTCCCTTGAGCTGTTCAGGGAGAGGGGGCACTGCAGGGGGTGGAGTGTTTTATTTCCCTCTCCAACTCTATTTTGATTTAATTCCTGCCCCCGCCTTCAATTTTTCCATCATGTTTTTCCTTTGATGTGAAGGGCGCTGCTTGCCATTGGCCACTCGGGTGTTCCCTTTCTTCCTGGGGGTGGAATATGAATAAAAATTTCTTCACTTGCTTTTTTCTTCTCTGTGTCCTACACCTGTACATGCACGACATGGGTGCTGGGGAAAAGAAGCACTACTGCTGTTTGGCGGTAGAATAGATGGTTTACAAAAAAAAGACAAAACAAACTCTTGAGGACTGACTCTGAGCTGGCTGGTTGCAGCCAGTGTATGTGCACTAGTAAACAAAGAGTGACTAGGTGATCGGAACCAGCCTCTGTGCAGTTATTTCAGTCTTAAAGGATAATAGAAAGGTACATTTTAGGGAGGAATATGCACAGCTTAAATCTATGGTTACCATTCATGCAGTGTTGAAAATGATGGTGTTGGGCCCTTCCCCTCTCATATTTTGTTGATGTTCCTGTCGTTATGAAGCTGCCCATTTTTCAATGTACTATGTGCTACATCTTGGGTGATATCTACTTCAAAAACGTTTACCATATTTTCCTCCCCTTCTCACAATGAGAAGTTCTCCTGGTCAACATACATCAACTCCGTTCATCATTTTGAAAAGACCATCCAAATGAGCATCAGCCTAAGTTTTTCAGAGCTAGGCCAGCCTGGCCTTCTTCAGTACTAGAGTTGAGAACTGTGTTTAACATCATATAACCAATATCAAATAACCTGACTCGTTCAGAGAAGATCACTGGAAAAGCAACAAGGCCAGGCCAGGCCAGGCCACGGTCACTGGGCTAAGGAATTTCCTTAGAGCACAGATGTCCTCGGACCTCTGCCAATCATGACCATCTGAATGTCTCCTACAATTGGAAGGTTTTCCATTGATCCAGGTTGTCCAAAATGCTTGGATATCGCATCTTAAAGACGCTGTTTTTATTTCCTCAGTCTATCCTGATGGTTTTAACTTTTCAATTCTGTGATCCTTTCAGGAATATAAGAGCAGGAGTAGGCTATTCAGCCCATCATACCTGCTTTGCTCTTCAATTAGGTATTCTCTGATCATCTCCCTCAAAGCTGCTTTGCCAACCCATCTTGCTTTGATGTCATTCACCTCTTGTAATCTGTTTTCTTGCGCCTTTGCCCATGCCATTATATTTATATTGCAGTCAGAAAACCAGAACCAGACAAAATATTTCACATTCAGATTTGATGGTCTTCAAGGTGAGGCTACCATTACTTCTCACTTTGACAAGAAGAAGAATTTAATGACAATGGAAAAATCACACACAGACAGTCATGTTTATTGTTTCTCTCTCTCCATTGAAGAGTTTTCTTAAGAGTAGGAAAGTTGAACTTTTTTTATGTCAAGTAATCAAAACATTCTTGTTCACTGTCCTCTCCTGACCTTTCTCTAACTGAAAGCAAATGTAGGCCAAACTGCTCTCTGTTGTAAACTTCAGCTTCTCCTTTTAACTTCTCTCTGGGAGGGTAAAAATAACTTTCAAGGATGGAAAATAAAAGCAAATAATCCTTCTCATGACCACAAACAGCAATTGTATGAAAACCAAACAAACCAAAGTAATACTGCGCATCACTGTTCAGTCTAGTCACCTTCTCACTAACTTTAAGTTATTTTTGATTAATCTGTATAAAAGTGTACATTCACATCAGGTGGGACTTGAACCCAGTCATACTAGCTCAGAGGCAGGGACAGTATCTTTGTTGCACAAGTGTCCACTCTCATTAAGAGAAAACTATTTAATGGAAATCAGCTGGGAATGAGGTAAAGCACAGCACATTGGGTAACTGAGTGACCTAATGTCTCAGAACACTATCTTTGCACATTTTGGAATCTGCTGTCGATTCTACCTCAATGTTATTGTATTGTCTACCATCTGTGGGTTGCATTCCAGCCCATGTTGTCAAGGGCATTATGGTAACATTGCAATACCAACATTGCTATCAGGGGGGAAAGTGGAGTACTATGTACAATCCTGGCCTCCTTACTTGTGAAAGGATGTAGAGAGGAACCTCGATTAGCTGGCATTCAATGATCCAAATATCGGATTATCTGGCAAGATCGCAATATCCCGATGCTCTGCTAAACTATGTTATCTGGCATTCGATTATCAGGAATTCAATTAACCGGATGAAATATTCCCTGCCTGTGTCCTTTGGATAATCAAGGGTCCTCTGCATTAACACTTGAGGAGGTTCACAAAGTTGACTTTAGTTGAGAGGGTTGGCTTATGAGGAGAGATTGAATAGACTAGGACTATACTCATTGGAATATAGAAGAATGAGAGAGATCTTATTGAAACATATAAAATTATGACAGAATAGATAAGATAGAAACAGGGAGGTTGCTTCCACTGGCTGGTGAAAGCAGAACTAGGGGGCATAGCCTCAAAATAAAGAGGAGCAGATTTAGGATGGATTTGAGGAGGAACTTCTTCATCCAAAGAGTTGTGAATCTGTGGAATTCCCTGCCTACCGAAACAATTGAGGCTACCATGTTGATTATTTTTAAGGCAAAGATAGATTCTTGCAGAGTAAAGGAATTAAGGATTACGATGAGCATGCAGGTAAGTGGAGCGGAATCCACAAGAAGACCAGCCATGATTTTACTGAATGGCGGGGCAGGCTTGATGGGCCAGATGGCCTACTCCTCTTCCTATTTCTCATGTTCTTATGTGAAGACTATGTACCTTTGTCTAAAACTCAGTGCAAATGCAATCCCAGGATACAAGGGCAAGAGTCTTTCAGTTGAGTGAGGTCTGGTTTCATGACTATTACAGAGAACTACATTAGAACTTACAGCACAGAAACAGACCATTCAACATAGCTGGTCCATAATCTTTCATGGCTAGATGTTTCCACTTTATTGTCCAGGGCTATGCTGATCCTTCCTGCACGCGTGTGTACACACACACACACACACACACACACCTACTGCTGAAATAAGGGCTTCCATTAACTTACAGTGGTTAGCACCTGGGTTTAATTCCCACCTCAGGTGACTGTGTGTGGAGTTTGCACATTCTCCCTGTGACTGCATGGGTTTCCTCTGGGTGCTCTGGTTTACTCCCACAGTCCAAACTGTGCAAATTAGGTGAATTGGCCATGCTAAATTCCCCGTAGTGTTAGATGTAGGGGAATGGGTAATGGGTCTGTGTGGGTTGTGGGTCAGTGTGGACTTGTTGGGCTGAAGGGCCTGTTTCCACACTGTAAGTAATCTAATCTAAACTCCTTTTCAAAACTGTAACATTCTCTTCCACAGCTTACAGTTAAAGCAGTATCCCATCCCACATTTTTAGCCCACAGTTCAAAATATAAAAGTCATCTTTACAACTAGCTCTGGACTCTCAGATATGAAGAAAGACATTCCTCAAATCTATCCTTCAGAAAGCTTCATGATTTTGGGGACTTCGAGAAAGACACGTTACCAGAATTCCTATTTACTACAAACGCTATTCAATTCCTAAACTCACCCCTATATTTAAGGCAAGGGAGGAAATCCAGTGGACCATTTCACTTCTTTTTTTTATTTCAAGGCTCTTTTCCATTATAAATATTGTAATAAGTCAAAACATAATGGTATTTGTTTATACTATGAAGATCAAATTATTCAAACTTCCTCTTCGTTTCCTATTCACATTTCATTCTATATATGCAATTCTTGTACAAAAGAACTCAACACTGATTACTTGGAAAATGCTCCAAAAGAGTTGTCCAGTGTTAGCCCACTCGTTCCCAAATTCATCTCGGACAGTTTGAGAGCAATGATGGGATGCAGGGGTCTCACCCACTACTTCAGAGCTGGATAGGAAGAGACCCATATCATCTCTTTTCAAGAAGACTTGCAGGAGAACTCATTAGGAATGGGCTTCACCAGACACAAGGATCCTGAGGTAGGTCCGATGAGTGCGGGTAGGTAGCCAGCAGTTCTTTTATTGCTCAGCAGCGCCACTGTGGTGGTAAGGCATTTGCTAGTACTACATGAATGCAAGGCAATGGGATTGTTGGGGACCAGTGAGTACTGGCAGGAGATAGCTGGTGGAGTGGGTGGGAGAGGTGGGGTGGGAGCAAAGGAGGAAGACAAATGGAGCAGGGGTTTCCCATTTGGGATGTCGGATCCCTCAATCAGGGACTCAAACGAGGGAACTTTCCCACTCCTTCCCCAACCCTGGAGTACACAAGCAAACAGGACAGGGCTTGCCTTTTGAACTTGCCACTTGGCAAGTCCTTCACCTGTCACTGGGGAATACCAATGGTGCTGGGATGAAGCCATTAAGTGGGTGTTAAGAGCCTCAATTGGAAGCAGAACAGGGTGTGCACACCATTGCTATGCCAACACTTATTGCCTGTCCCTAATTTCCCTTGAGAAGCTGACAACTTGAATTGCTGCACTCAATGTAGTGTAGGTCACTTTTTCACGCAGACGGTGATGTGTGTATGGAATGAGCTGCCAGACGAAGTGGTGGAGGCTGGTACAATTACAATATTTAAAAGGCATCTGGATGGGTATATGAATAGGAAGGGTTTAGAGGGTCAAATGCTGGCAAATGGAACTAGATTAGTTTAGGATATATGGTCAACATGGATGAGTTGGACCAAAGGGTCTGCTTCCTTGTTGTGCAGCTCTATGACTTGATGAGGTAAACCCAAAAATTTTTTTTCAAAGGGAATTTCTGGATTTTGACCCATGATATGTGATTTTGACATGCACTGAGAAGCAACAGTGATCCCAAACGCACGCTGTCCCTGCACTTAAGAGGCGGGAGTGATCACTCACTAGGCAGAATCACCACACAACATCAATCCAAAGGCTTTTGTTTTGGAATTTTGTGGGTGCAGCAATAACGCAGCACACTGCTAGACATGTTATCAAGGGTCCTGTAGTACAGCTTCTATTTATGGTTGTCAATTCTCTGATGGTCTAGAAACTGCTTTTTTCTGACCCCCAGGCCAGTTAATTCCTGGCATCAAGTCCCTTAGTACTGACATTTTAAAAATATGTGGAGCTTTCATGTAATGGGAAATCTAAAGTTCTAGCTTCTTAGAAGACTCTTCAAAGTTATAAATAGCGATCTGAAGTGGGGAATAAATGTTAGAGTTGATATTCATTCATTTTCTTTCAGACAGACTGTTTTGGCCCAGAGATTCTGCAAATTTAAAAATTAGCACCATAAGCTACAAGCTAGTGAGGGTAGGAATAGGAGGATAGGGCAGATGAATGCATGGCTGAGGAGCTGGTGTATGGGAGAAGGATTCACATTTTTGGATCACTGGCATCCCTTCTGTGGTAGAAGTGACCTGTACAAGAAGGACGGATTGCACCTAAATTGGAAGGGGACAAATATACTGGCAGGAAGATTTGCCAGAGCTGATCGGGATGAATTAAACTAGTAAGGTTGAGGGGGGTCCCAGGGAGATAGTGAGGAAAGAGATCAATCTGAGACTGGTACAGTTGAGAAAAGAAGTGAGTCAATCAGGACAGGCAGGGACAAAGCAGAGAACAAGGTAGGACTGATAAATTAAACTGCATTTATTTCAATGCAAGGGGCTGAACAGGGAAGGCAGATGAACTCAGGGCATGGTTAGGAACATGGGACTGGGATATCATAGCAATTACGGAAACATGGCTCAGGGATGGGCAGGACTGGCAGCTTAATGTTCCAGGATACAAATGCTACAGGAAGGATAGAAAGGGAGGCAAGAGAGGAGGGGGAGTGGCGTTTATGACAAGGGATAGCATTACAGCTGTGCTGAGGGAGGATATTCCTGGAAATACATCCAGGGAAGTTATTTACATGGATCTGAGAAATAAGAAAGGGATGATCACCTTATTGGGATTGTATTATAGGCCCCCTAATACTCAGAGGGAAATTGAGAAATAAATTTGTAAGGAGATTTCAGGTATCTGTAAGAAAAATAGTGTGGTTATGGTGGGGGATTTTAACTTTCCAAACAAAGACTGGGACTGCCATAGTGTTAAGGGTCTAGATGGAGAGGAATTTATTAAGCGTGTACAAGGCAATTTTCTGATTCAGTATGTGGATGTACCTACTAGAGAAGGTGCAAAACTTGACCTGCTCTTGGGAAATAAGGCAGAGTAGGTGTCTGAGGTGTCATTGGGGGAGCACTTTGGGGCCAGCAACCATAATTCTATTAAATTTAAAATAGTGATGGAAAAGGATAGACCAGATCTAAAATTGAAGATCTAAAAATTGGGGAGAGGCTGATTTTGATGATATTAGGCAAGAACTTTCAAAAGCTGATTGAGGCAGATGTTCGCAGGTAAAGGAACGGCTGGAAAATGGGAAGCCTTCAGAAATGAGATAACAAGAATCCAGAGAAAGTATATTCCTGTCAGGGTGAAAGGGAAGGCTGGTAGGTATAGAGAATGCAGGATGACTAAAGAAATTGAGGGTTTGGTTAGGAAAAAGAAGGAAGCATATGTCAGGTATAGACAGGATAGATCGAGTGAATCCTCAGAAGAGTATAAAGGCAGTAGGAGTATACTTAAGAGGGAAATCAGGAGGGCAAAAAGGGAACATGAGATAGCTTTAGCAAATAGAGTTAAGGAGAATCCAAAGGGTTTTTACAAGTACATTAAGAATAAAAGGGTAACTCGGGAGAGAATAGGGCCCCTCAAAGATCAGCAAGGTGACCTTTGTGTAGAGCTGCAGGAGATGGGGGAAATACTAAATGAGTATTTTGCATCAGTTTTTACTGTGGAAAAGGACATGGAAGATATAGAATGTAGGGAAATAGATGGTGACATCTTGAAAAATGTCCATATTATAGAGGAGGAAGTGCTGGATGTCTTGAAATGCATAAAAGTGGATAAATCCCCAGCTCCTGATCAGGTGTACCCTAGAACTCTGTGGGAAGCTTGAGAAGTGATTGCTGGGCCTCTCGCTGAGGTATTTGTATCATTGATAGTCACAGGTGAGGTGCCTGAAGACTGGAGGTTGGTTAATGTGGTGTCACTATTTAAGAAAGGTGATAAGGACAAGCCAGGGAACTATACACCAGTGAGCCTGATGTCAGTGGTGGGCAAGTTATTGGAGTGAATCCCGAGTGACAGGATGTACATGTATTTGAAAAGGCAAGGACTGATTAGGGATAGTCAGCATGCCTTGTGCATGGGAAATCATGCCTCACAAACTGGATTAGGTTTTTTGAAGAAGTAACATAGAGGATTGATGAGGGCAGAGCAGTTGATATGATCTATATGAACTTCAGTAAGGCGATCGACAAAGTTCCCCATGGGAGACTGCTTAGCAAGATTAGATCTCATGGAAAATAGGGAGAACTAGCCATTTGGCTCAAAGGTAGAAGACAGAGGGTGGTGGTGGAGGGTTATTTTTCAGATTGGAGGCCTGTGACCAGTGGAGTGCCACAAAGATTGGTGCTGGCTCCTATACCTTTGGTCATTTATATAAATGATTTGGATGTGTGCTTAAGAAGCAGATTTAATAAGTTTGCAGATGACACCAAAATTAGAGGTATAGTAGACAAGCAAAGAAGGTTACCTCCGATTACAACGGGATCTTGATCAGATGAGCCAAAGGGCTGAGGAGTGGCAGATGGAGTTTAATTTAAATCATTGGGAAAGCAAACTTTAGCAGGACCTATACACTTAATGGTAAGGTCCTAAGGAGTGTTGTTGAACAAAGAGATCTTGGAGTGCAGGTTCATAGTTCCTTGAAAGTAGAGTCGCAGGGAGATAGGATAGTGAAGAAGGTGTTTGGTATGCTTTCCTTTATTGGTCAGAGTATTGAGTACAAGAGTTGGGAGGTCATGTTGTGGCTGTACAGGACATTGGATTGGCCACTTTTGGAATATTGCGTGCAATTCTGGTCTCCTTCCTATTGGAAGGATGTTGTAAAACTTGAGAGGGTTCAAAAAAGATCTATCAGGATGTTGCCAGGGTTGGAAGATTTGAGCTATAGGAAGAGGTTGAATACGCTAGGACTGTTTTTCCTGGAACATCAGAGGCTGAGGGGTGACCTTATAGAGGTTTATAAAATCATGAGGGACATGGATAGGGTAAATATACAAAGCCTTTTCCCTGGGGTGGGGGAGTTCAGAACTAGAGGGCCTAGGTTTAAGGTGAGATGGGAAAGATACAAAAGAGACCTAAGAGGCAACCTTTTCACGCAGAGGGTGGTGCATGTGTGGAATGAGCTGCCAGAGGAAGTGGTGAAGGCTGGTATTATTGCAACATTAAAAAGGCATTTGGATGGGTATAGGAATAGGAAGGGTTTGGAGGGATATGGGCCGGGTGCTGGCAGGTGGGACTAGATTGAGTTGGGATATCTGGTTGGCATGGACAAGTTGGATCGAAGGGCTTGTTTCCATGCTCTATATCTCTATGACTCTATGTCCAACTTCCTTTCAGCAACAATCATTCAATTTTTCTCAGATTTCTTTTGCAATTTGCTAACATTGCATCTGGCAAGTTTTGCAATAAATATTAATTGGGGGAGAAACCTCAGAAGATGCCAAGGTTCCTTCAACTGCATCTTTCAAAATCAACAAACTGTACCATCACAAAGGACAACTGCAACAGACGCAAGGGAATATTATCCCCAGAAGTCTCACACTATCCTTACCGTTCCTTCAGTATCATTGGGTCAAATCCCTGCAACCCACTCCTTACCAGTACATGAATTGTGTCTACACCACATGGACTCCAGCAATCCAAGAAGGAGGTGTACCGCCACCTTCTCAAGGGCAATTAGGTTTTAGGCCATAATTGCTGGCCTTCCAGTGACTCTCAAAGCCTAAGAACAAATAAAAAGTCTTTGATGTTAAATCTTGCCTTGGCCCTTCTGAATTTAAGAAGGGCTCTTGAATCTCTGAGATAAATGGCAATTTTGCCAGCAAAATATTCTTAAATTTATCAGGTCCTAGAGAAGGGTCACTGGACATTAATTCTGCTTTCTCTGCACAGATGCTGACAGACCTGCTGAGTTTTTCCAGCAATTTATTATTTTGTTTCTGATGTCCAATGTTTGCAATTTCTTTAGTTTTTTTTTGCTCTCACGTTTATCAATTTAGTTTCAACAACATGATCATGTAATTTACAGGTTATCGTGAAATTGACCTACTTTGCTATTGGCCATTAGCAAAGGATGTCTGCTGTCGTTCCTGCCCTGAAATTGTCTAGCAAACCATTCAGCTGTCAAAAAGGCAATTCACCAATGCCTTCTCAAGGGCAACCTAAGGATAGACAATGTTAGTCTGGCCAGCAACATCACAAGAACACAAGCAGTAGAAACAAGAGTAGACCATTCAGCCCATTGAACATGCTCCACCATTCAGTATGAGCATAGCTGGTCTTGGGTTTCAACTCCACATCACTGTCTGCTCTTCCTATCCCTCCATTTCCTGAGAGACCTACTTCATCCCTCAATATTGTGTTCAGCAATGGTCCATCCAAAACCCTCTGGTGTAGAGAATTCCAAAGATTAATTTAATTAGGAATATCCATATCTAAAATATCAGCTTCACTTGTTCTTGTCAAAGATGTAGAACTATGTTGCTTTAATTTCAGATATGTGTTATTTTTTAATTTGCAATTTGCCTTGATTTGAGACACTGATCCATTTTGCCTGTTGCACCAAGTATTTTTATCTGAAATAATTATTTTCAGAATAGCAAACAGTCTAAATAAAAGGCTTTAACTTGTAATTAAAATACATCTGCACTGAAATGAAAAAGAGCTCTGTCTCTGGAAACCAGCTCCCCCCACTCATGGCAATTTCCTTCTGATCTTAACATAGCCAGGTTGATAATTGGAGCATGGAGGCTTTGTGATTTTACGTGTTAAAGGATTGCCTATCTGTCACAAAGCCATTCAACTCAATTACCTTTTTCCATCTTTCAGAAGCTTTACAACTGCACCTCAGAAAGGAAAACGCAGCTCATGACGATGCACACACAGGCAGCAGCGCTACAGCATTTATTTTGACACAGCGCTTGTAGACAGTTGCAAAGCTATCACTCTGTAGCAGGCACAGAAGATGACAGAACAGGTCATAACAACAGGATGCATTTTTCTGCAAAGCCATTAAGCTGAATGGAAGGAATTCACAGCTTGTGCAGACCATGTTCCTGGCTAAAGAGTCTGCATGCGGCTCAAAGGACAGCTTCTTTGCTCAACACTTAGTCAGAATCTCTGCCTTTGTTTGGGAAGAATAATGCAGAAGAGCGAAGGCAGGAGTCCACTTTAGGGAAGATATTATCACAGTGGTCGGTGGTAATAAGCACCATTGTGTGGAGAATATTTCCTCCCCCTCCAACCCAGGTACTGGATTGAGCTAGGTCCCCGTGGTTTCTCCCTTCTTTCATTCCACCCCTCTCCACTGATGACATCCTGCATCCTGCAGCACAATTCCCTTGGATGCCAACAGACCTCCAGTATTTCACTCACTCGCCATTCTTTAGTTGTTCACCTATCATCATAAGAGGGGATGGTATGGTGGGGCTGCAATCACAGAAGGATTGGCCTTTACTCAATGCTTGCAAGCTGCGTTTGCCAACATATATCAAGCC
Organism: Chiloscyllium punctatum; assembly: GCF_047496795.1. Taxonomy (NCBI): domain Eukaryota; kingdom Metazoa; phylum Chordata; class Chondrichthyes; order Orectolobiformes; family Hemiscylliidae; genus Chiloscyllium; species Chiloscyllium punctatum. Next base: position 55,063,204 of record NC_092783.1, read on the forward strand.
TTGGCCAATTTCCACTCCTTGAGCCCAGTATTCAGTATTTAATGGTATTGTGACAGCAGTACCAATCACTGTCTGAATCAGGGATAAGAACAGGCCGCGCTGGAGAAGCTCAGCAGGTTGACAGCTTCTGTGGAGAGAGATTCAAAGCTAATATTTCAACACCAGAATGACTGTTCTTCAGAACTGAAGACCATCATTTCTGCTCCTATATCTTATGGTTTGATAGGTTATGGGGAGAAAGCTGGAAAATGGGGTTGAAAGAAACCTAAGAGCCATGATGGAATGACAAAGCAGACTCGACCTGCCAAATGGATTAATTTCTGCTCCTAGGTCTTATGGTTTTATAGTCACAAGGCCATAAGAGACGTGAGCAGAGGTAGACCACGCAGCCCACCGAGTCTGTGGCACCATTCAAGAGATCGTCGGTAATTCCATTTTCCAGCCTTTCCCCAATAACCCTTCATTCCCTTACTGATTAAAGATCTGTCGAGCTCAGCATTGAAAATACCCTCTGACCCAGCCTCGGCAGCCCTCTGTGGTAAAGAATTCCACAGATTCACTACCCTCTGAGGGAGGAAATACCCTCTCACCTCTATCTTAACTGGTCCTTATTTTGAGATTATTCCCTCTCATCCCAGCTTCTTCCAAAGGGAAAACAATCTGTCCACATCGACCCTGCCAAGTTGCCTAAGAATGTTGCATGTTCCAATAAGGTCACTTCTCATTCTTCGAAACTTAAATGAGTCAGCTTCAACCTACTCAACATCTCCTCATAAAACAGTCCCTCCGTAACTAATGATCAGCCTAATTAACCCTCTCTGGATTGGCTTCAGAAGAGGTAAATAAGTGACAGCATTGATGATATTGAATAAAAGATTTAGGTGGAATAAAAGGAAATCATAGGGAAAAGTTGGAGAGTGAGAACCAAAGTTCCGAACTTTTTATTTCTCTCATTTCTAATTCATTCCCACAATTGGCAATGCTGGACTTTTTATTTCCTTCTTTTTCTAACATTTTTTTCCCTAAGAACTTGTACTGAAGAATCAGTACCTAAGTACCTTTGTATCTAAGATGGCACCATAAATGGCGAATTGTAAACTTTTCACTGTACTCATGTGAGTACATGTGACAATAAAGCTAATTTATTCATTCATTCATTTAAAAGGCAAAGAGATAATGTTTTAAGTGAGGAAAGAGAGCATTGTGGAGTCATGAAGTCCCCACAGTGTGGAAGAAGGCCATTCAGCCCATCGAGACCACACTGATACTCCTAAGAGCACTCCATCCAGACCCATCCCCACCCTATTTCTGTAACCCAATGATCCAGAGTCAGTATTAACAGTAGAATTTAAGACCCTTTTTGGATTTTGCGACTCAGTATCACTACTATTTTTTTTCCCCAGTGAGCCATGCGACCCAACACCTTCTTTAGTTTAACTCATCCTTTTGTTTAAGAACAAAGAAAATAGGAATAGGCCATTTTAACCAGCTTCATCATTCAATAAGATCATGGCTGATCTTCTACCTCAATTAAACAATCGCCATGTCCCCCAGTGCCTTTAAAACTACAGACTCTATCAATCTCTATCTTTGAAAATACTCGATGGTTGTGCACTTTCAGCTCTCTGGCATGGAAGTTCCAAAGATTCACAACAGTTTAAACTTACGATATCACTCCTCATTTTAACCCTTTATTCGAACAAATCTTTGCATTTGTGGGTGAACACATCAAATCCATTAGTTGTCATTAATCTGCCTGGAGAATTGAGCAAAGTATTTCATAATAAACACACCTGCCTTCAGGTGTGCAGCTGTTCAATATGCCAGGACATGTCAGGGGGTGGGAGGACAAGGTGAAAAATCTCATTATAATTATTCTAAATTTGATAGCTCAATGTGCAAGCTGCACAAGCAAGAGGATTATGCAGTTAAGCCATCCTGATTTTAATTAATGCATGACAATTTTCTGGTTAATTCTGCATCCATGAGTCCAATCTCATTTTGGTAGGCAGCTGGGCATTCAAGCAAACACATTACAGGTTGCAGACTACATCTGTGCTACATAAACGCTGTAAAAGACAGCTAGAACCTGAAAGAGGTAATTTACATCATGAGAAGCTTTATCCCATTAGGATGTTACGGAGATTTCTGGGAGGAGTTGAGCAGGGACCACATTCTAATTGCTCACCTGTCTCCAAAGATTTCAGTTGCAATATTGTGTACTTAGTTTTGAGTGATGATTGAAGTCTTACCAAGGACTCTCATGTACCTCAGATGTAATGTACTGAGCTGTTAATTACTAAACCAATTCTGCTTATCAAGACTTGGTCTTGCTTCTGCTGAAAACTTTGTTGGGCATACTTCCTCACTTGGTATCACTAACATAGACTAAAATCACAAAGAAGGATTGGTGGTGGCCCCAACAAAGACAAGTAGCTGAAATGTAGTATTGGAGTGATGCCATTAAGAGATGGAACTTGCAATAAGGCTGAGGTTATCATTCTAAGTTGCGGAATTACAACATTTGCTAGGGAGTACTGTATATTGTAGGTAATGAACTGGTTTGGAGTTCTTACACCACATACCTGGACTTGAACTTGGGCCTCCTAACTCAGGACTATGGACACTACCACGGTACCACGAGAACCACTAAGATTCAGGTGAACATGAAAGATATAACATGCTGGCAGTGCTGGTATCTGACTGTTGTAAAAAAACCAACTGATTCATTAATGTCCTTCAGGGAAAGAAATCTGCCCTTCTTTACCTGGTCTGTACAAAGTTAAAAATCACACAACACCAATAGGTTTAATTGGAAGCATACTAGCTTTCGGAGCAACGCTCCTTCGTCAGGTGATAGTGGAGAGCTCGATTGTAACACAGAATTTATAGCAAAAATTTGCAGTGTGATGTAACTGAAATTATACATTGAAAAATTGATTGTCTGTGAAACCTTTCCTCTGTTAGAATACAGTGATAGTTTCACTTCTTTCATGTGTAAATCACAAAACTTTTTTTTAACGTTGCATTCTCGGGTTAGCTGTTAACAATGGTGATAGCTAGACAAGATAATACATGGCTTGGAAAGGGTGGATGCTAGGAAATTGTTTCCGTTAGGCGAGGAGACTCTGACCCATGGACACAGCTTTCGAATTAGAGGGGGTAAATTCAGAACACAAATGCAGAGACATTTCTTCAGCCAGAGAGTGGTGGGCCTGTGGAATTCATTGCCGCAGTGGAGGCCGGGACGCTAAATGCCTTCAAGGCAGAGATTGATAAATTCTTGATGTCACAAGGAATTAAGGGCTACAGGAGGAATGCGGGTAAGTGGAGTTGAAATGCCCATCAGCCATAATTGAATGGTGGCGTGGACTCGATGGGCCGAATGGCCTTACTTCCACTCCTCTGTCTTATGGTCTTAATATGTTAAAGGTGTTAGCCCCCTGTGTTCTTTGTCTATGCCATGATGTTTAGATTGATTCTAATCTAAAAAGTGAGATAACGGAGGTTTACATAAATTCATGCAGGCAAGGATGCCTGGAGGCATGGTACTTTGGGGAAATCGAGCAAAGGCTACGACAACGGATGAATGGGCACCACACAACAATCAACAGACAGGAGGGTTCCCTCCCAGTTGGGGAACACTTCAGTGGTCCAGGACATTCAGCCTCGGACCTTCGGGTGACCATCCTTCAAGGTGGACTTTGGGACAGGCAGCAGAGGAAAGTGGCCGAGCAGAGGCTGATAGCTAAGTTCGGTACCCATAGGGAGGGCCTCAACTGGGACCTTGGGTTCATGTCACATTACAGGTGATCACCATTGCACTGCACACACATACAAATATTCCTACACACACACACACTCTCACATACACACGGACACACAGACGTGCACACAGACACCCACACACACCCTTATAGACACACACACTCCCACACTCACACATGCACCCCCTCACAGACTTAAGACACTCTGCACTCACTACACACACACACACACTTTCTCACACTCACAACTCCCAACCCAGACAGACAGACAGACACACACACACACACACACACACACACAGACAAAGACCCACATGCACACATATATTTTGTGGGGTGAATTTGTACTTGCAGAGTTACATTGTACTTTGCTCAAAAACTGCATGCATTCATGTAGAACTCTGAGCTCAAAAACTGCATGAATATATGTAAAACTCTGCTATCTCACTTTTTAGATTAGAATCAATCTAAACATCAGGTCATAGACAGAGAACACAGGGGGCCAACACCTTCAACATATTGTCTAGCTATCAGCATTGTTAACAGCTAACCCGAGAATGCAACTTTAAAAAAAAGGTTTTGTGATTTACACATGAAAGAAGTGAAACTATCACTGTATTCTAACAGACGAAAGGCTTAACAGACAATCAATTTTTCAATGTATAATTTCAGTTACATCACACTGTAAATTTTTTGCTATAAATTCTGTGTTACGATCGAGCCCTCCACAATCACCTGATGAAGGAGCGTCGCTCCGAAAGCTAGTGTGCTTCCAATTAAACCTGTTGGACTATATCCTGGTGCTGTGTGACTTTTAACTTTGTACACCCCAGTCCAACACCGGCATCTCCGAATCATTGCCTGGTCTGGGCTACATGTCACTCATGTAACTGTGGTTGATTATTACCCACCCTCTGAAACAGCTGATTAAACTGCTCAGTTCAGAGGCAATTAGGAATGGGCAACAAACTGACCTTACCAATAACACCCACACCCCATGAGAGAGTGAAGATTAAAAAAAAATGTGATATTGCCTCAACAGCTGAAACATTACAGGGCATTTGTGAGAGTATATCTAGAGGAGTACACACAGTTTTGGTTTACTTCCCTCAGGGAGGATATACTTACCTGAGAGAAAGTGCAACAGAGATTGACCCTAGTGGTTCCTGGGATAAAATGGTTGTCCAATGAGAAGAGACCATGTAGATTGCATCTTTATTCCTGAGAATTTACGGAACTGAGATGTGGCTATGCAAAGATCATGACTGGGTAGATACTGGGATAACATTTTCCCTAGCTGAGAAGTCTAGGACCGGGGTCACAATCTCAGAATGAAGGGGATGTAGAGAAATTTCTTCACTACAAGGATTGAGAACCTTTGAAAATCTCCAATCCATAAACTTATTGAGGCACAGTCATTAAGTATATTCAATGCAGCCATTAACAAGTTTTGGGGAATGAGGATATGGGGACAGTACAGTAAGGTGACGCTGAGGTAGAAGATCAATCATGATCTTGTCAAATGATGGAAAAGGCTTGAAGTGCTGAATGGCCAATCCCTGTTCCAATTTCTTAAGTTCCTATCCCATAATTATCAATGGGGAGCCCCTCAACCCCTTATATTGTAGAATAACCATCAATGGATTTAAGCCAGAATCTCAATCTGGAACACCAATCATTGGAGGGCATTTTCAGCAGGGGTTTGAACCCACACCTAGTGGCGAGGTGGAAATGCTAACCAGGTTCATTCACAGACAAGTGTTTGAATCAAACCCTGAAGCCAGACTGCATCTAAATTCAGATGACGACAAAGGCAGCTTAATCCCAATGCTTGATTATTCCACACTACAAGTTATTGGCAGCCATGATCTCCTCACATTATTTCACAGCTACGTCCACTCCCTGAAGAAGTGGAGTCACAGTGAAACCCAATCTATGAATGTCCAACCAGAATAAGGTTTGGTCATGGGAACATATAGGAGAAAGTGAGGACTGCAGATGCTGGAGATCAGAGCTGAAAAATGTGTTGCTGGAAAAGCGCAGCAGGTCAGGCACACCCAAGGAGCAGGGGAATTGACGTTTCGGGCATAAGCCCTTCTTCAGGACTTATGCCCGAAAGGTCGATTCTCCTGCTCCTTGGATGCTGCCTGACCTGCTGTGCTTTTCCAGCAACACATTTTTCAGGTCATGGAAACATATGATGAGGTCAGAGTCTCATAGTTTCCTGGAAAGAAGTTGAACAAAATAAGGTAAGTTTCAGTGAAGGATGTTTCTGGCACAGCCCAAGCTAACCTATTTCTCACTTTAAATAAACTGCACGATACGCTGACTGTGATATATCAACAAACATCCCCCTATGGGTGCAGTCGTTCTGGCTGTGGGTTGGCATTGGCAGATGTGTCAAAGCTTCACTACTTAAGGGAATAAGTATGAGATTGTGTCAAGAGGAATGGAGATTTGGAACTTTTTTTCCACCTTACAAACAAATGTACAACTTGCAGCATCACAGAGTAATCGTCTTGATAGTGCTGAAATCGACACCCCAGGAGTGAAAAAGTTTGATGTTGCTTCCAATTCTGAAGAAATCCAGCCAAATCCACAGCATGCCAACGTAACACTTTTCAACTCATCATTCCACACATGGCATTCCATTCTTCCAACAAGCCTACTACGTCCAATAAGCTCGATAACAGAGAGAAACAGAACTTGTTGGAGAAACTCAGCAGGTCTGGCAGCACTCTGGAAAAAGAAACAGTGTTAGTGCTTCAGGTCCAGTGACCCTTCTTCAGAACCACTATCAAAGTTTGTAATTGAGTCAAAACCTTTAGTTTCTTTAATAAATAACTCATTCTTTTTCCAACTCCTTGAAACCAGCATCAATCAGCACAACAGGAGCTGACTTTGATGAGAATCCAGTGCACGCACCTATTATGGCAAAACAAAGAACTGTGGACACTGGAAATGTGAAACAAAAACTGCTGCAGAAACTCAGAGAAAATGAGGACTGCAGGTACTTGAGCTCAGAGTCGTGAGTGTGGTGCTAGAAAAACACAGCAGGATGAAGGGCTTATGCCCGAAATGTTGATTCTCCTGCTCCTTGGATACTGCCCGACCTGCTGTGTTTTTCCAGCACCACACTCTCAACTGCTGGAGAAACTCAGTAGATCTGGCAGTTTCTATGGAGAGAAAGAATATGTGTTTCGAGTCCAGTGACCCTTCTCTAGAAATTGTTCAGACCCTTGTTCTGAAGAAGGGTCACTGGACCCAAAACATTGAATCTGCTTTCTCTTCACATATGCTGTCAGACTTGCTGAGTTTCTCCAGCAGTTTCTGTTTTTGCACCTATTATGCTAAATGGATAAAATGAATTCTAACACCCATCGCCTACTTGAAGATTACAATCCTACACCTGAATCCTCTACTTCTCCCCTTTAAAGAATTCAATCTTTTATCCTCAAAAAGCATACACTGTAGTTAGTTAACTTGTAATGATGCAAGTCCAATTAAACCATGCTAACAGGAATACCAATTAGGTTCTGACATTCATGTCTCTAATGTCAAACAGTACTCCCAGTCTAGACTACATTACCCTTGAGAATTTGGCAAGTCTCTTTAGGGGCTGCCTAAATTTACACTAAGATTGTATGTTAGAAACCAGTAGCACTAGACTCCTCAAAGCCAAGACTAAATTGAATCAACAATTTAATGTCGCTTTCAACATACGGTGAGCAAACTCAATCACGTGGAATTAAAAACAGGAATAAAGCAGATTTAAAATGAATAAAATAAAGTGAAGAGTCATACCAGAGTCAAATATTAACTCTCTTTTTCTCTTCACGAGCTGCTGTTGTCTTTCCAGATTTTGATCATCTGCAGTACTTTGCCTTGAATAAAGTACACTTTGTCTTGTGGGCAGATGCATCTTCAGTTATGGTTGTCCTTTTTTGAAAATCCAAGTGCACAACCCTTTTACTTTACTCGCCTTTGCTTCCCATTCAACATACACAAACCTTCCGCTTCCCAACATAATGTACAGAACCTTAAATTAGCTAGGCTAAGGCCTCCATGTTCAAGTTCCCTCTCTGCTACTGTTGTGCAGATGGAAGGGGTGGGAGGGACTCATGAAGTTTGATGTGGTTTGGAAAATAGAAGGAGAAGGTGCCAGAGGTCTCTAGTCCAATGAGTAGGGGATATCTGTTCCTCTGCAACTCACTCCAACAGCAGTAGAAATTCATATTTCAGGGATTTCTATTAAACATTCAGTGCAAATCATGACGGGACACCGCAAATATTTTCTTGATTCATCAAAACCCCTTTCTTTTGAGTTGTCTTTTCCCCTGGATGTTAAATCCTTCTCCATCTAACACACAAAACACAACTGAGGGTCTCATGGCTTTGCAAAGGTGGCAACTGATAGGAAGTTCAGACGCCTGGGGTGACTCCTCCGATACAATGAGCTTGCTGTTGGACAAGAAGTGTCCAGTGCAGTCGGAAATTCACAATGCGTACAGGTTTTTTTCAAAGTCATTGTTGTGCCTCTGAGTCATAAGGTTTCCAGTTTAACTTCCACACCAAGACTTTTGGAGGAAATATTCAACTGAAACACTGCCGATCCTGAGGTGGACGTGAAAGATCCCACATAAGAAGAGCTGAGAGTTAAATGTGACATTCCTACCCAATAATTATCCTCCGATCAACCTCACCAAAAGAAGTATCTAGCCACTACAATACTGCTGTTTGGATAAACTTTCCAAGCTCAAATTGGTTGTCATGATTCTAAATTTACAACAGTGACTACAGCCAACAAAGTACTTTTGAAGTGTAAAGTTCTGAGACATCCTCAGGTCACGGTTTAAGGTGGATGTGGAGCATCCAATGCCAAGCTCCAATCTAACAATGCAAGTCAGCTGGGTAAAAAAAAAAAGCCAGCAGTTTTTCTCCACAGCAAGAAAAATACTGATTCGTTGGTTTCCTTAGAATCTTACTCCACAGTGAAAGGCTGTTCAGCCCATCATGGCTATTCTGATAGCATCTTAAAAGAGCTAATTACTCCCTTTCCCTTTCTGTGCATGTCCAATTGCTTCCTGAGAGTTACTCTTGAATCTGCTTCCTCTTCCTTTTAGACAACATAATCCAGATTATAACTTACTGCGCAAAAAGATATTTTCATCTTTCTACTATTGCTTGCACCAATAATCTTTGATCGAATGACTCTCCTGCCAATGGAAACAGCTTCTCTCTATTGACTCTATAAAGAACCAACATATTTTTGAGATGGCGTCAAACCTCCCCTTTCAGCCACATGAAGTTCAATAAAGGTGATTTTGACAAAAGCAGACACGTAATGCTAAACCTGTGGAAATGACTGAACCCATTTAGACTACAGACCCATTTAGTCTCACTTGAGGAATGAGATCACAATCATGGGGAAGAAGTGAAAGGGATTCAATATGATAGCTGTGGCTTTAGTGTTGAGAGACCAGGGAACATATTTCAGTGGGGGAGAAAAAAGATAGGGGTTTATTAGGGGCTCAAAATACATCTGGGCACAACATCCCCTCCCTAGAAGTGTTGAGAGAGGTGCTGAGAAGGGGAAACATTTGGGTGTGATTGCCTTGGTGAGAAACACAGCAATTAAGTGTGGATGAAGATGATCTCTGGGTGACTTTTTGGAATCTCCAGTAATTATGTCACTAAGTGGTTAATTAATAGCCACTTGAGACATGGCCAGGGTGGCACAGAGGCTCAGTAGTTAGCACTGCTGCCTGACAGCTCTGGGGACCAAGATTCAATTCCACCCTTGGGATAGGATAGGGGGTGGGATGCTCTTTGGAGGGTCAGTGTGGACCTGATGGGCCAAATGGCCTGGTTCCACACTGTAGGGATTCTGTGGAAACCTCAACTCATCAACTCCCTGATCACCTGCCGCCCCAACCAGCGATTAAAGTGGGTTGTTTCCTGAGTGGGAAATCTTGGTGTAGCTTAGAAACTAGGAGCTTGAGTAGGCCTTTAAGCCTGATTCACCATTCACTAGGATCATGGCTGCTTTTCTATTTCAATGCTATATTGCTGCATTCTCCCCATATACTTTTAATGTCACAGAATCATAGAATCTCTAAAGTGCAAGAAGAGGATATTCAGCCCATTGAGTCTGCATCAACCCTCTGAAGTGCATCCCACCCAGATTCACGCAGCAAATGTGTGTGAACTTTAACCTGTATATCTGTTGGAAAGTCAAAAAGAAATGTACACAAAGAGTGCCTTTTCATTGTTCAAGTTTTACTCTTGCGCAGGTTGGCAGATGTTTAATAAGTAAATATTCAAATACGAACTGCGTATACCTGTGTTGTGCAATTGGCTGAACACAGTGTCGCTGTAGCCACATCCTGAACAAGAGTATTTTCCTCTCAAGTCTATTTATCCTCTTGAGCCATTTACTGAGATCATTGATAATCTGTAACTTTACTTCCCATACAGCATTCAGGTTTCATAATTCAACATACACTACAAATGTCTATAATCTTTGATTTGAAATATTATATTTAATGCAAGTTTTTGTTTGTAGGGTAGTGGCAGGCCTGAGATTTCCATGTCTCAGTGATTGAAGAAATGCTTGCAGACATCATCCTTGATGGGTTTAGCTCTAACTTTAGGATTATTTCCCCTTGTTTTGTAATCTCACACCAAAGGAAGTTCTGTGATTTCTCTCTATTCAACATTTAAATCAAATCCTTTAATCACTTCAGTTAGATCCCCACTTAATCTTAAGGCAATATAAACCTGATCGTTATAACCTGCTGTTGTGACTTGAACCTTTTTACCCTGGTATCAGTCTAGTGAATCTGCACACCACACCTATCAAGGCCAATGCATCCTCCTTGGAGATGCTTACAGATGTAAATGCAGTTATTTAACATGGAGATCTCACCAGAGAGCTGTATAGCTGGAACCAAATTTCTACGCCTTTAAACTGCATGGCCCTGTGAGAAAATGGGTTACAAGTTAACGACTTCTAATGAACAATACTGTTGGAACTGCTGACCCAGTGTCACAGGTGTGTACTTCCAGAGATTCAGGGTCTGCTATATGTCTCTCGAACACATACCTGTCCACAATCCAGTCACACCATTTGTATGATCTTTTGACCACTCTGATTATAAAGTCTGTGCCTGAGTGCTCTCTTCACTTCATCTGACGAAGAGACAATACTCTGAAAGTTTGTGATTTCAAACAAACCTAAAAATCACACAATACCAGGTTATAGTCCAGCTGGTTTATTTGGAAGTACTAGCATTCAGAGAGCTGCTCCTTCATCAGTTACCTGAAGATGGAGCATCAATCTGAAAGCTTGTACTTCCAAATAAACCTGTTGGCCTATAACCTGGTGTCGTGTGACCTTGAACACACACACACACACACACACACACACACACACTCACACACAAAGGACAAGCCTAGATAGTACACCTTGCCATTCTTGTAATGATCTTTTTGGTGCAGTATATTAAATCCCATCAATTTACTGAGAAACACTAGATTACGGTTTATGAAATTCAGAATAAAACTTTGTCTTTTCTCTCACTTCAAATCTAATTTTATAAAGTTAGACTTATTACACAAACACAATTCACACTTTCCTGTGTAACCAGAGACCCCCAAAATCACATTGGCAGGATTATTATATTCGGTTAGCTGGTTCAAAAATCGATGCAATATTTTATTACTGAAGAGCTAACAGTGAAATCAATAAACAGGAAGTGACAAGGACATTCACTCTCCGTGTGAAGCAACAGCTGATTATTCTACCCTGGACAGTGACTAATCTGAGGGGATGGAGTGCTGAACGACATTACTTCTTGAGTTAAATTGGATTGGGTACCTTGTCTCTTTTGACAATTTATTGTGATGGAAGTCCTGATTGAATCAGTTTATGACTGAGAACAAAGGGTCTTTTGTGGACATTAAACTGGACCAAACCACCAATAGAGATTTGTTCAAAAGTACTGCATGGTGATGAGGTCATGTGAAATCTAAAGACCAGACCAATAAACTGTGACTTTCAAACTTTTGAATGGCTGTAAATTGAGGGAGGGGAACGTTCGACCAGACCTGAGTGTCTTCATGTACCAGTCACTGAAAGTAAGCAAGCAGCTACGGTAGGCATAAAGAAAGCAAACTGTATGTTGGCTTTCATAACGTGCTTTCTGTATGACAGCAACGACACAGGTTTGGATCCTGTGCTGGCTGAGGTAAATTTAGGATCTACCTCCTCATCTGCTCACACTTGATACAGAATACTTGTCCCTCAAGCTTTATATAACCAATCAGCTCTCTCTATTGGAGGGGGATTCCTACAGACAGTTAAATATCCAACTACAATGGTGAAGCAGTTGGGTTTTATCAATATATTTTTATTTATTTCCATCTTAATTTTTAAAAGAAGCATGAAGAGTTTAGATTATTGTAAAATTGTTTTACTACCAGCATAGGGAACAAAATTAATTGACCCTGCCCAGTTAAGCCCACTTGACTCCCAATCAAGTGCCCAAGTGAAGGACTGCTCTATGAAGGAGATGAGCAAGAAAACTGTTGAAATCTTTTCTGAACTCCCTCATGAAGAGCATTGCAGAACCATCTTCATCAAGTAAATAAAGTTAAAGTTTTGCTGTAGTCTTACCAGATCATAGGACTGCTCTCTCATTAGAGAGAGATGACCAGTGTCAATTTAATCTGAGGGTCACCACACATCAGGCAAGGTCTGAGGCTAAGAAGGGAAGACCTGTTTGATAACTGCAGTCACTGCAGGAACTGAACCCATACCGGAAGCATTAGTACTGCATCGCAAACCAGCCACCATGTCAACTGAATTAACGGAGTTCAAGAAAGTAGTCAAATGATGTTGGTCATGGTAGATCAGGAGTCATTATTCAAACTGAACAATAGTGGCCATGACTATTTGATGGATCAGCAGTTTGTATGTGAAACACAAGAGATCAACATAACAGCTCTATGAGGCTTCATTAGGTGAAACCCCTCGCACCTCCAGTTTCTATTTCTGTCACTCTCTTCTCTCCCCCACTTAGTGCAACCTTACTCACCTTGTTCTTCTTTTGTACTGTAAAAGTATGGATATCTTGTTACAACTGTGCAGGGCACTGTATGTGACAACTACGTACCATTTTGGTACCATTATTTAAGCTGTGATTCACCTGAAGGTCTTTCAGAGAAGGTTCACTCTGCTCATTCCTGGGATGAAGAGACTGCCTTATAAAGGAAGGATTATCAGCTCGTACCCAGATCATTGGAGGTTAGATGATTGAAAGGTAATCTTCTTGTAACACAGAGCATTCTGAAGGGACTTAACAAAGTGGAGGTTGAGAAAACGTTTCCCCTTTTGGGGGAGTCTAGAACTGTTTCAGAATAAGTGGTTCCCGATTTAAGATAGAAATGAGGAATTATTTCCTCTTTTGATGCTTGTGAATGTTTGAAGTCTCTATCCCAGAGCTCAATGGAGACTGGGTTACTGAATATATTCAGGACTGAGACAAAATTGGAAATTGCTGGAAAAAGCTCATCAAGTCTGGCAGCACCAGTGGAGAGTAATCAGAGTTAACATTTCAGGTCGAATGACCTTTCCTCAGAACGGGCCTGAGGAAAGGTAACTCCACCGGAACCATTAACTCTGATTTCTCTGCACAGAAGCTGTCAGACCTGATGAGCTTTTCCACCAACTTCTATTTTTGTCTGTGATTTACAGCATCCACAGTTCAATCGGTTTTTATATTCAGGGCTGAGTTGGACACGTTTTTAGACTAGAAACAAAGGAAGTATGAACAGGAGTAGGCCATTCGGCCTTTTGAGCCTGCTACACCATTCAAAGTTATCATGGTTGATCATCCAACTCAATCCCCTGTACTCACTGCCCCGCTCTCTGGGTGAAGAAATTGCTCTTCATCTCTGTCCTAAATGGACTATCCCGTAGCCTTAAACTGTGACTATCCTAGTTCTGTGACTCCCACAATGATAAAGTAGCCCCCAAGGATTATGTGGAAGACTCAGCTACAAGTGAACAGGCTCCTGCTCCTATTTCATCTACTTTTGTGTAACTTACTCTCTTTGTTCTCCCAGTTCTTGTAAAGCTGTCCTATCCTCTTCCGCTCCAAACCTTCCAACATCAAAATCAAGATTGGAGAGGCAACTTAAGAAGTGGTTTCTCTGCTCCCTGATGCTAGGAAGACAAGACGAAAGGGAACAGGAGTAGGCCATTTGTCTCCTTGAGCCAGCTCTGCGATTTTGTAGGATCATGGCTGCCCATCTTTATTCAGGAAGGAAGACCTCTTTCTTCATCACATGTTCCATTATCCAGAGTTACAAGCTGCCCTTTGGGTTTTGCCTTCCTGGGTCCTGAGTGCAGTTAGTTTGCTTGGCCATCCATCCTACAGTGTAAAAGGAGCCATCTCCCACAATACTAGGAGGTCCCACTGATAGGTTTTTTGAGAGATACTGCACAGAGTCCGGTGTGCAGATTGGCGGCTGAACATTGTCCTCATTGCTTAGCATCTGCTCACCATGCTTAGAGACACTCTTCAAGCCGCACACTCAACACTCCCGAACCCTATGCCCATCAAGTCTCAACTGGAGTTCATGACTTGAGTTTTATTAGAAACCTGTGGTCTGTCCCTGACCCCAGCAAAGAGTGCAACCACCTGCCTATGGAGACTGTGCTAATAGCTGAAGCAAAAAGCAAGAGAGATGTTGAGGAGCTAAAAGGGCTTTAAATGAACTCTTTCAACAGTGATAAGCTGCACAAGTTAAAAACAAGGTGAACACAATCCCTCATGGATTACTAACTGCTCAGCCAGTTAAACATTTCATGAACTGTCCTCATGTGAAAACAATCATTGACCCTCCGGAATGAAATGTGCCGATGCAAAGAGGTCAGCATTTTGGGATTTGCTGCCCTCCTGCCACACGTGGAAAACCTGGGGTGACAATGTCGGGACCCAATTCATCAAAACATCGGTTTCCCTAATACAATGGGCGGACAGGTGCTAAAGTTACAAAACAAAATCATTGATCGGCAATGGAGTTTGGTAACAAGCCTACTGACTTGAATATTACCCTGCCCCACGCCATAATGTGTTTGGCATCAGGAGGCCGGTAGAGCGGGAAACCCACTGTGTCACCAATTCCAATGAAAAAGCAGGAAGGAATGGGGAGAGGGGGTCACCTCCTGTGTAGGTACCCTATGAGCATCGGAGGTAGTGTCACACATCCCCCTCCCCTACCCCTAGCATCCAAGATCCCAGCCCCTCACCCCCAACACACACACACACCCAAGAAGTGCCCAATTCCTTCCTGCTCTAAAACCTCAAGACTAATTGAGTTCCTCGTGAAGATGTCCACAATCCCAGCAGTGCCAGAACTCAATCATGGTCGTTTCTAGGACGGTAAGAGTTGCTGACCATTTGAATTGGATAGACTGTTACCTTGTCTGTCCAACTGAGGCAATGAAGGCTCATGGTCCCACCTTGACAGTGGTTTCCTGGTGTGGCAGGGGCTGCTGGGTAGCCCCTTGTCGGTTCCCAGGACCCTCCAAAACAACACTCCCTGCCACTGAGCAGCAGCAGTCCCATCCTCAGCTGGTCAAGGGCTCCCGCAGGACAAAATCACCAAAGGGGTGGTGTGGTGCAGAGGTCTGGGGGGGAATGTGGTGCTATCCACACCATCCCCAGGGTGGCATCCAGCCTGAGGAGGTCAGACGTCAGAATCAGCAACAACATAAATAAGAAATGGGTGTAAAGTCTGGCGACAGGGAAGTGATAATTTAGATGGTCAGGAAACAGAATAAGAGGGTGTGGAATGGCCTAGCAGCAGGGAAAGGGTATAAACTTTATCTGACAAAATAGTTAGGGAAATAAAGAGGTGAGGGGAGAAGGGATAATCCAGGTCATTCTGCTATAATCAACAGTTGTGTTTCTCCTCAACCTCACGCTACAGAAGATCGCACTATGGAAAACCTTCTATACCTGTTCTGCAGAAAGTCTGCAACATGCAAACAACGTCCACAATTCGTCAATCGCATTATAGCTAATTTGTGCTGATGAAACACACCTTAAAGCAGAAGGACCTGTATGCATTTTATGTCTAAAGGATAACTCAAAAGTAATTTCTCAAATATTAAACAGTGGCTGGCCAGACTAAATAATCAGAAGTGGAAAGCATTTTCTGCATCACTGCACTCACTTCACCAATCTAACAACCAGCACTTGTGTCTGAAATAAATTTCTAACATCGAAATTAATGATGTTATGCATTTACAAAAATAGAATTATTTGCAGAGTTTAATGAATCAAACACTTGGAATCTCCTTCACTGATTGAACTATACTGAGGACATTCCAGAATGTGTACCAAAGGGTTACACCAACATTCTGAAAGAAATGCATCAAAAACTCTAAAGGTCAAATCTCTGAGGAATATGCTGCAACAGCCCAAAAGGTCAAGAAGCATCTGACCCCACAGAGAAAAAGGGAGGTGGGTCGTGCATCTTTATCGAGGATTTCTCTTCATCTTGGATTCTGTTGGGATGGTCAGAACAGTTGCTGCATTTTATTTCTAATGCTGTTTAATTAGAACCTCTCTCTCTCATGCTTTAATGGTCTCCCTGTGTCTAATTCCTTTGGCCCACTCCATCCAATAAAACAAGCTCCAGCAAAAAACAAGAAATCTGCAGCTGGGTGACCTTTCGTCAGCTGTCAGGTCTTCATTTGGAAGCCACAAAGCTCTATTCACACAACAACTTGAGTCTTAACACAGGCGAAGGGATAATTTTTTATTAATCTGTACACAGGATGTGGCCATTGCTGGTTAGGCCAGTATTTATTGCCCACTCCTTAACTGCCCTCTGGGCAATTAAGAGTCAACCTCATTGCTGTGGGTCTGGAGACACACGTAGGCCAGAGCAGGTAAGGATGGCAGCTTCCTTCCCTAAAAGACCTTGGTGAACTGGATGGGTTTTTCCAACAAACAGCAATGGGTTCATGGTCATCATTAGACTCTTAATCCCAGATTTATGCTGAAATCATATTCCACCATCTGCCATGGTGGGATTTAAAACTGGGGTCCCAGAACATTACCTGGGTCTCCAGATTAACAGTCCAGCAATAATACCACTAGGCCATCACCTCTCCTTATAACGATCCAACTCTAATCCCTCTCGGAAGCCTATCCAGATTCTTCAATATGTGTCTATAGAGTTCACTTCAACGACTCCCTGTTGTAGTAAGTTTCAAATTCTCACCATTCATGTGTTATGGCATTTCTAGACAGAAGGATGCTGCTATCTCTTTCCTCTAACTGAATTTAATTGGTTTACAGTGGGAGAGAATCAACTACCATTGAGTTTCAACAAGAAGTGCTTCCTAGCTTAAAAAAGATGTAGGTTATTGAACTGTAGCGATCAGGTATAAATTGTATCTGACCTTGTTAGCAAGACCTTGACGAGAGCTTTGGTGATAAGTCTGCACTCTACGAGGCGCCTCAGGTATTCTGCCTTATCCCCACCCAAACGAGATGTATGTTGTAAATATTAAGAATAGTGCCGTCGTATTGAGTCAAACAAGTTGAATTTTATTGCAAATTCTGTAATACTCAAGGTGAAATATATCATAATTGATTTTTCAAATACCATGAATAAAAGTATATTTGGGAAAATGTCAGATTGGTGGAGATTCATGCAATCGTCAATATTAATCCTTTCAGATATATAACCTTATCTATTATTCTGAAATTTCTATTTGATATAATGATGATCTCTATATTTGCTGGAATATTGTGGAAACATTGTGTTCAAATACTGAAATGTCACACAATTTTAAGGATCTCTTCAAGGGTCCTCTCAGCCTTCTCTATTTCATTTTGTATACATCTTGGGGCCGATTTTAAATCTATACCCTTATGACTCAGAGACAAAAACTATCCAAATATTATTAAGCCAAGATGAATCACAATCCCCAAGCATTGTCTCCAGAGCCTGGTTTCATCTCTCTCTCTCTCTCTCTCTCTCTCTCTCTCTCTCTCTCTCCGTCTCTTTGCCCTCTCCCCACCCATCTGTGTACTATCCCTCCCTCTGGTATCCCAATACTGACAAGACATGGCATCGCATTAAACAATTTAAACAAGACCTGTGGTCTCATTCAGTCACAACAGGATAAATGAGGTACGTGATCTCATTGAGTTAATTCAAATTAAATATATATTGCATCTTTCACCGGACATTGTTTTGTACTCAGAAAGCTAGCCACAAGTCCAGCCACATCTATAATGAAAGAACACTGCAACCATGAAAGGACATGTATTAAAAAAAAAGACTTGTATTTTTATAGCACCTTTCAGGAATGCAAGATGTGCTGTACCTTCAATGTGCTTTTGTAGTAATGGTTGTTGTAATATAGGAAAGGCAGCTGCCAGTTTGCACAATGCAAGCTCACACATTATGGCTGGATAATCTTGTCTTCCTTAATGATGTTGACTGAAGGATAAATATTGCCCAGGGTACAAGGCAGAACTCACACGTTCCTCTTCAAACAGCTTTTTTTAAATTCATTCATGGGATGTGGGCATCCCTAGCCAGGCCAGCATTTATTGCCCATCCCTAATTGCCCAGGGGCAGTTAAGAGTCAGCCACTAATTACTGGGGGTCTGGAGTTACATGACAGACCAGGTAACAGGTGATAGTTTTCTTTCCGAAAGGATGTTTGCAAACCGGATGAATATCTCCCCGAAAATCTATTCATAGTCATTGTAAGATTCTCACTTGTCGATTTTAATGGAATTCAAATTCCACTATCTGATGTGGTGAGATTTGAACCTGGGTCCCTAGAACTGCGTTTCTGGATTAACAGTCCAGCGATAATACCAGTAGGCCACTGCCTTACCGTGCCATGGAATCTTCTACAACTGACTTCGAGAGAATAAGAAGCCTGAGTTTAATGCCTCAGCAGGAAGGTGGCACCCACAGCACTGCTGCACTCCCTCAGGGGGTAACCACAGGATCAGCCTAAGTTCTATGTTTATGTCTGGGGGGGGGGAGGGTCAAGGAGGGGCTGCCTTCAACCTACTATTATTTGACTCAGAGAAGAAAGCACTAGCCACTGAGAATCAGCTGATACCCAAATGTGCCCAGGCATCCATTGACAAGGTGGGGATTGCAGTTCCCAAAAGACGACGACACACCGTGGACCATGTGTATGTAGAGAACTCTTTTATTTGTTTGTAATTTCACAAAAACAACAGGCAAAGCCCCTAGGAAATTGGCAGCGGTTAAAACTTCTTGCTGGCTGCCCAGACTGGCATAGGAAGGGTATTCAATTGCAGGCAGCTAATGGCTCAAAGTCATGGCTTTCTGAACTACAGATATACGGCTGGTAAATGACTGAGCAGGTGTTTGAAAACTACTGCAGAGCCACACCCAACACTCTCAGGATGTGCTAACAGTACTGAGGTATATAACAATATGGTCAATTGGTTAGGGACTGAAAGTAGGATGTGAGGTGTCCAATTACATTGAGCCTGTAATGCAACACATTCTGTCATCTTACCCTGCCTACTGATCGTAGATTAGTTGCTGAACTGGTTGTTACTTATTTCCTCGGCAAACAACTCTAGTTCTAATTTTACCCAGAACTCTAAGTGATAAATCTACTGCAAGAGCGCTCAACAAATCTCGTTCAAGCACATGATGGAGAGGTCTGAGCATTGTACAGAGATTCCACATCAGCCAATCGTATTGATCTTTGTGAATGACCACAACAACATGTCTCCCTATAGAGCCTTTAACATAGTGAAGCGTTTTGAGTCACATGAGTGCTGACAATAAAAATCTTAAACTGAGTTTAATGAAGGAAAAAATGACCAAAAGCTTCTGAAGTAGGTTTTGAGAAAGGTCTTGAAAGGAGGGGAGAGAAGCAGAGAAATTTAGGGAGAGAGTTCCAGAGTGTGGGGTCCTCGCAGCTAAAGGCACAGCCACTGATGGAAGTCAGGAATCTTCAAAGGGTTAAGTGAGTAGAGTACAGAAATTCCAGAGGGATCAAGGAGAGGGAATGTTACAGAGTTTGGCAATGTCCTGTTCACGCACTCTAGCATGCAATCATGTATGTTGTTGGACAAGGGTTAGCACTGGCAAGGTAGCACGGATTGTCCACTTACAATTCTGAAAAAGGATCATTGGATTTCTCTCCACAGATGCTGCCCGACCTGCTGAGTTCCTGTTTTTGTGTCAGATCTCCAGCATCCGCAGTTCTGTGTTTTATCTCTGCCCTGCTCTGTTTAGTGCACCTACTCATTGAGTCATCCACAAAGGTTCGACCAGCTTTATTTGAATAACTTTGTTTGAACAACAAAGCACAATGACAGCATCATGTAACCAGTTTGAAGGAGTTGCCCAGCATGAATGTGATCAAGTTAAATATTATTTCAGTTTTGGATGAAGGTGAGATTTGTTCCTGCTTCAGTGATTAACATTATACCAACTCCCATGCCTCAATGACTCTAACACAGTTCCCCCAGTGGTGGGGGCAGAGATTAACAAGACCACTGAGCAGGGACAGGTGACTGACTCTCTCCCCCACCAACACCATCACCTCCCTCTATCTTGGCCTGCCAGATTCAACTCTTGGGCCAAGCAAACTGCTTCACAGTTACCTATTCCCCAAATACACCATTGACCCCTGACAACCCCCTCCCCAGTCACTCCCTCCTTTGGGCACATTGGAACCCACAGCCTCTCCAGTTCACCCAAGACTCAGGCTGGTTCGGAATCCAGATCACACGCCCTCCCTGATACAGGCAAATGGGTTCCACCCCACCCCAGGCTGTGCAACTTGTTCCCCTCCTACTCATCCCAGATAACCAGAACTGGTTGTAGACCCAGAACATTCATAGGACCACACTACTTCATAAGAATTGACAGGACCTGACATGATGGCTGTGTACAGAAAGTAAGTATCAAAGCTGTGAGACACACAACAAAGGCTAACCCACCTAGCCTGCACATCCAATGACACTATGGGCAATTTAGCATGGCCAATCCACCTTTGGGAGTGGCACGTTAGCTCAGTGGTTAGCACTGCTGCCTCAGAGTGCCCGGGACCTGGGTTCAATTCCAGCCTCAGGTGACTGTCTATGTGGAATTAGCACATTCTCTCTGTGTATGCATGGGTTTCCGTCCGGGTGTTCCAGTTTCCTACAACAATCCAAAGATGTGCAGGTTAGGTGAATTTGCCATGCTAAATTGTCCCATAGTGTTCAGGGATGTGTAGGTTAGGTGCATTAGTCAGGGGTAAATATAGGGGAATGGGTCTGGGTGGGTTACTATTCGGAGTGGACTTGCTGGAGTGGCATGGTGGCCCAGTGGTTAGCACTGCTACCTCACAGCACCAGGGACCTGGGTTCGATTCCTGCCTCGGGTCACTGTCTGTGTGGAGTTTGCACATTCTCTCCATGTCTGTCTGGGTGCTCTGGTTTCCTCCCACAGTCCAAAGATGTGCAGGTTGGGTGGATAGGCCATGCTAAATTGCCCACAGTGTTCAGGGATGTGTAGGTTAGTTGCATTAGTCAGGGGTAATGTAGAGTAGTAGGGGATTGGATCCGGGTGGGTTACTCTTCGGAGGGTCAGTGTGGACTTGTTGGGCCAAAGGGCCTGTTTCCACACTGTCGGGATTCTATGTAAACCTGCACATCTTTGGACTGTGGGAGAATACTAGAAGACCTTTGGGAGGAAACCCACACAGACACGGGGAGAATGTGCAAACTGGAATTGAACTCAGGTCCCTGGTGCTGTGAGATAGCAATGCGAGCCACTGAGCCACCTTTGATTAATTAATTAATTGCCTGATTTGTTTAAAGGAACTTTTTACAGAAATAAAACAAGTCAGAACGTTGTTTTTTTACCATAGCTGCACTGGAAGGGTTAAGCTGGCTTGTCAATAATCAGATCATGTCTTCCGATCCTTCAATGAAGCATTGATAGTGGAATCCCCCTAAGTAGTGAGATTGAGCAGGTCTCTAACCTCAAAATATTGCCCACAATCTCAATGCATCCATCTGGATCATTAATTTATCTCCCCCTAAAAATATACAAGAGATCCCACTAACCACTAGGGAACTCTAATTGGAGGAAAGCAAGAAAGTATGAATCGAGAAAAACTCAAGAATGCCCTTTCCATTTCACAGAACAATGTAGATTGCACACAGTAGCTTATCTTAGACAGAGATCACCTTTAATATTCGTCCATCGTGAAAGCGTATGAAGAAAAACCCTTAACTAAATCACCTTTCTGCCCATACTGTTTAACCCAAGACTCCTCTGCCCTACAGTCACCTTCTCTGTTAAAACCCAGGTGCACAGATACCACTGTGCCCATTGAAGCTTACCTCTGTGACCAACAGTTTGAGACTGAATATAGATCAAACCACTTTTAAAGAAAAAACAAAACAGCTGAAACAAAATGTATAAAACAAACCCGTCAAACCATCAGGCCATTTGTGCAATGAGCTACTCCAGAATATAATCATCGCAATAAAAGACGGTCATTGAATCTGGTCTTAGAGGATACAGACAATGAAACATTACCATGAGCTGCCTAGAGGGGAGTCAGCAAGTGATAGCCCAGCATTGAGCAATTACACAGTCTGGCTTCACAGGCTGCGATTCTTTCCCTCATTAAAAGGAGCTATATAGAAAAGAGTATCTTATGTCAATTTTAAAGATTCAGGATCTTGTTTCCCACCTCTATCTGTAGATCTCAGAATAGACTTGAAGCGCAGGGTGAGTAGACTGTGGTATCACAATCACATCATTGGTGATCACTGCTATCCCTGTAACTGACTTCATTGACAAGTCTAGACAGTGAGCATTAGCTGGATGTTTGACAGTGAGTGTCAGGACCATTCTGCCCCTACACATACAGCGTCCAACACACATCAGTCATAACAAGGGGCAGTATTCAATCAAGGCGAAAGGCCTTCAGAGCTAGAGAAAGGTAGCCATAATTAGAGTGGTGCTGAAAAAGCACAGCAGGTCAGGCAGCATCCAAGGAGCAGGAAAATCAACATTTTGGTCAAAAGCCCTCCTTCCTGATGAAGAGCTTTTGCCCAAAACATTGATTTTCCTGCTCCTCAGATGCTGCCTGACCTGCTGTGCTTTTCCAGCACCACTCTAATCTTGACTCTAATCTCCAGCATCTGCAGTACCCACTTCTGCCCAGAGAGAGGGAGCCCTGTGTTGCTTCCTTTGGGGAAGCAAGCACTGAGTAGCCACATCATTGGCCAGTGGCAGGCCTCCCCAGGGGATCAGGAACCCCAGGGGTGAAACCTCACCGCACAAGAGCCGCTGTGCCAACAGAGGCTGGCAGCTGTCCACTGCAGGAGGTGGCACCAAAGAACAGTAGCTGCTGCCAATAGTGCATTTAGGAAGAAGAAGAGTGTCACCGAGGAACCCAGAATAATCCAGATTAGACCACACTTGGAATATTGTGTTCAGGTCTGGTCGCCTCATTATAGGAAGGATGTGGAAGCTTTAGAGAGGGTGCAGAGGAGATTTACCAGGATGCTGCCTGGACTGGAGGGCATCTCTTAGAAGTAAGGTTGAGGGAGCTAGGGATTTTCACTTTGGAGCGAAGGAGGATGAGAGGCGACTTGATAGAGGTGTACAAGATGATGAGAGACTTAGACAGAATGGAGAGCCAGAGATTTTTTCCCAGGAGGGAAATGGCT
This sequence comes from Chiloscyllium punctatum, assembly GCF_047496795.1. Lineage (NCBI taxonomy): Eukaryota > Metazoa > Chordata > Chondrichthyes > Orectolobiformes > Hemiscylliidae > Chiloscyllium > Chiloscyllium punctatum. Next base: position 55,086,746 of record NC_092783.1, read on the forward strand.
ATCATGATTGGAGTGGAGTATAATTTTAAGGTGACTGGAGGAAGGTTTAAGGGAGATGTCAGAGATTAGTTATTTATTTATACAGAGAGTGGTGGGCATGTGGAATGCATTGCCAGCAGTGGTACCAGAGTCAGATACATTACAGACATTTAAGCAACTCTTGGGTAGGCATCATAGTGACTCTTTGGGCAGCACGGTGGCTCATTGGTTAGCACTGCTGCCTCACAGCGCCAGGGACCCAGGTTTGATTCCAGTCTCAGGTGACTGAGTGTGTGGAGCTTGCATATTCTCCCTGTGTCTCCCTGTTTCTTCCGGGTGCTCTGGTTTCCTCCCACATTCCAAAAGATGTGCAGGTCAGGTGAATTGGCCATGCTAAATTGCCCATAGTGTTAGGTGCATTAGTCAGTGTTAAATGTAGGGAAATGGGTCTGGGTGGGTTACTCTTCGGAGGGCTGGTGTGGACTTGTTGGGCCGAAGGGCCTGTTTCCAAGCTGTAGGGAATCTAATCATATGATAGATAGTACAAAGTATGTAGGTCAGTTTGATCATAGAGTGGATAAAAGGTCGGCACAGCATCAAGGGCTGAAGGGCCAGCACTAAGCTGTATTGTTCTATGCGCTATGTTCTACAACAGATGTATGCTGGGACCTGGGGTTGGTGTTGCAGATGGCAGGAGGGGGTGGAGTGTCACCACCAAACACAGAAGGTTGGATTCTGTAGATCTCCCTTCACCTCGTTTCAATGCCAGGTCCCTTGAACAGGTACCGCACCAGCCAACAGGTGAACCCAAGAGGGTTGCTGTACAGGGTATTCAGGCTGGCAGCTGGCACCTCCACTGCTGGTGAAATGCCAGTGACAACAGCATGAGGCCCTGAGGTAAACAATCTTCATCAGCACACAGGCAGGGAAAGCAGTATCTTCCTCATCCTCTCCATTAGCAAGGCACCCTTTTCCTCCAAACCTGCCTCAGGGCAGGGCGTTCAATTCTGCCCCGGGGTTGTACCTATTCTGGCCAAATTTCTCTTCCACCTTCCCCTGCTCCTGACCGGATTGCTATCTACTAGAGACAGGATGGGAACCCATGGGACAGGAGGTGGAAGAGAGAGAAAATAAGAAGCTGTTTGCAATGCCAAAGTTGCACATATACAGGGAAAGAGGTGATTAGTGCGACTGATCAATTAATCTCCAAAAGAAACTGGCATAAAGATGGGCTGAATGATCTGATTTTTCTTACTAGTTCATGTGGGTATCGTTGGCTGGGTCATCCTTAACTAGCACTTGTACTGAGTGGTTAGGACTATTTCAGAGCCAACCACATTTCTGTTTGTCTGGAGTCACATATAGACCAAACCAGGTTAGGACAGGGCAGAGTTCCTTTCCAAAAGGGGCATTCATGAACCCAGTAGAGGTTTTTCCCAAACAATCAGCAACAGTTTCACATCCATCATGAGACTCTTGACTCTACATTTGCTAGTGTATTAAAATTTCACCATTAGCCTTGGCCAGGATTTGAACCCAGGCCCCCAGAACATTACCTGCATCTTGGATGAATAGTCTAGCAATAATACCATTGGGCCAACATGATCAAATCATCTGATGCTATTGCCCAACCTCCACCTGAGCTAATGTGAGTCAGGAGCTGTCGAGGAGTTGAAACCTAACGGTGTTTTTTGGTTTAGCCATCTTTCATGGAGCTATGAAGCAGTGGGACCGTATCTCCATTACCCATAAGGTAAGATAAAACAAAGATGCTGGAAATCTGAACCCAAAACTAAATTGCTGCAGAGAATCAGCAGGTCTGGCAGCATCTGTGATGAGAAAAGAGCGTTAACATTTCAAGTCCAGTGAGCCCTCTTCAGAACAGTTTCGCCAGCAATTTCTATTCTTGTTTCAGATTTCCAGCACATACAGCTCCTTGTATCAGATAAGGATGGCAGATTTCCTTCCCCAAAGAGCATTAGTGAAGCGAATGGGTTTTTTCCAACAACGATTACATGGTCATGACTGGCTAGTTTTTTTAATTAATTGAAATTTTACCATCTGCCATGCTGGGATTTGAACCCATGTTCCCAGATCATTAACCTGCGTCTCCAGGTAAGAGTCCAGTGACAAAATCATCACACCACAGCCTCCCCAATTCTGTGCTATGCGACAATTTCATAGCCTGCACTTAACCACTGAGCAATGAGATTGGTCTGATGAGGGAGAGTCGGTGGCATATTCCCAATAGGGCCCATTTAAACCAGCTTCTGTAGCTAGGTAACTGCAAAATCCTGGCAAACATCCCTTTACTTAAATTGAGAAACAAAGTGAAGGGTCAAGTTTAAGGACACTGGCGAAGTTTAAAATGAAGAGGTAAAGCAGGAAGTAGTCACATGATGCCATGTTCAGCTATTAAATGGATACAGATTGTGGGGTCGAGGAAGGCACAAAAACACACAAAGAGAGAGAGAGATGGTAGAAGGAATTGATTTTAATAAACAGAGGATCAGTTATGAAAACAGAGTTTTCCAGTACAGGCTGGGAATTGTGTGTGTCTTACTGACCCCTGACAACAGGAATGCAGGATGTATCCCACTTCCCTGCAAATCCGGCTTCACTCCACGTTGTTCTGTAGCTTCGCCTGCATCACATTTTGTCCATTTTCTCATTTGAAAAACACACAACAGTCGTTGTCTCAATTACTTCCCCAAGGCAAAACATTCCATGTTCTAACTGTGTAAAGAAAACCTCTCTCAAACATCTCCGCTCATTCTCCTAGCCAGGATTTTAAATTTTATGACCTCTTGTCAATGATTCCCCTGAGGATATAATCTTTCTTAGTCACCCGATTAAATCCCTTCATAATTAAAAAAAAACTATTAAAAATGAAGACTGCATTAATATAACATATTCCGCAACCTCAGGGTATTCCGTTGCACTTTACAGCTAATAAGGCAAGTCTTTTTTGAGTGCAGTCACTAGTGTAATTGGCAGAGGCCAACTGATGTGCAGTAAGCTCCCAAAAAACAGCAATGTGTTGATGACCAAATAATCTATTTTATTGCAAATTTGTTGATTGTTGTCAGCTCAAGCAGGTGAGGAGTGCTACCACTCTACTTCAAACATTTTACAACCTTACAGCTTTGGTTTGATAGCCAACAGCGCAGCATCCTTTCTCATTCTGTTTTTTTTTATTAATTCATGGGATACAGGGCCTCACTAGCAAGGCCAGCATTTACTACCCATCCCCAATTGCCCAGAGGGCAGATAAGAGTCAACTGTGAGCCTTGAGACACCAGATAAGGACAGCAGGAGCAAACTACTGCAGATGCTGGAATCTGTATAGCAGGGTACAGTGGCTCAGTGGTTAACACTACTGCCTCATAGCAATAGGGACTCGGGTTTGATTCCAGCCTCGGGCAACTGCCTGTGTGGAGTTTGCACATTCTCCCTGGGTTTAGTATGGGCTTCCTCCCACAATCCAAAAATGTGCAGGTCAGGTGAATTGGCCATGCTAAATTACCCGTAGTGTGAGGTGCATTAGTCAGGGGTAAATATGGGGAATGGGTCTGGGTGGTCACTCTTCAGAGGGTCGGCGTGGACTTGTTGGGCCGAAGGCCCTGTTCCCATATTGTAGGGAATCTAATCGAACCAAAAAACAAATGTTGGAGGTCACAGCGGGTCAGACAGCATCCACGGAGATAGAGCAAGCTAACGGTCTCGGCATCCAGCTCGAAACGTTAGCTCGCTTGTTCTCCATGGATGTTGCCTGACCCTGCTGTGACCTCCAGCATTTTTGTTTTCAGGTAAGGATAGCAGTTTCCTTCCCTAAAGCGCATTGGTGAAGCAGATGCCTTTTTCCTGATTATCAGCAGTGGTCATTGGACTTTTAATTTCAGATTTTCTTTTCATTAAATTCAAGTTCCACCACCTATTTGAATCGAGGGTTTAAATCCAGGTCCCCCTGGGTCTCTGGATTAATAATCTAGTGGGTAACAAACACCCCTTGGCCATTACCTTCCCTTGGCTCAGTTATTGAGGAATCCGTGTTTATTGCTCAATAAAGAGACACAGAATTGGCAGATACAATGAACCAATCAGCCTTCTTCAACAATGTAGTAATTCCAATGACTGTGTGAAGGGAGGATGATCTGGAGAAACATTGAGCACAGTATCATCAATAACACTGACAGCTGTGGCTTCCCACATGCCTTGAGAGCAGTCTTTAATGCAGCATTCACGAGGTGCAGTGACAGAGGAGCTAACAGCGGCTCTGTGCACATTGCAATCCTTAAATATCTGCCATCTCGGTCTTCCAGCACAGCACAGTAACACCAATTATAAGCTGTTTCCTGAATTTGGGTGCACGGAGACTCCAGTGGTAAAGAGTGCCCCCTATTGGATGAAGAAATGCACTATTCGTGGGATGGGAACTAAACTGGGTTAGCACTACACCAAGTTCACATCCCTCGCTGAAGGGCTTATGCCCGAAACATTGACTGTCCTGCTCCTCGGATGCTTCCTGACCTACTGTGCTTTTTCCAGCGCCACCCTTTTTGACTCTTAAGTCAGAGGGTTCTGGGTGAGATTGTGGCCTCTATTCTAGGTCGCTGCATTGTGGAGTACAGAAACACAAACAAAAGATATTCAGCCAGCATTCAAGGTCACAGTAGTTGGTAAATGTTCCCTTTTTAGAAAATATCCCAAATGGATGGGTGTTGGATTAGTGGCAAATCTGTTTGTACTGTGATGCCACCCATAGACGAATTGCCATTTGACTCATTGTCTGGTCTTCAGTATGGAAAAGGTGTGGTACTGAGAGCTGGCTAAAAGGCTGTAGGATCCTAACTCAGTATGAAGTGGGAAGCCTCAGGAGAAGAAGGGGTTGATCGGATGAAACACCAATTCATCAATTGGAGCAAGTTCAGCTGGCGGGGGGTGGGAGGGAAACCACATGCCCAGGGGCCAGTGAGCTGTTGTAACTTGCTGGGAATGCAGCCTTACAGGTTCACTCACTCATCCCTTAGCCCATCGCGCAAATTCAGAAAATGCCTCCAGCTGTTCCCAAAGCATAGTACGTTGACCCAACCTCTCACCTACTCCAGCGCTGGTGGCAGACTGTGGAAGGACTTGCTCTAGGCATGTTGGGCTTAGGGGTCAGGGCTACCATGAGATTATAATGGCCAGAGAACAAGGCCATTTGACCCATCAGATCCAAGCCATCTCTCCATAGAGCAATCCACTCAGTCCCATTTCACCACCCAACTGATCCCCACAGTATGGCAAATTTATTTTCATTAATTTGTCAAGAAAATTGCTCTTGAAATCATTAAGAATTACTGTTTTCAGCCTCCTCCTTGTGTAGCAAGTTCCAGGTCATTATCACTTGCTGTATATTACTCGGGGTGGCACAGTGGCTCAGTGGTTAGCACTGCTGCCTCACAGCACCAGGGACCTGGGTTCAATTCCACCTTTGGGCAACTCTCTGTGTGGAGTTTGTACATTCTCCCACAGTCCAAAGATATGCAGGTTAAATAAATTAGTCAGGGTAGATGTAGAGTGGTAGGGGAATGGATCTGGGTGGGTTACTTTTCGGAGGGTCAGCGTGAGCTTGTTGGGCTAAAGGGCCTGTTTCCACACTGTAGGGAATCTACGTATAAAAGTTGCCTTCTTCACATCCACCTACACCTGCCGTGGACCATAAAACACTGTTTCAGTGGAACACAGGGTTAGGAGCGGGAGAAGGCAATTCAGCCCTTTGAGCCTGCTCCACCATTTCGCATGCTCTTGGCTGGTCTTATCCTGGTCTCAGCTCCACTCTCCTACCTGCTCCCCGTCGCCCTTTATCCCACTTTTCATTCGAAACATAACTATTTCTTTCTTGAATCTGCTGATTGATTCTGCCTCCACTGCTCTGGGCAGTGAGTTCCACCCTCTGGGAGAAGTCATTTCTCCTCATTTCAGTTTTGAACCTATCTTCTCTCACTCTATATCTATGATCGCTTGTTCTAGACTGTTCCACAAGGGGGATCTTTTGTTCAACATCCACCTTATCAATCCTCTTTAGTATTTTCACACCTCCATCAGAACCCCCCTCATTCTTCCGAATTCCAGCGAGTACAAGCCCAAGCCATTCCACCACTCCTTGTACACCAGTCCTTTCATCCCTGGGATCAACCTGGTGAACCTCCTCAGATCTGCATCCAGTGTCACCACATCCTTCCTCAAGGAAGGAGACCAAAACTGGACACAATACTCCAGGTGTAGTCTCACCAATGCCTTATAATTTTACAACATTTCTTTACTTATATAAAGAGTCCTTTTGCAATAAATGTCAAGATTCCATTTGCCTTTCTTATTATATGCTGCAGAGCGCTTTAGGGAACATCTCTGGGACACCCGCACCAAATCAACCACACCGTACTGTGGCCCAACATTTCAACTCCCCCTCCCACTCTGCCGAGGACATGGAGGTCCTGGGCCTCCTTCGCCGCCACTCCCTCACCACCCGACGCCTGGAGGAAGAACGCCTCATCTTCTGCCTCGGAACACTTCAACCCCAGGGCATCAATGTGGACTTCAACAGTTTCCTCATTTCCCCTTCCTCCACCTCACCCCAGTTCCAAACTTCCAGCTTAGCACTGTCCCCATGATTTGTCCTACCTGCCTATCTCCTTTTCCACCTATCCACTCCACCCTCCTCTCTGACCTATCACCTTCATCCCCTCCCCCACTCACCTATTGTACTCTATGCTACTTTCTCCCCACCCCACCCTCCTCTCACTTATCTCTTCAACCTTCAGGCTCTCTGCCTGTATTCCTGATGAAGGGCTTTTGCCCGAAACGTCGGTTTTACTGCTCCTCAGATGCTGCCTGAACTGCTGTGCTTTTCCAGCACCACTCTAATCTAGACTCTGGTTTCCAGCACCTGCAGTCATTGTTTTTACCTATTATACGCTGTACACCCACTTTCTGTGATTCATGCACAAGGACACCCAGATCCCTCTGCACGGATGCACTTTGAATCTGCTTTCCAGCTGAACAATAATTTGCCCTTTTATTTTTCTGGCCACAGTGGAGAACCTCACACCTCTTCACATGAAACTCCATCTGCCAAATTCTGGCCCATGTTCCTGGCCTATCATTATCCATCTATAACTTCTTTACCTCCTCTTCACAGCCTGCTTTCCCACTTATTTTAGTATCATCCACAAATTTTGCTAAGTTACACTCTGTCCTGCTTGGAGACCATTTATATACCTTGTAAATAGATCAGAGCCATGAACTGAACCCTGTGACACCCCACCAGATCCAGAGAAGGACCCACTTATCCCGACCCTCTGCTTTGTGTCAGTCAGCCAATCCTCTACCCAAGCCAATACTCTACCCTTAACCCTGGGATCCAACCTTCCAGATCAGTCTTTTAACCTCGTCAAAGGTCTTCTCGAAGTCTAGAAATACCACATCCACTGGATCCTCGTTATCTACTTTGCTGGTTACATCCTCAAAGAACTCCAATGAGCTTGTCAAGCATAACTTGTCCTTCATATAATCTTGCTGACACTGGTAAATTGAGCGTTGTCTTTCCGAGTGTTCAGTTATTTCCTCCTCTATGATTGATTCCGTCAAGTTCTCCACTACAGAAGTCAAACTAAGAGTGGTTGAACAACCACAAAACTGATGGTGTTCCCAGCTCTCTCGCATTGCCCAGGAGTCTCCACAGTAAAAGAAAAGATCCCATGTCACTACTGCAAGCAACCTGGCATTGAAATCATAGGGTCATTCAAAAAAATTTCAATAGATGCTTTTCTTCTTCTCCCTTGTTCTTAAAATATCGGTGTAAGGGAAGAAATAATATTTGATTGGCAATTAGGAATGATTCCAGTCAGAACATGTTGAATCTGTTTGCTTTCCAATTATGGAGGATTGGGCATACCCACAGTGGCATAGGAGGGGTGGACAGGGATCAGAAGTCTTCCGTCCAGGAGTACACCACAACAATTCACCATCGTTCCTTCAAAAGCCTCTTCCAAACCCATGATCGTTACCACCTCAACAGACAAGGGCAGCAGATACATGGGAGTACCTCCTACCTTCAAGTGCCCTTCCAAGTCACACATCTTCGTGATTTGGAAATATATCCCCATTCCTTCACAATCGCTGGGACAAAATCATGCAGAAAGAAACAAAATGGTAGATAATGTAGCTCATGGCAGCATCAGGGGTACGAGTTCATTTTAAAAGGAAGCAACACAATTTTGAATTGGCGGTTCCAGTTGACTTTGATATTTGCCTGTGTCTTTGTGTGTGTGCGTGTGAGACTGCACATCTGTGTATGAGTCTGTATGCATTTGTGTCTGTGTTTTTTTAATGTATTTCTGTACCTGTGTGTGCGTGTCTGAGATCTGACTGTGTGTGTATGTCTGTGTCTGTGTGCATGCGCCTGTATCTGCATATGAGAGTGTGTGTGTGTGTGTGTGTGTGTGTAACTGTGCCTATGTGTTTCTGTGTGTGTGTGTGTGTAACTATGCCTATGTGGCTATATCTGACTGTTGGTGTCTCTGTGTGTGCCTCTGTGTGTGTCTGTGTGTATCTGTGTGGCCAATTCAAATCAACTGTCTTCAAGGACCACTGGGAAACATCTACACTGTCTCCAAAAATAACAAGATTAGAATTTTCCAGATGCTCTGACTACATAAACAGAGGCTTTATAGTTCATTCTCACTGTGTTCCAGTGCCAGCATTCTATCAAGGCATAATGTCCCTATTGAAAAGTCATGAAGCGAGCTCCACATGATGCTCGCTAGACAAACTGAAATGTGAGTCTTCATACTAACCTGTGATACAGAGAGAAGTGGACAGCAGTGCAAACAAAATAGAGAGAAAGGCAAGAACAGGAGAACGCCAGGTGAATACACTCACACATTAGAGAGAATAAAGAGTTAGGAACAAACAGAACAAAAAATCCCAAAATAAAAGGGAATATTGTTGTAATTATGGGCATAGAATGAATGAAAAAGTGTGGAACATTTTCTGGCAAAACCCCTGAATAGATTCTGTCAGGTGGAACTGCACAATGCTACATCTTCATTATTGATCTGATCCAAACATTCACACCATATTTCACCTGCTGGACTATCCTGGCTAATAATGGTCTCAAGTCTAGACAGGTGATCAGATTGTAGTCAGGTTGAAAGAACGCTAAGCACAATGCTGGGAGAGACTAGGACTAGAGGGCACTGTTTAAAAGTAAAAGGGTGGCAGTCTGGGACAGAGACGAAGGGCTGAATGTGCCCAGCCACTGAATGGTGTGGGCATTGGTAAGAAAGGTGGGAAAATTGTATGAGATTGGTGGTGAGGAGATTCCTGATGTCAAGAGCACGGAAGTAGTGTTCTAACCAAGTGTTGAACAGCAAGACAGGTAAGTAAGTGAGTAAGAGAGATTTAGCATGCCATTATTAGATAAGCTCACCTCCTTGATACACAGTTTCTCATTCTCCCGTCCATTAGATCAGAAATATGTCGCCACAATTCACTCCATGCAGGGCGCCTGTGAGTCCTGCTCACCACTTACTCCTCTGACCCTCCATCATGAATGTCTGAGGGCATGTGCCAGGGGCAGTGACCATACACAGCTCCCTCCACCAGGACCTCCAAGAACCATCAACAAATCAGGGCACCAATTACTCTCTGTCCAACACATCTGGGGCGATGGACAGGAGCTGTGAAGAGCAGCTCTGGACTGCCCCAGTACACAGGAGCCTTGATTATCCGCATTCCATTAATCAAATTTTGGATTATCCAAACAAGATCGCAAGGTCCCAATGTTTGGCTAACTATGTATCCAGCATTCGATTAACCAAGCGAAATGCTCCCCCCCGTGTCCTTTGGAGGTTTCTCTGCAATTGATCAGGTGCAGAACTGGACTTTAAAGAGGATGCCAATTCTGGGAATCCTGGGAGATCTCAGCAGGCACCAGTACAGCGCCTCCTGTGGTAAGTGGGAGAATGGGCGGCCAGATTCCCGCGGTGCAGAGGTAGAGGTGAGTTTGGAAAGATACTGCCAGCAATCCCATGAGGGCTCATGAAGAGTTTGCTTTTCTCTTGGAGGTTGACAGGCTGTTGGAACTCTCTTCCACAGGAGCTTCATTGAACCTTTTTAAAGCAGAGGAAAATAGATTCTCAACTAACAAGTGAGTCAGCGGTGATGGAGGGTCGGCAGGAAAGTAACATGGAGGCCATAACCAGATCTGTCATGATCTGAGTAAATGGCTGAGCAGGTTCAAGGTGCCAAATGGTCAACACATGCTCCTATTTAATGTACTCTTTATGCCAGCTGTGCAAACAGTTGGCATCAGAACTGACTTTCTCTACAGGCTCTGCTTCAGTAGAACATTCAAGGCTTAGTTACTGCACCAGAGCTACATCCTGGGCTCAGTACAGACAGTTTTGGTGGCTGGGACACACAAGGTGATGAATATGTAGAATCTGCTGCAGAAGACTTTAGAGGCCAAGTCATAGAGTTATAGAGATATACAGCACTGAAACACACCTTTCAGTCCAACTTGCCCATGCCGACCAGATATCCTAAATAAAACCAGACCCATATGCCAGCATTTGGCCCATATCCCTCTAAACCTTTCCTATTCATATGCCCATCCGGATGCCTTTTAAACCTTGTCATTGTACCAGCCTCCACCACTTCCTCTGGCAGCTCATTCAAGATTTGTAAGTCTTAAAAAGAAACACTTGGCTGATCAATGAAGTGCTGACACTCCCAGCTGTCAGTGGGTCTGATAATGAGGTCTCTCCAAGGTCTGCTGTGAAATTTCACTGTTTGCTTGCTTTCCTTGGACCCAAACTCTGATTTTTAGAGATGTTCACTGCTAGGTTTTTTTTTGATGAACTCTAGAGCCTTTCTTGGGCCACCCACATGGTCTTTCCCGAAACCCCTCTCTCCCTTTCCTCCTCTTTAAGGATTTTTTTAAGCTATTTTTCCAAAGTTCCAAAATCAAAGCAAACACTTATAAAAATTGTAATTACTGCTCTGAGGAAATCAGCTCCAGCATTGAAAAAATCTCACAAAAAAGGAGCAGCTCTTAACAGCCACAATTCTCTGCCATCCACCATTGTGTATTGAATGTCTTCAAGACAGTGATAGATAGGTTTTTGATTGGCAAGGGAATTAAGGGTTACAGGGAGAAGGCAGGAGAATGGGGTTGAGAAACATATCAGCCATGATTGAATGGCAGAGTGAACTCGATGGGCTGAAATGCCCTAATTCTGCTTTTATATCTTTTGGTCTCATGCCAGAGTTAACAACTGAAGCAGAGAACTCACCAATCTTTGAAGGCAGAATAATGGCTGTTCCAAGTAAGGGTCATTTTTGCCTCGAACCGATAACTCCTTTTCTCTCTTCACAGATGCTGCCAGACCTGCTGAGTTTCACTAGAACTTTGTTTTTATTTCAGATTTCCAGAATCCACAGTATTTTGTTTTTAGTTAGGTAATTAAAGGTGCATTGAAACAATGTATTCAGACCCCATTTAATTCGGAGAAGGAACCACAAAACAGACGGATCATACTAATGAATGGTCGCACATCAGAAAGAGGCCACTCAGCCCATTGAGTCAGTGCAGTCCCAATTTGTCTAACCCTCCACCCTTTCCTTTGTAGTTCTGGAAACATTTTCCCTTCAGAGTCCCATCTAAATTCTTCCTGAAAACCAGGAGTGAATCTTTCTCCCCAACTATTCCAGATCCTAACCTCTCACTGCGTAAAACTGTGTTGTCTTTGCTTCTTTTGCCAGTCACCTCAAAGCAGTGTCTTCTGGATTTTGAACTCTCAGGCACTGGGAACGGTTTCTCTCTGTATATTTTGTCTGAGCCAGCCATGATTTAATCAAAACTCTGCTCAACACTCCTTTCTCCAAGGAGAACAATCACAACTTTCTAATTGGTACACAACTGGAGTCCTTCATCTCTGTTCTCAGTTCCATTCTATGTCAAACGTACACACAAGGACAGAATTTTTCTCTTCACCTTCTTCTTTCATGAGACATGGGCATTGCTAGTGAGATTAACATTTGTTACTCATCCTTAATTGCCCTTGAACTGAGTGCCTCACTAGTTTGGTGTTGGTAATATCACTGGGCTGTTAATCCAGAGACCCACAAAATGTTCTGGGGACCTGGATTCAAATCCCACCATGGCTGATGGTGGAATCTGAATTCAATAAAAATCTGGAATTAAGAGTCTACTGATAACAATGAATCGACCATCAACTGTTTGAAAAACCCATCTGATTCACTAACATCCTTTAGGGAAGGAAACTGCCATCCTTACCTGGTCTGGCCTAAATGTGAATCCAAACCCACAGAACTGCAGGTGCTTCAGATGGAAATCTGAAACAAACACAGTAATCACTGGAGAAGCTCAGCAGGTCTGGCACCATCTGTGGAGAGAAAACAGAGTTCACATTTCAGGTCCAGGTCCCAAAACTTTGAATTGCTCTGATGAGCAGGCATACTGGACTTGAAACATTAACTCTATTTCTCTCACCACAGATGCTGCCAGACCTGCTGAGTAGTTCCAGTAATTTCTATTTTTGATTTTTATTCAAAATTCAGTAATTAAACTTAAATTTCACCAGCTACCATGTTGGGATTTGAACCCATGAACTTAGAGTAAGTGTGCAAAGATTGTATCTTTTTAATTTTCTGTATTCTTGATAGAGGGCTGAAATGGGAAAAGGAGAGTTTTAAAAGCTAAAAATGGTTGAAAAATTGCTGCCTTTTTAAAAGCAAGTTACCTAACATTCATTGTGAATGCTGCTCCCATAACTGTTTACTGATGCACGGAGGGAAGTCTAACTGAGACAAACTGGAGTCAATGAATGGAGCTTCATTCATTGTAATATGTAGCTGATTGATAACTGGTAACTCATCCACAGGCCAATGACAAAAGCCTCTTGCCTACCAAAAACTATGTGATTGACTCCCAGGTAGATGAATAGCTTGTGTATGTGAGGTAGAAGCCATAACATTTCCAAAAGAGAAGGAACTGTCCCTCTTCTCTACAGTAAAACACATTTGGTCGGGGATCATTGAACTGCCTTCTCAGTCTTCCCCTCCACCCATAACACCCATGTTTTTATTCCCTGTCTGTGAGTGCAAAGAGGGAGTTTACAAGGGGATTAGAGTTTCAACTAGTGATGTTTTATGCTGATGGGTCATAGTAGATTGCCTGTAGCTAGAATTTATTTCTTTGTGATTTGTAGTTGTTGTTAAGTACAAAAACCTGCTCCATGTTTTCTGACATCATGGATCCACAAGTCAGGCAAATTGGGGAATTGAGTGTACTTTTACCAAAATCTTTAATGTTTGCGATGACTGTGAAAATAACTGGTGTTGCTTTCCAGCACGCTACCCCAGTGAGGTGTAACAATAGTCAAGGCCTCTGGTTTATTAGTCCTAACATTGCCTGTCAAACCTCAAAACAATGTGCCCCCCCTTTTCCCCAAAGCTATTCAATGAATAGGCCCACCACAAACTACTCTGGGAATAAGGGTCAGGCAAAAAAATGCCAGTCTAGCCCACGTCCCCCAAAAAAATTCACGTTTATGCATGGACATCCAGATCTCAGCTCTAGATCTAAATTCTCAACAGCAAAGACAAGAACCTAACTCTGCTTGAAAACCTTTGGGTATTGTGCCAAAGACTTCCTTTTCAATTTTGGAAGAAGTAGTCATTGAATTTATAAAGGATTATATTGTAGCTGAGGAAAATACAAAGCTTGCATTCTAGGTTTCAGTGGAAACAGCAACAAAAAAAACACATTTTGTATGATTGATAGTGGAATTGTTACATTCACTGAAGCATTGAGATGTCACGGCTATGAGGAGTGCCAGTTCCTTAGCTCCACTCTGATAATTTTGCAAACTCTTGTGTCATTTGCTGGAGGAAGCAACAGACAGAAGGTTTGGTCCCTTTCTCCTTTTTAACTGTGGTCATCCCCATTGCCACATGGACTTGCAGCAGTTCAAGAAGGTGGTTCAACCACCACATTCTCAAGGGGAGCTAGAGCTGGGTAGTAAATGCTGGCCCAGCCAGGACTGTTCACATCCCGTGACTGAATAAAGACAATCTTAAGCTTCATAATTCTCACAAGCGGGTGGGGGAGGAGGAGGTGAGGATAAGGGCTTTATGACCCTGGAACAATCTTGTGATATTGCAGAGCTATATCTCACTGGGCATAAGTAGCATAGTTTGGAACAAGTTAATTAAAGTGGCAGAGAGAAATATATGCTTAAATGCAGATGGAGTGGAATGATTAGTATTGGACAGACTTATGAACATAAAAGATTCAAGCCTGGCATACATCTGGCTGTCTTGTATTTAGTACTGAAGTGCAATAAATAGCGTGATTAGGATGCAAAGACTGAAAACAGTTCTTGACTTTGCCTACTCCTCATTCAGCCTGTATGGAACCTAAGCCCACTGCATAAGCTTGCTGTATAAACCCACACAATAAGGGAGGTGGCATCAGCAAAGTTCATTGAGAACTCTGAGGTTAAGGTGCTAAAGGTAAAATCTTTGGGGATATCTAGAAACATTAAATGGGGATTGAGGATGCAAGTTGGAGGCCTCAATGCAGGGACGGAACATGAATGTTAAAAGGCCTACCTTACCTTCTTGTAGCTCAGGCCCATATCCCTACATTGATTGTGAACTGCTACAGGGAACCTTCCTCTCAGTACAGACATTACAAACTGCATACTAGCTGAGGATCAGCTTGGACCCGTCCAACATTACCTACCCCCTGCCGATAATCACTGCCGTCTTCATGGCAGGACATCATTAAGGTGAGGAACCAGAAAAGTGATGGCCAGTAATGTCAAAAGGAAGCAACCAGCATTTATTGCCCACCCTGAATGTTTTCGAGTAACAGTCATAGAGTTTTACAGCACGGAAAAAGACCCTTTGGTCCAATTCATCCATGCCAACTATATTTCCTGAACTGATCTAGTCCTATTTGCCAGCGTTTTGTCCATATCTCTCTAAGGCCTACCCATTCAGATGTCAGTTAAATGTTGGAATTGTACCCACCTCCACAGGCAGCCCATTCCATACACGCACCAGCCTCTGTGTGGAGGTGATGGTGAACTGCCTTCTTGAACAGCTGCAGTGTTTGGAGCATGGTTACATCCACAATGCTGGTAGGAAGAGAATTCCACCATCTGGGTCAAAGCAGCCCACTTGATTGGTACCACATCCATACACTCTACCACCGGCGCATAGTAGCAGCAGTGTGCACGATCTGCAAGATGCACTACAGAAATTTACCAAAGAACAAGGACAGCAGATAGTTGAGAAGACTATCCCCTGCCTGTTCCCCTCCAAACCAGTCACCAACCTGACTTGGAAATATATCATTGTTCCATCACTGTCACTGGGTCGAATCGTGGAATTTCCTCCCTGAGGGCATTTTGGGTCAACCTACAGCACATGGAACTGTAGTTGATCGAGAAGACAGCTCAGCGCCACCTTCTCAAGGGCAACTAGGGATGGGCAGTAAGTGCTGGCCCAGCCAGTGACACCCATGTCTCACAGCTGAATAAAAGGTGCTGATATTGATCATTCTGTACCAGGGAGCTTCACACAGGTCTCTTTATATCAAAATTGGTTGGATCAAAATTCAAGATAATGGAGCAGTTCAGAAGCTCTCAACATTCACAAAGTGACTCAATATAGCCCTGCACCTAGTTTAATCAATTCATTACATTAGATTTATCCACTGACTTGGAATTAAGAGGACAATGCCTGCACAGAGTCAATAGCAAAGGGTAGTGCATGGATACGTTTTTCAAACTGGCAATGTAGTGGAATTCCCCAAGGACCGGTTAAGGATTCATCACTTATTTAAACGTTAATGTATGGTAGACTCAGAGCAGCATCATAAATTTGTAATTAAAATTAAACATGGCAAGGTAACAATGAGAGCATTGTACTGCAGATGCTGGAGACCTGAAATGAAAACAGAAAGTGCTGGAGAAACTCAGCAGATCTGGCAGCATCTGTGGAGAGAGAAGACAGAGTTAACAGTCCACGATTCTTCTGAACTGAAGTGAGGTAGGAAATGATTGACAAAATGGGAGAAGGAGTGAGTAGCCCAGATGGTGAGGGTCGAAGGGAATGATGATGGCAGTAGAGGAGTGGTATAGATGCGGAATAGTGTTAATGGTTGAATTGAATTGAATTGAATTGAATTTATTGTCACGTGTCCTGAGGCACAGTGAAAAGCTTTGTCTTGCGAGCAATACAAAGATTACATAGATAGTAAATAATAGGGAAACAGCAGCAAAAAGCAAAACACAGGTATTGGCGAATATTAAGAGTTTGTGAGTCCATTCAGTATTCTAACAACAATAGTCAGCTTTGATGACTGCAAACAAGAGACAATGTGATCTAGGGCTGGGGGAATTGGGGGGGTGGGGGGTAGAGTAGAAAATGCCATTTTGTTCCTTCAGTTTAGTTCATACTTGCTGGAACATCAGGGCTAAGATAGAAATGTTAGCATGAGAGCAAGCTGGTGTACTGTGTGCTTCCACCACCTCCCTCAGGATGCCACCATTAAACACATCCTACCCTCCCCCCTTCCCTTGTCAGTACTTAGCATGGACCATTCCCTCTGTGACACCCTAACTCACTCCGCCATGACTCCTCATGTTTCTTCACTCCCCTATGGCACCTATGCATGCAATCACAAAGTTTAACACTTTCCCTTTCACCTCCACCTTGCTCTCTGTCCTTAAAAATAGCCCAGACCTTGAGGTTGCTTGCCATTTCAATATATCATCTTGCTCTCATTCTAACATCCTGAAAATGTTTTAACTTCAGAAAAATTCCAGCAACTGCTCAGTGAACAACAGCTCCCTCTCTGCTGAGGGTACTTACCAGCCTTTGTAACCCAATAGTGAGTGCAGCAACTTCACACCATGAATATTGTGTAGCATTTTGATCATACCCCCTTCCCACTGCCCCCACCCCCTCATCTTGTTCGGATGGTTTTGTAATCAGCAAGGCTGACCTATATTCTATCATTAACACCAACCATTAACACCAATTCTGTATCTCTATCCTTCCTCAACTACCGCCCTTTGTCTTCTCCTGTAGACACTCTCACCATCTGTACCATTCACTCTTCCCCCCACTTTGTCAAAACCATAAATACAATCAAGTTCTGCCCCTTTCAGTTTCAAAGGAGTTATTTTGTATTTTAAATGCTAACTCGGTCCTTTCTCTCCACAGATGCTGCCACACCTGCTGAGTTTCACCAGTGCATTCTTTTTAGCCAAGTAGTACACCAATGGTGGGTAATGCAACATGCTTCACAATGGCGAAATGTTCCAATTCCACTCAACAAGACCTAGAGTCTAGTTGCTTTGAGATAGTTTATTGAATGTGGATTTTGGGTTCCAGATCTGAGTGGAGACCATTAAATAATCAAACTCTTGTTTCCCAGGTCAGTATCAGGCTTTACAGCTGGCTCCTGCAGTTTGAGATGAGCTATAAATAGCAGCCATGTGTGCAGTCAATAGGGTGCATTTTCCAATGGCACTGGTTGCCAAGGCAACCTGGAGCCAGAGCTGGACTGAAACCAAAGTAGGATAATCTACACAGTGGGAGCTGAGCACACAAACCTTCTCCTCCTCCTCCTCCTCCTCCTCCTCTTGATGAGGGAGATGACCAGGACTGAGGCAGCAGGCATACAAACTGAGGCACGAGCAGAAGTAAAGGATCTCCCAGAATACAAGAGCAGGGAGGTTATGATGAACTGGGAAAGGACACTAGACAGACCTCACCTGGAGGTTCAGAAAGTTTACCAGGATGTTACTGAGACTGGACTATAGGGGGAAGCAGGATAGGTTTAGGTTAGATTCCCTACAGTGTGGAAATAGGCCCTTCGGCCCAACAAGTGCACACCAGCCCTCCAAAGATTAACCCACTCAGACCCATTTCCCTCTGACTAATTCACCTAACACTATGGGCAATTTAGCATGGCCAATCCACCTGACCTGCACATCTTTGGATTGTGGAAGGAAACCAGAGCACCCAGAGGAAACCCACACAGACATAGGGAGAATGTGCAGACTCCACACAGACAGTCGCCTGAGGCTAGAATCAAACCCGGGTCCCTGGTGCTATGAGGGTGCAGTGCTGGAGTGTCAGAGGCTGAGGGGTGACCTTATAGAGGTTTATAAAATCATGAGGGGCATGGGTAGAGGGAATAACCAAAGTCTTTTTCTTATCTTTGCTGAAGGGCCTGTTTCCAGACTGTAGGGAATCTAATCTAATCTAATCTTAGAGTGCGGGGAGTCCAAACCAAAAGGGCATAGTTTGTAAATGAGAGGGAAAAGATTTAAAAAGGATCTAAGGGATAACATTTTCACATAGAGGGTGGTATGCCACAGAAGTTGGTGGAGGCTGGTGCATTTACAGCATTTATAGAACATAGAACATTACAGCACAGTACAGGCCCTTCAGCCCTCGATGTTGCACCGACCTGTGGAACCAATCTGAAGCCCATCTAACCTACACTATTCCATTCTTGTCCATATGCCTATCCAGTAACCATTTAAATGCCCTTAAAGTTGTCGAGTCTACTACTGTTGCAGGCAGGGAGTTCCATGCCCCTACTACTCTCTGAGTAAAGAAACTACCTCTGACATCTGTCCTTTATCTATCATCCCTCATTTTAAAGCTATGTGTCCTCATGCTAGCCATTGCCATCCAAGGAACAAGGCTCTCAACCTACCTAACCCTCTGATTATCTTAAAAAGCATTTGGATGGATACTTGAATAGGAAGAGTTTAGGGGGATATGGGCTTAATGCTTGCAAAAGGGACTCGGTCAGATTGGGATGCCTTGCCAGGACAAATGAGCTGGACTGAAGGGTCTGTTTCCATGGAGACTTGTGTACAGTTCTATAGGAAGGACATGAATATGTTGGAGGGAGTACAAATGAGGTTTATGGAAATTGTTCCAGAGATGAAATTTTATTTCCTGGGCAAGGATGAGACTAAAGGAAGGTTTGATAGAAATTATGCAAAAATGACAGGCCAGAGAAACTGTTACCGCTTGTAAATGGATCGATGAGGGAGCTGAGCGCAAAATGGGAGGGAAATTAGGAGGATGGGGATGAGGGAGCTGAGCGTGGGGTGGGAGGGAGATTAAAATGTTGGGAACGAGGGAGTTTAGGAATGAATAGGAGGGGGATAAAGAGGCTAAGGCTTAGGAAGCAATGGAGGGAGTTGGGAGTGAAATGGAAGGCAGTTTAGGGGGCTGGGGCTGAGGTAGCAGAATTGTCCCTACCCTGAAGGTTCTCTGTAGAGAGATTCTCATTGGCCACTGCTCTCGCGCCTTGGCCACATGGACCAATCATATATGGCAATTTACAATTAGAGGAACACAAAGTAAGTGACAGCTCCAACTTTCAGAATGTCCACTTCTTTCTGTCAACTCCAAATGACATTGGGTTCAGGGTAAAGGGTGTAAAGGGTTAATGTGACTACATAAGACAATTTACTTCAGCATTGAGGAGTGATGCAAGATCACATGGCTACTAGAAGATGGTTCCCTTGAACAGCCGTACAGTGGAGATGAAGTCTTGACCTGTCAATTCGTAAAGTTAAGTTAAAGGGTGATGTTCAACCCTACATTAAAAGACTCCTGCATTATTTATCAAGCTCCTTCCTGCATCAAGTTTCATCTCACTGCTGCAGCAGCTGAGGTTGGAGTTGGGTCTTTGGAATGGTTTCGGTGATTGCATCAACGCCTTAACAAAGCATTTCAGATCTACATTAGCCAGAGACTCTCTAATGCATTACTCTAATGTGTTGATACCAGAGAGAAAATTAAAGCATATTAACATCCATTCCAAAAGCCACAAGAGCATCCAAAATGAACGAGTAGGAAGAGAATGAGGAAACTGGGAGTGATGAGATCACATGATAAAGAACCAGCCTGATAGCACTATAGTGATATTATGGGATTAATAATCTGAAAACAAGAGTTCAAATCTGTGATTGAGTATCCATGATACTAAATGGCCCCATGCATGTGCAGACATGGCCTGTTAAGTAGTGGAAGAATTTAAATTCAATTAATTAAATAAACATGACATTTAAAAAGCTGCCACCAATAGTAGTAACCATGTAACAACTAGTTTGTCATCAAAACTCACCCACTTTCCTCATGCCTCCTTAGGCAAGTAAGTCTGGTCGACAGGAGAGTCCAGCCCCCACACTATTGTGGTTGACTTTTACCTGACCAATAAATGCTGGTCCAGTCAACAATGCCCACATCCCAAGAATGAATCAGTTACCTCATCAATAATGTTGCCATTTAGCAAATGAATTAAAGCCAAGGGCGGGCACAGTTAGAATGAGTTTCTTTCTGTGCCATATAGTCTGAGACAAGGCTGAACTGTCCCACAGACTTGTGTCTCCATCACCGTCACCATCCTCAAAACACCAGAATTCGCCAGCAAGAACAAAAATTGCTGGAGAAACTCAGCAGGCTTGGCAGCATCTGTGGGGTGAAAGCAGAGTAAATGTCTCAAGTCCAATTACCCTTCTTCAGGAACGACTGGAACCAAAATGCTAACTCTGCTTTCTTTCTCCACAGACGCTGCAAGACTTGTTGGGTTTCTCCAGCAATTTCTTGTGCTGTTTTAGATTTCCAGTGTGCGCAGGCCTTTGTTTTACTTTACCACAGTTATCCAACGTGTATAACATACGAGTTATGATTGAGTTCTAATCGACATAAGCTTGTGTCAGCTTGTAAGCAGAAACATAATGGCTACACCTACGTGAAACCAGAACTGGAGCAATGTCCTCTGGGTCCAGCCAGCTGTGCCCTCAGGTTCGAGATTGGCAGATGGAACAATTGAGCCTTTGGATTCTGCTCCATTTCACAGTGCATTGCCAAAGCCTAGCAATGATGTTTGACCAGCTGCTGGTTATATGAGCGATAGGGCAGCAGGAATTCTGTTCTTTCTTTCCTTTACACATTTGCTTAAAAACAACCCCCTTCCCGCCCCACCCAAGGTGTGAGCCAACACGGGGTGAACTCTGCACAGACAGGAGTTCGACAGCCTGAGGATGTTGGGGTGCCAAGGAGACCAAAGGGAAAAGCTCACCTGTGATGATAGTAAATAATATTTTTCTTTGCTGTCTGACTCCTTCACACATGGTAGCACTGATGTATTCCAATTCTGAGTCACACTCCAACAGGCAGGAGAGAGACAGCTGCAATGGTTAAGTCATTACATGGTACACATACAATTTGCATCTCCCCTATTGTAAATGTTAATGTTGAATCAGCTGACACTTCAACGCATTCTGCATGTGCACTGAAAACAAAGTGGGAAAGCCAAGTCGATGAAGTAAGTAACCTTGCAAGGCGCAGCTAAACAGACTGACTGCCAACAGATAAAGGATTGCTCCAGTTCACCTTGACCTTTGCTTATAGGTCCACAAATTCCCAGAGCATGTGTGAGAACCACACAAGATCTCATAGCGTGCTGCTGCCGACAGAGTTATCACTCCTGACACATCTCAAGATCGCACAAACCTCAGAATCCCCAAAAGCAACAGGAAGACCCAAGATTTAGAATGTAACATGGGCTTTTTCAACAAATGTATATTTTATTTTTCTGATGAGTGGAGAGTGAGACTATTTGGACAATCATTCAAAGAGCGAGTACAGTCCTGCAGGACCAAATGGTCTCCTTCTAAGCTACATGATTCTATGCTATATTGGTGCACGACTAAAGCCACAACACTAAACTTGAAAACAGCAAAGAGCATGATGTTAGATATACAGATTTCCATCAAAATCTACAAGATGCACTGCAGGAGCTGAACAAGGCTCCTTCAACAGCACTTTCCAAACTCAACCATTTCCATCTAGAAGGGCAAGAGCTGCAGATACATGGATACACTACCATTTGCAAGTTCCCCTCCAAGCCACTCACCAATCTGACTTGGAAGTATCTTGCTGTTCCTTCAGTGTCACTGGGTCAAATCTCTCCCTAACAGCATTGTGGGTGTACCTACACCACCCAGACTGCCACGGTTCAAGAAGGCAGATACCCCAGGGCAATTAGGGATGATAAACACATGCTTGCCTAGCCTAGCGATGCTACAACCTGTGACCAAATTAAAAGACAAACCCACTCCCCACTATAAGTTGTTTTATTCTTCACACTCCTTGGCAATTTCAGCCTCTGTCTTAAGTGAAGGTCTTGTTTCAAGGGAACAGTTCAGTGACCCTTTGGTAACTCAGTCGAGTGGCAGTCCACCCTGCATGTCAGAGCATGTCAGCAGATTATTCAACTATAGCAAGTTTCACAACTGAGCATGCTGCACCTGGCTCTACCACAGAGCATCTATAGCAAGTATCAGTGGATCATGATGGAGAGCTAGAACCCCAGTACATGTTGCTCGCTGTTGCTGAGTCGAGAACTCCTGAAGCCAACACAACAACAACAACTTTTTTTAAAACTGTGAACAGCGACAACTGGCAGATATCAACAAACTCACTGTGATCAGACCTTGGGCCTTCCTAAATCCTGGGGCTTGCTCGCAATGTAAGTCCCACATCAAGAGAATTCCCTACAAAATACCACTAACATATTAGGCTAATACTTTCCAGCATCTGCAGTCTTTTTGTCTCTAACATACATCATGAAGCAAACACGCTGTGCTGCTGTGGATGAGTTATACTGTGTCTTTCTTTCGTCTTCCCTTTTGTAGTGAAAGCACTTGGCCATTTTCGGGAGATAATGATTCTACAAGCAATCCATTAAACCTCAGAAGGTGTAGATTATGTGTAACAAGATATGGTTACCTACAACAATGAGATTCTCCTATGAGTAGCCATCGAGTAGAATTTAAAAAATAATTAATATGATGTGGGCATTGCTGGCTCAGCCAGCATTTTTTGCCTGTCCCTAATTTCTCAAGAGGGGCAGTTAGGGGGTTAATCACTTTGCTGTGGGTCTGAAGTCACATGTAGGCCAGACCAGGTCAGGGTGGGAGGTTTCTTTCCCTAAAGGATATTAGTGAAACACATGGGTCTTTATGCCATGTGGTCAAAATCAGGCTAGTATTTCATTCCAGATTTTTATTTAATTCATATTTCACTATCTGCCTTGATGGATTTAAACCCACGTCTCTAGGATATCAGCTGGGGGCTGTATTCCAAAAATACTGATAGAAATACTAGCCCAGTGATATTTCCAGTCTACCACCCGCTCCTGATTCAAATGAATGAGGTGAATTTGTTGAAATACTCACAAGTGGTCTCACAGGGTGGGAGTGTCCCTGGCTAAGGAGACGCTGGCCATTTCAGACTGAGATAAGGAGAAATTTCCTCAGGATGAGGATTCCAAACCTTCGGAATTTCAGAGATGTGTGGATGCTCAGTCAATGATTATATTCAGACCAAAGGCAGACATATTTGAAGGAATATGCAGACCAGGTTCAGATGAGCCATAGTCTTAAATCAACAATGGAGCAAGCTAGACGGGCCCAACTGCTCCTAATACTTATGTTCTTTGTATCACTGGCCATCACGAAACTAGTAATCCACGACTCCAGGCTAATGCTCTGGGAATATGAGTTTGAATCTCAACATCGCAGATATTGAAATCTGAATTCAACAAAAATCTGGAATCAAAAGTTCACCAATTGTCAACCATTCAACCATTACCAATTGTAAAAAGCTCTGTGGTTCAAGCACACTCTATTAGGAAGGAAATCTGCTATCCTTACTCAGTCTGGTCTACAGCAATATGCATAACTGTTAAACACCCTCTAAAATAGCCCGAGGAATCTGGTCAGGTGAAGAGGTGATTAAGGATGGGAATGAATGCTGACCCACCCAGTGATGCCCACATCTAATGAACGAGTACAAAAGGTCAGGGCTATGAATGATGTTATAGTAATTGGTCAAGGTGGAAGCATTATAGCTCACTGATTCCTCTTCACATCGTTGATTCCTCACACCACATCCCTCTCCACATTTTGTTGTGAAAGATGACACATTTTAATATTTTTATGAAGTATAACTCATTGTGAGGATTTGAAATTTGGAATTCTTGCGATGTCCTCAGCAGTGCAAGACAAAATGGTTTGACAAGATGTCAACCTTTTCAGCAACACTCCAGTTCTGTAGCTGGGGCCATGTGCACATGCGCATGTACACGTGCCCGAGTGTGTGCTTATAACTCAGGGCTGAGTTCGTCTCCATGACAAATTTTGGTCAGTCAACAAGGGGTCAATAAACCAATCTGAGTTGTCCTTTGTTAAACTGGCTAGAGATTATAATCTCGTTCTCCACCTTTACCAGGCCATCAGCAGACTGTCAGGTGAGCTGTATTTTCACCATCTCCTGCCTGTTCTATTCTGCTTTGGCTGGTTTTCTGTCACCAATCCTCCCTTCCCTGAATCTAGGACCTGTCTAATTACCAGTGGAGAAGGATAGGCCTCTGCTGAGTCTATAAACAGAAGAAACACTGATCTTTCATAACAATGCAGATCACTGCACAGTCACAATAGTTTATATTAACTTGCTTGGCACATTTAGTAAGAATTGTGCAGAATATATCCCCACTCTTTGGGCACTTGGACAAAATGGATCAGACTCGAAAGAGGAGAAAGTGAGGACTGCAGATGCTGGAGATCAGAGCTTAAAAATGTGTTGCTGGAAAAGCGCAGCAGATCAGGCAGCAAAGGAACAGGAGAAGGGCTTATGCCCGAAACGTCGATTCTCCTGTTCCTTTGATGCTTCCTGACCTGCTGTGCTTTTCCAGCAACACATTTTTAAGCACAGCCGAAAGATACAGGGTAAGACCATTTAAGACTGTAGTGAGGAGAAATTACTTCATCCAGATAATGGTGAGACTATGCAATTCACTACCACAGAAAGCAGTTAAGACCAAAACATTGTATGATTTCAAGAAGCAGTTGGATATAGCATACAAGAGAAGTTCTTCAGAAGAGTCATATCAGACACGAAATAGAACTGTTTCTCTCCACAGATGCTGCCAGATCTGCTGAGTTTCTCCAACCCTTGTTGTTATTTCAGATTTTTGGCATCCATAGTATCTTGCTTTTATGACATGAACATGTACTCCTTCAGAACCACTACCTTTTACAACAAAATGTTGTGGGGAGTGTATGGAGTATGGTCCACAGGAATCAGATTTGTGTGGGTGGACCCTTTCCCTTTGCTTTTCATTCTTGGACTCTGTGTCACTGGCAAGACCAGCATCTATTGTCCATCTGAATTGACCTTATTGAAACATCCAAGATTCATAGGGGGCTTTACAGGCTAAATGAGGAGATGTGGTTTCCCCTTGTGGGAGAGGTCAGCACCAAAGGACATAATCTCAGAATAAGGGCTTGCACATTTAAGACAGACAAGAGGAGGAATTTTGTGTCTCAGAGAGCAGTAAATTTGGAATTGTTTACTGTAGAGGGCTATTGAGGTTGGGTCATTAAGGCTAAATTATTCAAAGGCAAGACAGACAGCTTTTTAGTCACTAAAGCAATTAAGAGTTATGGAGAAAGGACAGGAAAGTCAAGGTGAAGTTTAACAGATCAGCCATGATCTCATTGAATGGCAGTGCAGAGTCAATGGGCTGAATGGCCTACATCTGCTCCTACATCTTGTGGTTTTATGATCCCTAAGCAATCCTTAGAAGATTACCATGAGTCTTGATTCACAAGAATGGTTCAGATGTTTCAGTAATATGGTTAGATTGGTGAAGTTTGGCTTGTTCTTATTTGAGAAGAAAATAATGAGAGGAAGTGTGTTAGAGGTGTTAAAATCACACAGGCTCTGAACAAAATGGATAGGTGGAAATTATTTCCATATTAAAAAGTGTCAGATAGGGCTCGCTTGGTAGTGAGCCCTCCTCTGAATCCCAGTGTGCTTGGGTTCAAGCCTGACCTTAGGGCTTGAGCACTAGCATCTACAGAGACATTTCATTGGGTTCCTGAAGGGCTGCTGCATTGACAGAGAACCTGTCATCTGGTTGGTACATTAAGCTGAGCTGCTATTTGCATGCCTTAGTGGATGTAGAAGATCCCATGGATCCTGAAGATCAGAAAAGTGTTCATAAAAAAAACAAACAGATCATCGAATCATTAACAATGTCTGGAGGAGTTCTCCCTTCATGTGCAATGGCTGCTTGGTTTCTCCTTTTCAAGCATTTCAGAAGTACTTTGTTAGTGAGCTTTGGGATGTCTGACGGTCATTTAAAAAAAACTAGACAAATTCAAGTCTTTATTTCTTTTTCACTGGCATTGAGTTCAAGATCTAAAGATCATTGACTTCAAGTGTGCAGGAAATGAACAAAAGACCAAATTAGTTACATATGTTTTAAGCAGCCTGTGGTTGTGATTTGGAATTGACCATCTGAGAGTGTGACCACCATGAAAAATAGGAACAAGAGAAGGCCACTCGGCCCCTCAAGCCTGCAGATCTGACACTCCTCCTGTCCATTTCCTGGCCTTAATCTGTAACCCTCGATTCCCCTATTGATTAAAAATCTACCTACCTCAACTTAAATGTACACAAAGACTCCATCCCCATAGCGCTCGGTGCCAAGGAGTTCCAAAGACTCTCACACCCCAGAGAAAAAAAATCCTCCTCATTCCAGTCTTAAATTGGCTCCCCTTTATTCTAAGGTCTGGTAGTGGCAAATACAATCAGGGGTTCCTGAAAGGGAACTGAATAATTATGAGATGAAAAGAATGACAGAATTGAGGGGAAAAGGGGAAGCTGAATGAGTTTCTCTAGTAGATAGCAGACATGGACACAATGGGCTGCATGGTCTCCTTTGATATGCTGTAAGCATTCTATGAATCTGTGATTCTTCTTAATCTGCTGCAGCCAGTGTGGTAAAAGGTGTTGACACAGTACTGTGAGGTGGGGAATCCCAGCATTCCGACGTATCTGCCACTTTTTGTTGTCATTGTGCATTCAAGGGCTAGCAGTCTTCCCTTCACTGCCCAACCAGCAGCAAAGTGCTGAAAACTAACACCATAACCAACAGGGGAGATGGCAATTAGATCATACAGAGACACAATACCTTACTCAACAAGGAACTGCAGAATAATCAAACCAGACCATTAGTGCCCTGTGGAACTGGATGCATTTAAATCATTATCCAGTACGTTGGATCTCCCCAGTGGATTACATGTAAGAAAGAGACAGAGAGAGAAAGAGACGGACAGAGAGATAGAGTAACAAGGGAAGATTAGCATGCACAATAGTGTCAATTATAGAGTGTATCCATGTCTGGTAACCATGCACACACACTCTGCAACCTAACGATTGCAATAAAGTGACACATCACCACAGAACAAACACAAGCATGATTAGAGAGATCATATATCAATGTAGCCTGCAAGCACCACATCGCATTAATATTAAATGGCCATAGATCAGCAATGAGCAGAATACCAGGAGCAGGTAGAATATGTTTTGTCCCTGTGTGTCTTTTTTTTTGCAACTGCACAACATCAATCACCCGTGTGGGTTACTCGTGCCCCAAATATTGAGGGGTAGCAGGAGTAGGGAGGTGGGAAACAAAGTAAAATAAAAATTCATATGTGAGAATACATGGTCTTGTGACCATTTGTAAGGGTTTGCTAGTCCTGCAAAGCATTTGCTTCCTCAATGTCTGGTATTGTTTAAAATTACCATCAAGGCAAGGATGATTTATGATGTCATAGTCAGAGGTATAGTTCACCCCTTACTAATGATAGAGAGGTCACAAACAGGGCAGCTCTCATCTCATTCTCACATCACATCACAGTCTCACTGACCAGGATAAAAATTACACACACTTTTAACACCTAATTGTGATTCAAAACTCCAAAACCGAAGATGGTCATCTGTGTCATCACCAGGACCATCTATTTCCACCTCTGGAACCTCACCCCCATCTTAGTTTGCCTACTGCTTAAACCGTCATCCATTTCTTTATTATCCATGATCACATTATTCCAGCACACACCTCACAGTGCTCCCATATCCTAAACTGTTTAAACGTGACCTCATCCAAAACCCTGTTGCCCTTGTCTTGACTCATGTCCGAATCCCGTTTGTCTTTCACTCCCACGCACACTGACCCACACTGGATCCTGCTGCTCGGATGCTGCCTGACCTACTGTGCTTTTCCAGCACTACTCTAATCTTGACTCTAATCTCCAACATCTGCGGTCCTCACTTTTGCCTACACTGGCTCCTTGTCAAGCAACTTGCTGATTTTAAAACATAGAAACATAGGAAATAGGAGCTTCACAAAGCCATTCAGCCCTTCAAAGCTGTTAAGCCATTTAATCTAATTATGGTTGATCATCCAACTCAGTACCCTATCCCCACTTTGTCCCTATCACCTTTGATCTCTTTAGCCCTAAGAACTACATCTAACTCCTTCTTGAAAACATTGAATATTTTGGCTTAAACTTGTTTCTGTGGCAGAGAGTTCCATAGGCTCTCCACACTCTGGGTGAGGACAGACCCATCCCCTTTCCCTATCCCAGTAACCCTGCATTTCCCATAATCCACCTGTACACTATGGCTAGTTTAAGTTGTTGACAGGATGTCACATTAACATGCATTAGGGAGGAAGCCTTGATACGTTGAATCCATTTCACCAGTTTCAGGTTGGACAGAGCTCACAGGTTGTTAAAAGTAAAGCTCTTATGGACCACTCTTCAATGGTCACTCCCATCCATCATTTGCCTTCGCATCTAATGCGGCACTGGCCCTGTCCCCACTAAACACTTTGCCCACAATGAATAGTGGGCCTGTGCTTTCACACTGCCAATGATAACTGGGTCAGCCTCTGGCCATAAGGCTGGTACTTGCTTGACAACAAAAAACTTACACAGCTTGGCAGAGTGTGTGATTGTTAACCTCCTCATGGTTAACTCGAATCGCAGTTTTTAGGTGGATTCAGACAGGTCGGTCCCAGTTTTGTGCAAGACATACCCTTGGCACCTTTAATATGTCCCAAAGCTTTTCACAGGAGCATTAAAAAAAAACTCTAAGTTAGGAAGGTGGAGAAAATGTTTCCATTAGCAGGAGAGATGAGGAGCTGAGGGCACAGCTTCAGAGAGAAGGGACGATCCTTTAAAACTGAGATGTTAAGATAGTCCCAGTAATGGGGCGGACCAGAACAATAATCATCAGTTGTTGTAAGAAATCTTAGATTAGATTATTTACAGATTAGATTACTTACAGTGTGGAAACAGGCCCTTCGGCCCAACAAGTCCACACCGCCCCGCCGAAGCGCAACCCACCCATACCCCTACATCTACCCCTTACCTCACACTACGGGCAATTTAGCATGGCCAATTCACCTGACCTGCACATCTTTGGACTGTGGGAGGAAACCAGAGCACCCAGAGGAAACCCACGCAGACACGGGGAGAACGTGCAAACTCCACACAGTCAGTCACCTGAGGCGGGAATTGAACCAGGGTCTCTGGCGCTGTGAGGCAGCAGTGCTAACCACTGTGCCACCGTGCCGCCCCAAATCTTTTGGACTTTCTCTAGCATTCTTTAAGGAAGGAAATCTGCGATCTTACTGGTCTACCCTATCCGTGACTCTCAATAATTGACTCTTCCGAAATGGCATAGCAAGCCACTCAGTTATTGGGCAACTCGGGATGGGCAACCGATGCTGGCCTTCCCCGATACCTACATCCCGTGAAATACTTTAAAACGTACAGCAGGCAGGAGAAACAATAAATATTTCACTAACACCTTGCACACAAGCAAGTGGAATATCAGGAAACAACAGAAGAGGTGCAACACCCTCAAATCCCAAGAGTGTCAAAAAACAAGTTAGTTATCCTCAGATAGCCAAGGCCTCCAGTTTATTTTCAGACTGAACAACACAACAATAATTCAAAGCACAAAGGCAAAATGCAGACCTTGTCATCACATTATACCAAGTCATTTACTCTCACGTCAACATAGCAAGGCAGGGTCAAGGTCAAGTGGTGATTGACAGCAATCACTCTGATTTTGACATTTTTACTGTAGGCATCATCATTACCAGGCAAGACATTGTCAAATGTCAACAGAAGAAGCAGGGTACAGGGCGAAAAGGTGGCAGCTGTCGAATAAGCTGATGAACTTTCTCTCTCCTTAACAGGTCTGTTCATCCATTGAGAAACCAAATAAGGCACCTGAACCATTTCAAACAAAAGCATCTAGCTTTCAGTTGTTAGAGTCACAACATATATTCAGCTCGAAGACGACTTAAATACAAAAAAAAAAATTAACATTTGGAAACTCTGAAGATGAGGGTGGCAGTGAAAGGGAGAGTCTGACAAGAAAGTCAGAGATGAAGAGAAAGAGAAAGATAGAAAGAGGAAAGCAGAATGGGAGCTAAATAATGAGAACGAGAGAGAGAGAGGGAGAGAACAAGACAGAAACAGATAGATATAATAATCTGCTAAGCCAGCCTGTGAATTATTCATTTCAAAATCTTCTCATCACTAAATGCGATAGATTTAATCATCTCAGGAATGAATGCAATCAGCTCTCAGTTCCATCTCCTCAACAGACTGGATTCCAGGCCCCTCCCCATGACAGACGAAAGAGAGCTCTACATTCCAAACTCCCCATTACTACAGTGAATACCCTCTTAAATCTGATTAGTATTTTTCAAAACATAATAACCAGCCTCGTCTGCCTTTTTATATCAAGAACTCAGAAAGGGCCAATTACTAATTGGTTGCTATGGATACATGGGAGGAAACATGGCAGGAATCTGTTCAAGAACAACCAGGAATTGGTTCTCTTGCATCAAGGAAGAAAGAAGGGATGACAAGACATCACTATTAATTAGCACAATAAACAAGAATCCGTCCAAATAAACAAACCAGCCCTGACAGCCCGAGAAGCCTTTTTAAAATGCTGTTCCAGTGA
Organism: Chiloscyllium punctatum; assembly: GCF_047496795.1. Taxonomy (NCBI): domain Eukaryota; kingdom Metazoa; phylum Chordata; class Chondrichthyes; order Orectolobiformes; family Hemiscylliidae; genus Chiloscyllium; species Chiloscyllium punctatum. The sequence goes on from NC_092783.1 coordinate 55,117,751, forward strand.
GCAGCAAGACTTACCAGACACCTGCTTAGAGATGGCTGGTCATGTCGTGTCAGGATTAGTATTAGATTCCTGCTGCATGCTCCTTCTTCCGATACCAAGGGAGCGAGACCTCTGCACCCACTCCTGTCAACACCACAACGGTGCCACTCTGCACCCACACCAGCCAGATCCCGCCTCTCCCAGATTCTCTGGGAATGCCGTGTCCTCCCAGCAGCTGGGGGAGAGCTGGAAAGAGGAGGATGCTGCAGAATCAGCATCACACACAGGCAAGTACTCACACACACTCTCTCTCTCAGAGCATGCTCTGTGGCCAAGGAATCCCAAGGTACTCACATGATTTACTACTGTACTGTGATAAACCAGGAGAGTTACCACACAGAGCTGCAGGATCATCCTGCTCTCTGTCACCCAGGCAGCTCCATTTACAAATGAAGGGAGAGTGTGTGTTTCAGGAGCAATTGAGCACTTTATTTTGTCACATGATGGTGTTTTTCCTTTGAGTCTTTAATCGACCCTGTGGCCCACATCAGTATTTTGACTGATGTGGAATCAGAAGACTGCAAAGGACATAATTAGATGGCTATAAGATAATCATAAATAAATCGAAAGGGTTAAGGAGTAAATTCTTTAGCCAACATGCGGTTAGGATGTGAAATCCACTTCTTCTTGGGGTACTTTTATTTTCTTTGTTCTTTCACTCACACGGCTAACATTTATTGCCAATCCATAATTGCTCTTGAGCACTTCCTTTAGCTGATGCACTCTGTGTGGTTTAGGTGTTTCCTGTCCTTAGGAATCAGGGGTGGTGTTGCCTCTCCTCCAGTTCAAGATGGTTGATAAAGCCAATACATTGATCAGCAGACAGTGACACAGTCCTCAGTCTCTCCCAGTGTTACAGGCGAAACAAGTGATGGTTGAGGGATTGGGCACAAGAAGTATTTGGAGGTTTATGTAGGCGAGAATATTCTTTCCCCCTCTCTGTATGGACAGCTGGGTATTTCCATGAGAAAACATGAACCTGAACACTAAAAATGTGGCTTATTTTTGGTACCAACAGGCCCGATTCTTGAACCATTCTCAGTGGAGATTCTCCCATTTCTCAATGAAATCCTTCATACCATCGATTCATCTGGACACATGGTGAAGGAATGAGTGAAGAGGGGTCAGGAGATTAACTAGTCAGGGTGCCTCAGTGGTTAGCATTGCTGCCACACAGCATCAGGGACTCAGATTCTATGCAACCCTCAACCAATGTGGAGTTTGCACATTCGCCCCGTGTCTGCGTGGGTTTCCTCTGGGCACTCCAATTCCTTCCCACAGTCCAAGGATGTGCAGGTTAGGTGGATTGGCTGTGCTATCATGCCCGGGGATGTGTAGGCTAGGTGGGTTAGCCCTAGGAAATGGGGATTGGGTAGGATGTTCTTCAGAGGGTCAGAGTGCACATGTCAGGCCAAATGGCTGTTCCCATACTGTGGGGATTCTATGATAGTCACCAACCAGGAGGTTTACAAGCTGGGTAAATAGCATCAACCAAGAAAAAACATTCCCTTTCGATGGCTGACTCAATAAGCAGAGGTCAGATTTCCAAAACCATTGGCAAAAATATCCAGAGGGAAGGGGATTTGATCTCAGAATCCTCAACACTCAATCTGAAAAAGGCATTAGAAGCTGCTGCTATAAATAATTTTTAAAAGGGAATTGGGCAGATAACTGTAAGATGGAATTTACAAGATTTCAGGCAAAACTACATGGGGACGGGGGACTAAACAAGATGTTAGTGCCGGATAAACACAGTAAAGGGGTGATGGGTGTTAATTCATTAATTGTCTGTCTAAATATAAGACAAAGTGAACTGTGATCCATTGACAGTGAACCTGCCTTTGGACCAGAAGGTCCAAGTTCAAGTCCCAATTGCTTCAGAGGTGTGTCATCACATATCAAACAAGTTGATTAAAAATAAATATAAAAAGGGGATTCTGGGTTTTGTGGCACAGTGGTAATGTCCGTGCCTCTAAGCCAAGAGACCTAGGTTCAAGTCCTAACTGGTTTAGAGGTGTGTCGTAACATCTCAGGTTGCGATTAGAAAATGTTTATAAAGAGGGGTAGTGGCCCTTGAAGGGGCTGTCAAACATTAAACAGTTAATTTGGTTATTGGTTTTTAAAAACAGCTGGAACTACACACTACATGGGAAACTATGGGCAAGACATTAAACTGTTTGCCAAGGAAACTTCTTGTCTCTTGCTACTGCATCATCTTCAAGCTTGGATCCCATTGACACATGACAGCTCAGTTGGCTGGATGGCTGCAGAGTGATGCCAACAGCATGGGTTCAATTCCTGCACTGGCTAAGGTATCCATGAGGGACTCTCTTTCTCAACCTTTCCCCTCACCTGTGATTTTACAGTTAACCCCAAGGGACCCTCCATCAATCATCTCCCTCTCTAATGACTGAGCATCCCTGTGGTCTAGTAGGACTATAGTGATTTTATCTTTAAGGTGCAATGGTAGTGTTCCTATCTCTGAGCAGGGTGGCCTAGATTCCATCCCCACAGTATGGAAACAGGCCATTTGGCCTGATAAGTCCACTCTGACTCTCCGAAGAGCATCCTACCCCAATCCCCATTTCCTAGGGCTAACCCACCTAGACCACACATCCCCAGGCATGATAGCATGGCCAATCCACCTAACCTGCACATCTTTGGACTGTGGGAAGAAACTGGAGCACCCATAGGAAACCCACACAAACATGGGGAGAACGTGCAAACTCCACATTGATTGAGGGTTGTATTGAACCTGGGTCCCTGGTGCTGTGAGGCAACAGTGCTAACCATTGAGGTGTCCTGACTACTTGATCTCCTGATCCCTCTTAAATCATTCCTACTGTGTCCAAATGAATCAATGCTATGAGGGATTTCATTGAGAAACAGGAGAATCTCCATTGAATCTGCAAATGAAAAGTGCCATAATACTTTTTTTGTTAGCTATTTTCTAATCAGCTGGTTCAGGGATATTATGACACACCTCTGGAGCAGATGGGACTTAAACCTGGGCCACCTGGCTATGAAGTAGACACATGACCTCAACACTCCAACAGCCCTTTCATAATATCTCTGAACAGGGGGTTGAGTAGAAAAACACATGATTGCTCTCTCAAAGCCCAAGGGAGGTTTAATGAACCAATTGGCTTCCTTCTGATTCAAACAAATTCAAGAAACTGTTGTGGGCATCATGGAAGAAACAATTGTTGAATATTTGAAGAAAATGGGAAACCTGGCTTCTGAAATGATGTATCTGGGAGACAAAGGTTGTACTTGCCTGAAGTCAACACAGATTATCCACTTGCCAATTAGTAAAATAATTTTTGTCTGATCGTGTTTCTACAAGTCACCTTGCTGCCTCAAACCACATTAAAGGCACTACAAAACATGTTTTTGCTGTTGTGTATTGGTTGTAGGTAAGGCTTTATAGTTTAAAATTTCAGCAGCCATTAACTCAACAGATGTTAACCAAAGCAATAGGTTCCTTCAGGTTTTCTAAACACCTCCTGCATTCTAACGGAATCATCTTTCTAATGACAATGGAGAGTTTCAGCGATGAAGAAAGGTTGGACAGACTGGGATTGTTTTCTTTAAAAGAGAGGAGGAGACTGAGGGGGGACTACCTACCTACCCCGACACAGACACAGACACAGACACATCCTCCTTCACCCTCCATATGCACCCCTTTCCCTGGCCTCTTACCTGCCCTCCATCTCTTCATTGTTATGCTGTTAGTTTTCATTGACCATCTCAATTTCTCCGCTCCTCTCAGCCACTTTAACCTTGTCCCTTCACTCTCAGGTCCAACCCTAAACTTGTTACCAAACACACCAAAAAAGGTGGTGCTGTTGTAGTCTGGCACACTGATCTTTACCTTGTGGATGATCAATACCAACTAGAGTCAGAATCAGATGTACAGCACAGAAACAGACCCTTTGATCCAACTCGTCCATGCCGATCAGATATCCCAACCCAATCTAGTCCCACCTGCCAGCACCTGGCCCATATCCCTCCAAACCCTTCCTATTCATATACCCATCCAGATGCCTTTTAAATGTTGCAATTGTACCAGCCTCCACCACTTCCTCTGGCAGCTCATTTCATACACGTATCACCCTCTGCATGAAAAAGTCAACCCTTAGGTCTCTTTTATATCTTTCCCCTCACCCTAAACCTATGCCATCTAGTTCTGGACTCCCCCACTGTAAGGAAGAGACTTTGTCTATTTATCCTATTCTTGGACACTTCTTCCTCCTCCCCTCTTGGACCATGAGCCCACATCCCAACATAAGCCATTGTTGCCAGGACTACCAGTGACCTCACTGCCTCTAGAAATGTTCCCCTCCACTGCCTCCGACCTTATACATGCAGTCACATGTAGGTTAAACCAGATAAGGACAGCAAATGTCCTTCCTAAAAGGAATGTTACTGGACTAGATGGGTTTTACAACAGTTGAATGTAGTTTTATGGCACATTATATTTAAAGTCATCCAGCTGTAGTGGTGGGATCTGAAGCCAGGTTATCAGCGCAATACTCTGGACCTTTGGGACAACTAGTCCAATGACATGACCTCTAGCCACCATTTTTTCCCATAACTTACAAAGAAATCAGGGCCCCACATCCAGCACTACTAATCAATTAGATTTTACTTCTCTCCAATTTCAGAAGAGTTTTTGTATTTTGGTATCAAGCCCCAAAGATTAAATCCTACAAAACATCAATCTACATTCAGAGTCACCGAGTCATACAACATGGAAACAGACCAACCAGTCCACGCCAAACGTAATCCCAAACTAAATTAGTCTCACCTGGCTCCTATCCCTCCAAACCTTTCCTGTTCATGTACTTAACTAAGTGTCCTTCAAACGTTATAATAAAACCTTTCTGGGTGAGGTTTCTGGTTTTATTACATGCACCTCAGAGGTTATAGCCCACCTTTGTGAGTTTGCACACCTATAATGTTTTGAATCACTTCATCCCAATTAATGTCCAATTACAGGTCACCAAGGTATGCATTCTCTCATCACTCTACCTGCTCTGAGCCAATCAGTCAGTTGCACACTTTGTTTTTGCCTTTAATCTGATTAGGAGCAAATGGGGGTGAATTCCACTGCGCTAATTAGTTTTGGATGAAGTGAAAATCTATACCTGAGGGATGGGGCCAAGATATTTTAATGGTGTCCAGAACACACCAGTAAAATAACCTGAGAAAATCAAAGTGGGAGTGAGGAGAATTAACTTAACAGACAATAAATTTTATGAGATGAGGCAGTTCACAAATAAAATTCTGCACTGCTTGACACAGCTGGGAGTTCTCACCTCACAACTATTATCAGACTGGAGATGGAAGAGGAGGGAGTGAATCCCTGGAGTGCCAGGCCGACTCATCAACATAAAATGCAAAAGAACAGTGCACGCTGTAAACCAGAAACAAGAACAGAAGTTGCTGGAAAAGCTCAGCAGGTTTGGCAGCACCTGTGGAGAGAAATCAGGGTTAATGGTTTGGGTCCAGTTCTGAAGAAGGGTCACCAGACCCAAAACATTAATTCTGAATTCTCTTCACGGATGCTAACAGACTTACCAAGCTTTACCAGCAACTTCTGTTATTTCAACTCATCAACATACTGTTTATTAAAGTAACATTTTATTGTGACAATTACTGTCGTACAGCGTGAGCAACTCATCAGTTCAAATCTCTGGCATGGCAGACACAAAAACATTTGCTCAATCAATTAGCGGGCTTTGTGTGTCTCTCAAAATCAGGAATAATCTGCAGAGAATAGGACACAGAACTGAAGGACACTGCCATGAGAACAGAGGGCACACAGAGAGACAGGGAAAGATAGCATCACTGATACAGGCACACAAAGGAAGTAAAGATGAAAGGGAAAATAAATATAGTCACAGCGAGAGAGATGCTGAGAGAAATGTAGTGGGGTAGAGAGAGAGAAGCAGAAATACAAAGGGAGAGAGAGTGAGATTTTGCAATTAATGTACATGGCTGGCATCAGGTTCTGTTAGGGTCTTTGGGTAGATTTGATGCCACCCACCCCTAATACTAGTCTCCATTGGTATTAAGTAATGGACGATTAATCATGAACATGGATTTTCCAGAAGCAGCAATGCACTTAAGTAACAAGAAATAGTTTATTACTTAATGGTAAGACAACAAGTTACATTAAATTAAGACTGGTTAACTACATTAATGCTAAATGAGAGACATTATTATCCCCCAGGAGATGGTAACTAAGTCTATGCTGTAGACCGTAGAACTGACTAACAACAAGTTAACCAGCTCCTCCTAGATATAGTCATTTACATATGTGTGAGGAGCTATTTCAAAATGTCTGAGTACAGATCAACTTTCTACAACATCTCTTCCCAGAGCTACTTTCCCCTCTTTAAGGCCAGCAGACAATTGCTTAAGCAAGTATATCAAGTTTACCACTTAACCATTCTGCCACCTCAACCCCCAACCAGAATCACTACCTGACTTTACAAATGTAATCAATCTAGATAGAGGCTTGATAATTCTTCCAGACTGTATGTGTTGGGCTCAGAGGTTTGGTGCAACACTGGCTTGAAGATGCTGGATTCAAATGTTGCTCTGGTACCAGAGTGGATCATGAACAATTGTTCTCATGATGGGGCAGTGATGAGCTATGATTGTGCAGTGATAGTACGTTTCTGCAATTTCTGCGATTAACAGTTCCCTCCAATGGGCAAAGTATGAACCGACAATAGTTGTTCCTTTCTATTAAGACCTCTCATCCACACTATTATCCCGTTTGGCAACTATTTAATGTTCATGATATTTAATAACGTTGCAGATATTGATGACGCTGTTCTTTACAGTAAACATACTTGTCACATTTGGGATTCATCTGTGGGACCAACCTTTTTGGGAAGGATAGGGAGTTCAGCTCTCTTCCAATTAATAATTCTGATGGTGGATAAGTCACATCTGAGTAGAATGGACTGATATTTCAGCAAAGCTATTGAGAAGTAAGTGCATTTTTTTCAAAAGGGAGTCAACAACTTGCACCCATTGTTCTGCTCCATCAGACTCAGGGAACTGGTTGTGTGTTGGAATCTGAAAATGGTTGCAAACCCGTCAACAACCTCACTGGCAAATTATGCTCCATTATCACATTTGACCACATCAGGGAGCCCATGAGTAGCAAATACTTCAAATTAATTCAATAAATAGAACTCTAATAACTGCATTGGTAATGGTAATTACATCAATACACCATGAGATATAAATCAATAGTGATTAGGAAAGGGTGTCCCCTGAATGTAAATAAGTTTCTTCCCAATCTTTGCCAAGCTCCAGTAGGAAAGGTGGTAGGGACTAATGGTTCTGTGTGTGTTCAGCTCTGTGTACAGCATATTTTACATACTGTTTTGAGATTTTCTATTTCTTTTGTGATCACTGGCGACTACACAGACACAAGTTCTGAGTCTTCATTTGGTAATATCGGTGTCTTCGTTCTGAGCAAAGACGGAATGACCAGTCTCTCACACAATACCAACAGGTCATCCATAATAATGAGATGTTATTGATCTTCAAAGTAAGTCTTCACTGTCAAAACATTGGGTTTTTATATCTGCCCAAGCTTTGAAACAATAGCAATGGATGTTAATGGACTCTGGTTTTTTTGTTTTTGCTTTTGTCTGATTTGACTCTGTTTATATTGTGTTGCTGATGTTGTTCACAAGCTCAAGTCTTCACTCGCCACTGTGAGATTGTCCACAGTCACTCTGAAGAGAGCATCTGCTAATTCCGTTCAGCTCATTTTGTATGTGTTGGTCCCATGGCAAACCTCGTGAGGTGAAAATAAAATTGCTGTTATCTGTGAAGGCACCTTTACCAACTCTTTCTCATCCAAGAGGGAGACCAATGGGTTGCGGCTGTTCTCTGTGAGGGCTTTGAGGCCAAGCACATACCCTGGATATCATTCATTTGCACTTGTTTCCATGAACAAAGCTCTAGATGCATGATATATTGGTTTCCTGTGTCCTTTTGGTTATTCCTGAACGAATTTAAGGGTGGCGCGGTGGCTCAGTGGTTAGCACTGCTGCCTCACAGCCCCAGTGTCCCAGGTTTGATTCTGGCATCGGGCAACTGTCTGTGTGGAGTTTGCACGTTCTCCCCGTGTCTGTGTGGGTTTCCTCTGGGGGCTCCGGTTTTCTCCCACAATCCAAAGATGTGCAGGTTAGATGAATTAGCCATGTTAAATTACCCATAGTGTTAGGTGCATTAGTCAGAGGGAAATGGATCTGGGTGGGTTACTCTTCGGTGGGTCGGTGTGGACTCGTTGGGCCGAAGGGCCTGTTTCCACACTGTGGGGAATCTAATCATCAAATTCTGCACCCACACCTGTAGCTGAAACATCTGCAGCAATAATAGACAGGAATTATGGGTGACTGATCCACCAGCACCTTCCATCCCCACATTTTCTTGGAAGAAGTGACATTCTTATAATGGAAATGACGTTGTTTTTGTTTATGTGGAGTTTTTTTTGCTAGATATTGTAGTCAATCACTCCCAGCATCAAAGGATTTAAAACCCCCTTGGGATTGTTTGTCATACAATTGTTGGGAGTGTTTGTACCATATGAAATTGACAGGTTCTGACGGTCTTTTGAAGTAAACTGTCATTTTTGTTCCCTGAATTTTCCTGTATCTGTTCTGAATGTCTAGCATAACAACACAATCAGAATAGCTTTATCAAGTGTGAGATCTTCCTGTGATTCTAAAATTCAGACAGTCCAACGTCAACTCTGTCTCTAATTAGTTCTGGTGCAATGCCCCAGATTCACAACTATCCTGTATCCCATTGACACTGTATCCTGCACTCTGGTCTGTTATCCTGGTACACTTGTATAGTACTAAATGTTTGCAAACCACATAAGACAATAGTTTTCACTTGGTAGATGTGATAGTAATAAATCAAACCAAATCATAAGATTCAGACAGTATATAAAAATCACGAATGAAGTTGCCAACGGGTCCTACAGAATAAAATAATGTGTTAATGTGATCAGCTTGACATTTGGTGTGTAGGCTGATGTAATTCTGAATCTCATGAATTGCTTCTTCCATGCTGATTCATTGTCTGAACTGGTTGTAAGTTTGAATCTGCTTGGAGATGTAGTAACTTGCTCTATTTTTTAATAATTCATGGATGTGGATGTCTATGGCTAGGTCAGCAATTATTGCCCGTCCCTAACTGCCTAGAGCACAGTTAAGAGTCAACCACATTGCTATGGGCCATGAAATTATGGAACTTTATAAAAGTAATTTAAATTCTGCTGCACCTTCAGCTTTGACTTTTTAAGTTTAAATGATGGCTTCAAATCAATTGATATATAGCTTGTCATACAATTGTTTGGAGAGTTGTACCTTATGAAGTTGACAGATTCTGACGGTCTTCTGAAGTAAATTCTTTGAAGAGTTAACATAGAACATAGAACATAGAACATAGAACATAGAACAATACAGCACAGAACAGGCCCTTCGGCCCACGATGTTGTGCCGAACTTCTATCCTAGATTAAGCACCCATCCATGTACCTATCCAAATGCCGCTTAAAGGTCGCCAATGAATCTGACTCTACCACTCCCACGGGCAGCGCATTCCATGCCCCCACCACTCTCTGGGTGAAGAACCCACCCCTGACATCTCCCCTATACCTTCCACCCTTCACCTTAAATTTATGTCCCCTTGTAACACTCTGTTGTACCCGGGGAAAAAGTTTCTGACTGTCTACTCTATCTATTCCTCTGATCATCTTATAAACCTCTATCAAGTCACCCCTCATCCTTCGCCGTTCCAACGAGAAAAGGCCGAGAACTCTCAACCTATCCTCGTACGACCTACTCTCCATTCCAGGCAACATCCTGGTAAATCTTCTCTGCACCCTCTCCAAAGCTTCCACATCTTTCCTAAAGTGAGGCGACCAGAACTGCACACAGTACTCCAAATGTGGCCTAACCAAAGTCCTGTACAGCTGCAACATCACCTCACGACTCTTGAATTCAATCCCTCTGCTAATGAACGATAATACTCCATAGGCCTTCTTACAAACTCTATCCACCTGAGTGGCAACCTTCAAAGATCTATGTACATAGACCCCAAGATCCCTCTGTTCCTCCACCTGACCAAGAACCCTACCATTAACCCTGTATTCCGCATTCTTATTTGTTCTTCCAAAATGGACAACTTCACACTTGGCAGGGTTGAACTCCATCTGCCACTCCTCAGCCCAGCTCTGCATCTTATCTAAGTCCCTCTGCAGCCGACAACAGCCCTCCTCACTGTCCACAACTCCACCTATCTTTGTATCATCTGCAAATTTACTGACCCACCCTTCGACTCCCTCATCTAAGTCATTAATAAAAATTACAAACAGCAGAGGACCCAGAACTGATCCCTGCGGAACTCCACTTGTAACTGGACTCCATGCTGAAAATTTACCATCTACTACCACTCTCTGCCTTCGACCGGTTAGCCAGTTTTCTATCCAATTGGCCAAATTTCCCTCTATCCCATGCCTCCTGACTTTCCGCATAAGCCTACCATGGGGAACCTTATCAAATGCCTTACTAAAATCCATGTATACTACATCCACTGCTCTACCCTCATCCACATGCTTGGTCACCTCCTCGAAGAATTCAATAAGACTTGTAAGGCAAGACCTACCCTTCACAAATCCGTGCTGGCTGTCCCTAATCAAGCAGTGCCGTTCCAGATACTCGTAAATCCTATCCCTCAGTACCCTTTCCATTACTTTGCCTACCACAGAAGTAAGACTAACTGGCCTGTAATTCCCGGGGTTATCCCTATTCCCTTTTTTGAACAGGGGCACAACATTTGCTACTCTCCAGTCCCCTGGTACCACCCCCGTTGCCAGTGAAGACGAGAAGATCATTGCCAACGGTACTGCAATTTCCTCTCTTGCTTCCCACATAATCCTAGGATATATCCCGTCAGGCCCGGGGGACTTGTCTATCCTCAAGTTGTTCAAAATGTCCAACACATCTTCCTTCCTAACAGATATCTCTTCTAGCTTATCAGTCCGTTTCACACTCTCCTCTTCAACAATACAGTCCCTCTCGTTCGTAAATACTGAAGAGAAGTACTTGTTCAAGACCTCTCCTATCTCTTCCGACTCAATACACAGTCTCCCACCACTGTCCTTGATCGGACCTACCCTCGTTCTCGTCATTCTCAGGTTTCTCACATACGCATAGAATGCCTTGGGGTTATCCTTGATCCTATCCGCCAGGGATTTTTCATGCCCTCTCTTAGCTCTCCTAATCCCTTTCTTCAGGTCCCTTCTGGCTATCCTGTATCCCTCCACTGCTCTGTCTGAACCTTGTTTCCTCAACCTTATGTAAGCCTCCTTCTTCCTCTTTACTAGACATTCAACCTCCCTCGTCAACCAAGGCTCCCTCACACGACCATTTCTTTCCTGCCTGATCGGTACATACATATCAAGGACACGTCGTATCTGCTCCTTGAAAAAGTCCCACATTTCCACCACATCCTTCCCTGACAGCCTATGCTCCCAACGTATGCTCCTCAAATCCTGTCTTACAGCATCGTAATTTCCCTTCCCCCAATTGTAGAAACTTCCTTGTTGTGCGCACCTATCTCTCTCCATAACCAAGGTGAAAGTCACAGAATTGTGGTCGCCATCACCAAAATGTTCACCCACTAACAAGCCCACCACTTGTCCCGGTTCGTTGATTGATGAGGGAAGTGATGTAGATGTCACATACATGGGACTTTAGTAAGGCATTTGATAAGGTTCCCCATGATAGGCTGATGAAGAAGGTGAAGTCACATGGGGTCCAAGGTGTACAAGCTAGATGGATAGAGACTAGTCGAGCAACAGGAGACCGAGAGTAGTAGTGGAAGGGAGTTTCTCAAAATGGAGACCTGTAACCAGTGGTGTTCTACAGGGATCTGCACTGGGACCACTGTTGTTTGTGATATACATAAATGATTTGGAGGAAGGTGTAGGTTGCCTCATTAGCAAGTTTGCAGATGACACTACAATTGGTAAGAAGCAGATAGTGAAGGAGACTGTCAGAGAATACAGCAGAATATAGATAGATTGGAGAGTTGGGCAGAGAAATGGCAGATGGAGTTCAATCCAGACAAATACGAGGTGATGCATTTTGGAAGATCCAATTCAAGAGCGAACTATCAAGCAAATGGAAATGTCCTGGGGAAAATTTGATGTACAGAGAGATCTGGGTGTTCAGGTCCATTGTTTCCTGAAGGTGGCAATGCAGGCAAGTAAAGTGGTCATGAAGGCATATGGCATGCTTCCCTTCATCAGACAGGGTATTGAGTACAAGAGTTGGCAGGTCATATTATAGTTGTATAAGACTTTGGTTGGGCCACATTTGGAATACTGCATACAGTTCTGGTCATCACATTATCAAAAGGATGTGGATGCTTTGGAGAGGGTGCAGAGGAAGTTCACCAGGATATTGCCTGGTATGGAGGGCATGAGCTATGAGGAGACTCTGAGTAATTAGGATTTTCATTGGAAAGAAGGAGGTTGAGGGGAGACCTGATTGAGGCCTACAAAATTATGAGAGGTGGAGACAGTGTGGATAGCAAGAAACTTTTTTTCCCAGAGCAGAGGACACAATTATTAGGGGTCACGAGTTTCAAGTGAGAGGGGAAAAGTTTAGGGAAGATATATGTGTAAAGTTCTTCACGCAGAAGGTGGTGGGTGCCTGGAATGCGTTGCCAGTGGAGGTGGTGGGGGCGGGAACAATAACATCATTTAAGATGCATCTAGACAGATACATAAATGGGCAAGGAGCAAAGGGATACAGATCCTTAGAAAATAGGCAACAGGTTTAGATCATGGATTTGGATCAGCATAGGCTTGGAGGGCCAAAGGGCCTGTTCCTGTGCTGTAATGTTCTTTGTTGTCAGACATTCAGGAAATAAAAGGGCCCATTTACTTCAGAAGACCATCAGAAACTGTCAGCTTCATACCATCCAAGCACTCCAAACAATTGCATGATAAAGTCTAAAGGAGTTTTCAAACCCTTTGACACTATGAGTCACTGAGTGAGGTGTTAAAACATCTTTGAAATGACAATTACATTTTAATTACTGATAAAGCAAGATAAGATGTTCTCTTACATTAATCAGTTGCTGTTTTGTCCTGTCTTTAAGTTTCTTCCTGCAGATCTACTTTGAATTTTCTTAATTGTAAAAGCATTTTTCATCACTGCATTGGAAAGATATTACTTCCATAAAGTGTAAAACTAATTTTAAAGCATTTGAGGTTGTGTAAATCTAGCTTCCCAACATAAAAACGTCAGATGGTGGTTTTGCACCATCTTGCCTTTCCCCTTGGCCATTCCTCTTGGCGGGTTTTTCATCTTTATTCACAAGAAGCAGAATTCACATGTCCCTCTTTCTTTGCGCCTTTTCGAATTGAAATAATGGTGTCTCACTTTCGTGCACCTATACACTTTTCTGTTATTCAGTCAAAATTTCTTCTGCTTCCAAAATCTTCTGCCTTCCACCTTTAGGTTCTAATCTCTCAAACTATGCTATTGCTTACAGAATTGCCCTTTCCGGAAGAATTTTCTTACAGCTTATTATAAACATTTTCGCATCATTAAAAATAATGATGTTCATTTCAAGAAAGATAATAAATGTGTCTTTTCCCAGGCTTGCAGGTCAGAATTGCACCACTGAAGTAAGCTTTTTCATTCTCTTCCCCTTAAGGATTCAATTTACACCTTGGAGCACGACGTTAACAATTTCTATCCTGGATCGCAACTTGGAAATGCTGCTTCCCTGTAATTTAAATGGGACTTTTCCTAGACCTCACTGGTTTTTTTTGTATTTCTGTTCCCCCTGGACTGGCTGCTTTAAGCTTTCTGCTACCTTCTTCTCATACAGACTGAACGAATGCTGCTTTTGTCCTTCCAAGAGTTCATTGTCTGAGTTACTGCAGCTGCTGACTGGTTTACAGTATCTATTTTAAAAGCTAACACTTTCTTACAAATTAAAACTCACACAACACCAGGTTATAGTCCAACAGGTTTATTTGGAAGCACTAGCTTTTGGAGTGCAGCTCCTTCATCAGGTGGTTGCAGAGGTTAAGATCTTGCTCACACAAGTCTAGTGTCATGGAGAAGTGATACAGTAAACAATCTTAGATTAAAACTTTCATCTTTTATAATGGGATATGCTGGTTTCTGTTCTTTGATATATAAACCCCAGAACTTCTTTTAACTTACATTCTCAAGATAGCTCAGCTTTTTAAACAATAGGTGTGAAGTCTGTCTGTGTCCCAGTGCTATGTCAGACTAACAAATCCTCTGCAGAGTTTTACACCCCAGTCCAACACCAGCACCACCAAAAGTCATTTCTTATAGAAGTAATTTGCATGTTTCCTCTTTTGAGAAAGGTCAAATATTGCAAATGCTCTAAGTCTTTAACAAATGTAAAAAAATGCTCAGAAAACTCAACAGGTCTGGCAGCATCGGTGGAGAGAGAAGAACAGAGTTAATGTTTGGAGCCTGGTACAAATCTTCTTCAAAACCCTGCCGAATAGTCAGAGGGATTCTGGAGAAGAGTCATACCGGACTCGAAACATTAATTCTATTTCACTCTCCACAGACCTGCTGGAGTTTCTCCAGCTTTCTCTATGTTTCCTCTTTCTTCTGTGATGAATCTGAGGATTCTTGATGATGATTTCTTCACATTTGAGGAAGAGATGTCCATAGCTGGTACCTTGTGCTACTAGGCCTTCTTTGAGTACAACTGCTCCCACTCACCCTCAATCCTACTCTATGGGGCTACTACCTGTGTTACGTAATGAAGGATTAACCAGTCTTTGACAGAATAGCCACACATTTGAATTACAAGAAGTAGTTCAGAATTAGAATTCGAATTAGCTTTATTGTCACATGTACTGAAATGAGTACAGTGAAATATTTAGAAGTTGTCACAGCACCATCTTAGGTAATAAGGCACTGAGGTACAGCATCTTCAGCTACAAGATCTTAGAAAACTGGAGAAATAAAACGTCCAGCATTGCAGAAATAAAGTCCAAAACAAGAGTCTTCCTATCCAGACCACGCTGGCACCTAGCCTCTAGTCCGCTCCGGGATTCACGCAGAGGTTCTTGAGGCTGGGAGATTGCTCAGGATTGAAAGGTGTGGCATCCGAAAAGCACAGTAGGTCAGGCAGCATCCAAGGAGCAGGTGAACTGATGTTTTGGGCATAAGCCCTTCATCAGGCATGCAGGTACATTCCTCATGAAGGGCTGATGCACGAAATGTCAATTCTCCTGCTCTGCTTGCTTTTGCAGTGCCACACTTTTCAACCGTGGTCTACAGCATTCACAGTCCTCACACTCTCCAGAATCACCTTACACACACACAAACACACACACACATAGACAGACACACACACACACATAAACAGACAGACGCACACAGACACACACACACAGACACACATACACAGACACACATAAACAGACACACAAAAACAAGTGCCAGAGACACAAAAACATAGAGAGAAAGAGATAAGAGTAACTGAATCTCTAACACATTCATGAAATATTGATTAACTTAAGAGCAACACGAGGACATCTGAAAGATAGAGAGACACAGAAGAGAGAGAAAATAATTATTCTGCTCTCTTCGCGTTTAATTTTGTATGCCCCAGTTTTGTACTGATTCTTTGATGACTACCCTGACTTAGATTACATTGCTTCCAAATTGGTCACTTTGCTAATTAAATATTTAATTCCATGCACCTTTCCAAATATAGGGTCTTCACTCTCAGAATACTGAACACCTGTACTCAGAGTCTTTTCCAACGTGTCAACGTTTCAAAGATAATTGTACAAAATATCGAAGTCCAGCCTCATCAATGAAAATGTCTGCACTGGAGTCAGGCACCTTTGAGAAACAGCACAGTTATCAATCTGCTGAACGATAACAGCTTGTGTTGACTGGATGCTTGTGCTAAGTGCTCCTAATCAGACCTGGATCTTTTTCTTTTCATTACCAATAGGCATTCACCATTGTGTGCTCATGTTTCACAATCCACAGAGTGATCTACATCGCCATCCATTCAAAAGCATTAAAATTCAGCTGCCCAGCCTCAGTGCAGCGGCTTAAATTGTCCAGGGTCTTCTGAGTATTATCAATGGCCTCCAGTTTAGGGACTTGGCCACATAGCTGTCATGTGAGGAATTATTACTGTATTGTTGGAAGTGCATCTAAACCTCATCACTGATGATAAATGTGAACAGTAATAATTGGATGGCGACAGACAGGAAGCATTATGAGGACCTGCACTCTGTGTTCTCAGTTTTGGTGTGATATTATTCAGCATTTGACAGGACATAAATTATTCTGAAAGCAACTGTAGCTGCCCAAATGAAAGCTCCAAGATGTCTCAAACAGGAATATTTTTATTGTATAGAATATTAATATTTCCCAACAGAGACAGAATAAAGGTACGTTTAAAATTAACTTCTTAGTTGAAACATAGAAAAGGGTAACATTGAAATATTGAAAACAGGAGCAGGAGTAGCCCATTCTGCCCTTCCAACTTGCTCCACCATTCAATAGAATCATGACCGATAATCTAACTCAGTTTCTGTTCCTGCTTTTTCCCCATACCCTTTGATCCCTTTAACCTCAAGAATTATATATAACTCTTTCTTGAAAATACTCAATGTTTTGTCCTCAACTGCTTTCTCTGGCAGAGAATTCCACAGGCTCCCCACTCGCTGGGTGAAGAGATTTCTCCTCATCTCAGTCCTAAATATCTTACCTTAGAATGTGAGAGACAAAGAAACTGCAGAGGCTGGAATCCAAAGTAGACAGGCAGGAGGCTGGAAGAACAAGGCAAGCGAGGCAGCATCAGGAGGTGGAGAAGTCAACGTTTCAAATGTAACCCTTCTTCAGGACCTGGGACCTTAGACTGTGAGCCCTCGTTCTGGAGAACTGAGATATTAGGGAGACTTTTTTGGGTGATTCCCACTCCTGGAATGGTGTTCCTACATGAAAGAGGTTTAGAAGCCACCGCACTGCAATAGCCAGGAATCGAACCCAAGTCAAACTGCTTGGAAGGCAGCTATGCTCACCACTATACCACCATTGGTCAGCATCTACAGTCCTCACTTTTGCCTTCCGACATGAAAGAGTCTTTCTAAAGACAAACTAAATATACAAGGCTAGAAAAAGGTGGGGAGCAGTACCAAAAGACTTGATCTTGATGGCCTAGTTGTGTTATCATTAGACTATTAATCCAGAGACCCAGGGAATATTCTGAGGACCTGATTCAAATCCTGGCCAAGGCAGATGGTGGAATTTTAATTCAATGATAAATCTGGAACTAAGAGCCTAATGATGATTGTGAAATCAATGTTAATTGTTACAAAAACCCCATCTGGTTCACTCATGTCCTTCAGGTAAGGAAATTGTCATCCTCACCTGGTCTGGCCTACATGTGACTCCAGACCCATAGCGATGTAGTTGACTCGACTGCTCTCACGGAAATTAGGTATGGGCAATAAATGCTGACCTATCCAGTGATGCCCACATCCTGGGAATTAATAAAAAAAGATATAATGGGCCAAATTGTCTCTTTTCATGAATTGTAACCATTCTGTGATTCAGAAGCAGCAAAGTGACATGAGTAGGAATGTAGCACAGAGGTAAACGAGACAGACAGCAAAGCAAGACTGTGAGACTAGAGACTTGGATACGAATCTCCCAGCCCCAGGGTGGAGTGAAAGCCAGCTCAAAGCACTCCAGTCAATGGGAATCCTCCTACAGGGGGACCCAAGGCATCATATCCACCCATGAAATGGAGGCAAACAGACAATTTTAAATTAACTACACACTTAGGCATCCATTTCTTGGGTTGTGGGGGGGGGGGGCAGACTATCCTCCCGTCATGTGCAGACACAGCATATGAAGCCTTTCCCTTACAGCAGCTAGAGGCAAGACACCATTGGGGAATGAGGTTGCATCTTTCTTAAAGAGACGTCCCTGGGCAGGGAAGCTGCCCCTACCTCACCCCACTCCAATGGTTTTTAATTTTAGTCTTGGCCCTCCATCCTCGGGTTGCCAGGTTTACAAAGTTCTGAGCAGAGGCAGCAGCATCTGTCCAGCCTATTGGCCATCTGTGATTGGATAGCAAATCCAGAGGTGGACACTTAGGAGAGTGCCTAAGAGAGTAAAAGTCTGAGCTGGTCCCACTGCCAGCAAGTACAGGGTCATAACTCTCATCTTTTCATGAAGTCCCAGATTCTGTGGTAAAGTCCAGCTCATTGGAGACAAAGGACAGAACAGTAACAAAAAGAAACACACATTCGAACAAGAAATGGATAAATCGAGTCAACACGTCACTCTGTGGTAAATTCACTGCCATCATGCTCTTTAAGGATCTATAGGACCTGCTTAGTACAGTATGATAGACAGACACTGCTCACTGGTCTAAATAGAGGGGGCTTTCCAATTGAACAAAAAGCAGTGCATTATATATTAACAAACAATTAACAGGTTACATTAATATAATTGTTTGTTTGATGTTAGTTCTTTGTTAGTACAGAACCTGAATACTGCTAAAACAAAGACAGTTATTAAAGCTTGCACTCATCAGGATAATCGGCAAGAATACCAGTTTAATGGAAATACAATCTTTTAGCATTGAAGGTTTCTTTTGTAATCAGCCTGGTCAGACAGGTCATGGCACACCTCTGGAGCAGGTGGCACAAGAAGCTGGGCCTTGTGGCCCTGAGTCAGGGACATTATCACAACATCGACGATTGTGGTGCTGGAAAAGTACAGCTGGTCAGGCAGCATCCAAGGAGCAGGAAAGTCGACATTTCAAGCATAAGCTCTTCATCAGGAATCAGGGGATGGTTTGAGGGGGCTGAGAGATAAATGGGAGGGAGGGTGGGTCTGGGAGGAAGGTGATTCTAGATTAGAGTGGTGCTGGAAAACCACAGCAGTTCAGGCAGCATCCGAGGAGCAGGAAAATTGACATTTCGGGCAAAAGCCCTTCATTGGCTGAATTGTTGTGCTTTTCCAACACAACCCTAATCTCGAATCTGGTTTCCAGCATCTGCAGTCCTTGTTTTTACCTGGGAGGGAGGTGGCTGGGAATCCGATAGGTAGATGAAGATGGGGGTGAAGTTGATCAGTCGGATAGGAGGGTGGAGCAGATAGGTGGGAAGGAATATGGACATGTAGGACAGGTTAAGAGGGCAATGCCAAGTTGGAGGATTGGGGGTAAGGTGCGGGGGGGGGAGGGTAAATGAGGAAACTGGTGAAATCCACACTCGAAATGTCAACTCTCCTGCTCCTCGGATGCTGCCTGACCAGTTGTGCTGTTCCAGCACCGCACTCTTTGTCTGTGATCTGCAGTCCTCACTTTTTCCCAGACATTATCACAGTGTTCTGTCCCTCCCCCCATCCTGTTTCAGATCCATGCAAGGACATAACAGGAGTTTCCAAACATGGTAGAGACGCTGAGCAAAAAAAGGTACAGAGGTGGAAAGGAGGGAAAAGAATAAAGGTTTAAAAGAAGAGAGAAAAAAGTAGAAGAAGTAAAAGAAATTTCAAGAAAAATGGATAGAAACGAAAAAGAAAAACTACATGAGAGAAGGACTTAAGAAAAAGACATAGAAGAACATATAGAGCAAATCAGAAAGATAAAACAAACAAGAGAATGCAGGCAGAGAAGGGTGACAAAGAGAGCATTCCATGTTACAGAAGCAATAGATTGGTTCTGGTAATAGAACACACGCTGATTCCAGGATTAAAATCTACTTGCCATAACATATTGCAAAAATTGCAATTTTAAAGAGACAGATTGTCAAACATATTATTATAGCACTGAAGGTCATAAACTTTACATCTGTGCTCTGATTCCCACTACGAAAACTCTCACAATCATTTCCCGTCATCATTCCTTTAATATACTTTGAAAATAACCAGATGACCCTACGTTCTGTGTAATTTTCTGTATACTGCAGGAGCCTGAGCAATGAGTCGGAGGAAGAAAGCGATGCGCTTTAAAACATCAAATGCTCAAACATACGCTTAAAATTCCTTTTACAGATCATGAGACAAACGAAGAGATGCTTGAAACTGCGACAGTGAAAAGAACTCTTTTGGGTGCACAAAGTTAAAAAATCACACAACACCAGGTTATAGTCCAACAGGTTTAATTGGAAGCACACTAGCTTTCGGAGCGACGCTCCTTCATCAGGTGGTAATGGAGGGCTCAATCCTAACACAGAATTTATAGCAAGAATTTACGGTGTGATGTAACTGAAATTATACATTGAAAAACTGATTGTCTGTTAAGCCTTTCATCTGTTAGAATACAGTGATAGTTTCACTTCTTTCATGTGTAAATCACAAAACCTTTTTTTAAATATAAAAAGTTGCATTCTCGGGTTAGCTGTTAACAATGGTGATATGTTGAAGGTGTTGGTCCCCTGTGTTCTCTGTCTATGCCATGATGTTTAGATTGATTCTAATCTAAAAAGTGAGATAGCAGAGTTTTACATGAATTCCTGCAGTTTTTGAGCTCAGAGTTCTACATGAATGCATGCAGTCTTTTGGGTGCTGCTGTTTAAAGATAAGTCATTTGATTAGAGCTGAAAAGCGGCTGGGTCCCTTTATAGGGCAAAGTGAAGGGGTTGCAGAGGAGAGTTTGAGCGTAGCTGGCTGATGATGTCACAGAACAGTTGCAGATAAGCTACAGTGGCTGTGTGAGAATGGTGTCAGGCAGACAAATACAGACCATGACAGCAGGAGTAATTACAAACAGAACAGAATGAGAAGGGGAGAGTCAGGGAATATTAAAACCATCATCCCGGTTTTCATATCTCTGTATGGCCTCACCTTTCCGAACCTTTACATCCTCCTCCCGTCCCACAACCTATCACGTTGATGATAATGTTTTGACAATTAGTAAGTCATCAAGCCTTGATTCACTCCAAGGGTTAGTCCACTTAAAACAGTAACGCATATTACAAATTGTGGAGCAGACATTACAGCAAATCAATTGATTCCTTTGTAATTAGATTAGACTGGTACAGTGGTTAACACTACTGCCTCACAGCACTGGGAACCCAGGACCTGGGTTCAATTCCAGCCTTGGGTGACTATCTGTGTGGAGTTTGCATATTCTCCCCTTGTCTGCGTAGGTTTCCACCCACAGTCCAAATGTTCAGGTTAGGTGGATTAACCCTGATAAATGTAGAGTTACAGGGACAGGATAGAGGGGTGGGATGTCCATCAGAGGATTGGTGTGGACTTAATGGGCCAAATGGCCTGCTTCCACACTGTAGGGATTACAGGTGCACAGCTGATTTGTTATAATAGCCAAGGCTATGGGCCAAGTGCTAGAAAGTGGGATTAGTGAAGATAGGTTAACACAGACTCAATGGGCTGAAGCGTCATTTCTGTGCTATATGACTCCATGACTAACCACCAGAGTCATGATGTTGTCTACCCACAGTCTTTAAAAGCAAAGTCTCTTAAAGCATAATACAGACAATCTTTTGAGAATTGGACAATCCTTTAATTCTGGCCTCCTGCACATCTCCAACTTTTATCCCTGTGACACAGGTGATCATACCTTCAGATATTTCAACTGCAAGTCCCTGAATTTTCTCCTGAACCTCCTCCTCTCCTCCTTTAAGATGCTCCTTAAACCTGAAAACTTTGACAAAACATTTGGCCACCTGCCCTATTATCCTAACGTGTGCACAGTGTCAAACCTTGTAGGAAAGAAGTCAGCTAGGAGTAGGAGTCCTGAGCTTGTGAACAGGATAGCTGTAATCATCTGAGAGCTAGAGAATCAGGATGGGGAATTGGAGCAGGCAGGAAGCTAATGGACACATTGGCAGAGCAACAGGCAACACCCATGAGCTAGAGATGCCTCATGGAGGTGAGCAGTCAGGGGCAAGAGCAGAGTTTCAGAATGATAGGCTTCTACACTGATGAGGCAGTGCCACTGATGGCACAGAGTGAAGCCATTGCCAATGGACAGGGAGTAGGGAGGTGGCAGTGAAGAGGAGACTTAGGCAGACCATCTGGAGAAAACCCAATTTTGGGGGGCCGCAAGGACAGAT
This sequence comes from Chiloscyllium punctatum, assembly GCF_047496795.1. NCBI lineage: Eukaryota > Metazoa > Chordata > Chondrichthyes > Orectolobiformes > Hemiscylliidae > Chiloscyllium > Chiloscyllium punctatum. The sequence goes on from NC_092783.1 coordinate 55,139,966, forward strand.
AGAGCCCATTTTCTGTCTGGAAGGCAATCTGTGTTATGGTGTCATGGGAACTTAGACCATAAGGCACAGGAGTAGGCCATTCAAACCATCGAATCTGCTCCATCATTCTATGAGTTCCTGGCCCACCTGATAATCCTCAAATCCACTTTCCTGCCTTATAACCCTTGATTTCATTACTGATTTAAAATCTATCTATCTCAGTCCTGAATATACTGAATATACTCAGTCCTGAAGATTCACCCTCCACTGCCCTCAATGATAAAGAATTCCACAGGTTTACTACCCTGTGAAAGAAGAAATTCCCCCTCATATCTATCTTGAAATTGCAACCATTTGTTCTGAGTCCCAGACTTTTCCATAAAGTAGAACAACCTCTCCTCACTTCTCCTGTCACATCCCCAAAGAATACCACAGGTTGTTCTGCTATAACATGCGTTTCATTAACGCATATTCGCTGTAACGCCATTTACAAATTGGGAACACTGTTTCCAAAGCATGAACTTTTAAAACGTGTGTTGGCTCTAACATGATTACATCGCCAACACTTTAAGCGCTATTTCTAAAGCTTGATTTTTCTACAACATGGGGTTGTACAAGAATGTAACCATTGTGTTCTAAAAGAACTACTTGTACATGGTTAAATATCACACAACACCAGGTTACAGTCCTGTTGGACTATAAGCCTGTTGGACTATAACCTGGTGTTGTGTGATTTTTAACTTTGTCCACCCTAGTACAACACCGGACCGGCATCTACAAGTCATGGTGACCATCAATACCTGGATATGTTTCAATAAGGTCACCTCTCAATCTATAAATTCCGCACAGGGCCAACTTACTCAACTTTGCCTGAAAGACAGTTCCTCCATACCTAGGGTCAGCCAATGAACCTTCTCCAAAGTAGTCCTGAAGAAGTCAACAGCCAAAATGTTGACTTCTCCAATTCCTGATGCTGCCTGGCTTGCTGTGTTCTTCCAGCCTCACGTTTGTCTATTTTGGATTCCAGAATCCGCAGGTTTATTGTCTCAGGGAACCTTCCCTGGACTACAGTAGTGTTTAGCAGCAGAAATTTCTGCAAGTCTACCTGCTTATCCAGCTGATTAGCAATCAGATGTTATGGCCTATAACAATATCCTGCAAATCTGCGACGCTCGGCATCTAACCTGTAAATCAGTCATGCTTCTAAGTAATGCTTTTCCACTAACGTTCATCAAAATGCATTGTCGATGAAACAAAGACTGCCATTTTCATTATCTTCATGCCCCATTGTGTTTAAGTTGCCTGTTGCATTGGGAAACATGACAAATCCCATCATGGTATCAAACTGAGAGAGCTCTAGATGCTAGTCTCCAATCAGTCAATTAATGAAAACTGCTTGTGCAAAGACAACAGAAACCAGGGGCGGATTACAAAGTAAACACATTTGAAAACACAAAAATTACAAAGAGAAACAGCCAACTCACTTCACTTTATCTTGTTACTGACTGATATTTGGAAAAGAACGACTATGGGGCAATAATCGCACACAGCCAGCCTTGACATTGTTTGTTTATTAGATTAGATTCCCTACAGTGTGGAAACAGGCCTTTCGGCCCAACAAGTCCACACCGACCCTCCGAAGAGCAACCCACCCAGACCTACCCCCCCCTCCCGACCAATGCACCCAATATCATGGACAATTCACCTGACCTGCACATGTTTAGAATGTGGGAGGAAACCAGAGCACCCGGAGGAAACCCACGCAAACACAGGGAGAATGTGCAAACTCCACACAGACAGTTGTCCGAGGCTGGAATCAAACCTGGGACCCAGGCGCTGTGAGGCAGCAGTGCTAACCACTGAGCCACCGTGCCACCCTGTGTGATGTGAATGATGCCCCAAAGCCAGCAGTGAAATTCAAGGCTCCGCTGTGTGAATTCTTCACATCCCTGCTGCGATCTGCCAGATTGTTCCTATTCAGATGAGGCTGACAAGTCAACACCAGACGGTAATGCAGATGCCACGATCGCATACCAGAAAATCACAGAAATATTCCGACATTACATGTCAAGACTCTGTCAGATTTTAACTCCTCAAGGTCTAAACTACTGCTCCTTCACCAATCAGGGCAGTGTTGCGAAGATCTTTCTTCACTCGAAACGGCCGTGGGAATGGGAGTGGGGGATGATGGCCTAATGGTATTATCACTAGGCTGTTAATCTAGAGACATAGGTACTGTCATGGGGATCTGGGTTCAAATCAAATACTGGAATTTGAATCAAATAAAAATCTGGAATTTAGAGTCTAATGATAACTATGAATCCATTGCCAATTGTCAGGAAAAACCCATCTGGTTCACCAACATCCTTTAGGAAAAGAAACTGCCATCCTTACCCAGTCTGCTCTACATGTGACTCCAGCAATGTGGTTGACTTTTAACTGCCCTCCAATAAATACTGACCTAGCCAGAGATGCCCTCATCCCATGAATGAAGAAAGGGAAAAAAAAAATCCAGGACTGTGATCAATTGTTTGTTGGACACAGGGAATCAAGAGGATAGGGCAGGGAAGTGACATTGAGGTGGGAGATCCAACATGATCTCACTGAATAGCAGAACATTCTCAAGGAGGGCCTAGTCCAGCTCCTCTTTCTTGTGTGAAGCTCTATAAATAGGAAAAGTCAGATCACACAACAACTAAGTGCTCCCTGAAAGGATATTGGACCTGGATACCAGATCTCCCTGTGCTACAGTTCACCCAGGATATCCAAGTTTCCATTACAACATCCATTTTTACCTTTATGTTGTAGTTGGGTGCCATGGATGGTGAGGGTGGAGGATCCAACACTTTTTCCATCACATGGCTATCAGAAATCTCTCTTGTTCTTACCCACTGCTATTGGGACAGACTGGAAAGATTTGTAAGTTGATATTGAAACTATTTGGCTGCTTCATAATGAACACACCTATACTGGGCATTGAGCTCTGGAGTGCACCTCTGTGTCACGGCTCCTATCTGAGATCAACTCCCCCCTCAATAGAATGGGTCATTAGTTTCAACGAAATTTCTGTGCTTGCAAGTTCTTGGTGGATCTCAAGACTCAGTTTCCAAGTCTTGTAGGCACATGGTAAAGTCAGAAAACAGCAGACACGGTGTGGGTGAATAGCTAAGGTTTGTTACCGGTGGCGAGGTTGAAAAAAAACAAGGTCATCAGAAATATTTCTAAATAGTAGGCCATGAGACATCAAATGTCCAGCACTCTGAGCTGAGAGAGAATCAAATAAATATAAATGTACAAGACAGGAACAGGAGTTGGCCATTGGGACCTTCAAAGCTGGTCCACCATTCAATATGCTCATGGGAGAATCATCTAACTTGGTCCCTTGTTCCAGTTACCATCCCATACCATTTTGATGTCTAGTGGGTGCAGGCTATAAAAAGGCTTGATTTCATGAAGGAGCCGTAATGCATGGAGTTGAGCATGGAGTGAGATTCTGTATGATGGTCCAGTCTGTCCTTACTCTGAGTCTCAGCTTATCACCATCCACTGTTGGTGTAGAACAACTTGTTGTAGCTATTTGAAGTAAAGGCAAAGTTACCATAATCAGACCAAACCAAAGGGCTGCCCTCTCATTAGAGAGAGACTATTGGTGATGGTTTAACCTGAAGCTCACTTGCCTCAGGCAAGGGGACAGATTGAGAAGAGAGCCCTTCATGGTAACCTCAGCCAGCGCAGGAATTGAACCCACACTGTTGCCATCACTATACACTGCAAACCAGCTGTCCAGTCAATTGAGCTAACCTCAGCAATCTGGACATAGTAACAAAATAGCCTAAGAGTCTCAGTAAGTGGTTAGGAAGTCAAATGCAATATTAGCATTCATTTTGAGAGGTTCTAGAATACAACAGGAGAGATGCACTGCTGAGGTTGCATAAGACTCTGGTCAGACCACATTTAGAATATTGTGAGGAATTTTGGGCCCCATATTTCAGGAATGACGTATTGGCTTTGGAGAAGGTCCAGGAGGGGGTTGCAAGAATGATCCCTGAAATGAAGGGCTTGTTACATGACGAGCAATTGAGAACCCTGGGTTTGTCCTCGATAGAGTTTAGAAGGATAAGTGGAGATCTCATTGCAACATACAGAATACTGAGAGACCTGGATAGAGCGGGTGTGGAGAAGATGTTTCCACCAGAAGGAGAGACTAGGACCCGACAGCACAGCCTCAGAATGAAGGGATAACCCTTTAGAACTGAGATGAGGAGGAACTTCTTCAGCCAGAGGATAGTGACATCTGTGGACCTCATTGCCACATAAGGCTGTGGAGGCCAAGTCATTGTGTGTCTTAAGTTAGGTTCTTGATTAGTAAGGGAGAAAGGGTTACAGGGAGAAAGCAGGAGAATGGGTTGCAACATCAGGTATGATCGAAAGACAGAGAAGACTCGATGGGCCAAATGGCCTAATTCTGTTCCTATAGCCTATGGCCTTATCTCAGACTCTCTCCCTCTGAGTCTTTTCTCTGTCATGAATACATTATCAAATATATTGCCAAATGTCTTACTTTAATCCCTTACTCCACTCATGTTAATAAAATCTATGGTAAGGATATTGGAATGAATGAAGAAAAGAGAAAGGGGGAATAAAGAAAGGGGGAGAAAGGCAAGATGTAAAGGAGTTATCTGAAAGAGGGTGACTAGAAAATATGGCAAGTGTATATGCATGTGACTTATCCCCAGTCACTACTCTGCACACACTCATTGCTCTCATTTACACAAACAGCAGCCAAACTCACTGGAAGTAAGAATTCTCTGGTGAGGTTATGGCATATCTCTGACAAGAAGTGCATGCTCCAACAATTTCTGTTTTTCACACTGTCGTGTACATATTGATTGCATTTTCCTTTTGCGGTGGTTGGATGTGGCTCAGGGGGGGTCGGTTGGTACTGGAATTTCATGCAGCGGTGCAGTCAAAACAAAATGAAAGAGCCTTAAACACAGCGTTTGCTTTCAAGGGGGTGAACGGCCCTCATCATTCCGGTCATTTAAGTGACCCTGTTAGTAATTACCCTTTACCACAACTTGCAACATGTGACACTATCAATTATGGGGCTGCAATCACAATCACTGAGACAGCGAATAAGTCTGTTTATTTAAACAAATACATCAGTTTAAAACATTCTGTACTTTTAGGAAGGCAGGACAGAGACCTGCAGGTCAAAGCCTCCCTGTAAATGGATGATGTCACCATTTTGTGTTCAGATCTGCTGTCAGGGTGCAGACTCACGACCAGTTTGAACGGGCCCAGGGAGCCAAGGTAAATTGAGGCAAAAGTGACACCATGTTCTTTGGGAACTGGGCCATCCCCTTCTCCATCAGGACAGATTACTTGAAGGTGCTGTGAATATGGTTCAGAGGGGCCAGAGTATGTGCAAGACCTTGGGAGGAGTGTCACCAAGATGAGTCAGAAACTGGGCTTCTGGGACCACCATTCCCTCTCCATCATAGGTACAAGCCTGGACATCAGTTGCAAGGCATTCTCTGTTGTTGTACGTGGTGCAGGTCTGGCCTATTCCCAGAACCCGCATTGATGCAGTCTCCTGAATCATCTTCCCCTTCATCTGGAGCTCTAAGATGGACTGCGTCCACAAGAACATTACGTTAAAAATTCTGGATAAGTAGGGGAAGAAGGTACCCAATGTCACCTGGTGGTCACATATGAGTGGCTGCATCAAGCTGTGCATAGACCCTCAGAATGCAAACACTAAGTGTTACCTCGTTACTGAGGTTCTGCCTGTCTCCAGTGTGGCAAAGGACGGGCCTGGCCTCTTTGCCGCGGAACGCTCCAAGTAGTTGGACCGTTCCGTATCACCTTTCCTTTGTGGAGAAATTTGCAAAGAAAACACCTTTGACCACAAGTCCATCAGCAAGTGCTCAGCAGGTAGCGTCCTTGAGGCTCTGCCGGTAAAGGAGAGAGTAGATCCTGTCTGGTGGTTCCCCGAGCAGACTGTCAAAGACAGTTGGCAGAATGCTCCATCACCAGAACTCTCCAACGAGCACCATGACAATGCTTGGCGATGAGGAAGGCACTACCTGTGAGATCCTTCATGTACACCCCAGTTGGTCTGCACCCCCACATGATGCCCTTGACATGGCTGCCGAGGGGCCGTTGAGATGGTCACACATCTCCTTCTGGAATGTGCCTTTGCAAAGGACGTCTGGAGAGAGATGCAGTGATTTGTGTCGAGATTCACCCTGAGCAGCTCCATGATGAATGGAGCACCTGAGGTCTATAGTGTGTTCCCTGGGGCCCACACTGAGACAAACATCAACTGTGCCTGGAGGACCATCAACTCGGTGAAAGGGAAAGACGCTCTTTGATCTGCCCGAAACATAGTGATCTTTCCAAAGCAAGGAGTTGACCGTGACTGAGTGTTGCAGTCTGGCACATTCCAAGGTCCAAGAGGCATTTAGATGGGTATATGAATAGAAAGGGTTTGGAGGGATATTGGCCAGGTGCTGGCAGGAGGGACTAAATTGGGTTGGGATATCTGGTCGGCCTGGACAGATTGGACTGAAGGGTCTGTTTCCATGCTGTAGATCTCTATGACTACATGCTGAGGGGTACACTTATGCTTGGGGCAGCTGCCGCCAAGGTGCAGTGGGGAAAGACCACTGTCTAGGGTCTTTTGGCCAAAGTTAAGTGGGGGTCTATCAGACCCTCCAGGTGCCTTAGATATAATATAAATATAGTTTTGAACAAGTAAGAAATGCCTTTGGTTTGTTTGCTGGATACAGTCAAACTCCAATGTTCTGAGGAAGGGTCACGGGACCCGAAAAGTTAACTCTTGATTTCTCTCCACAGATGCTGCCAGACCTGCTGAGCTTTTCCAGCAATTTCTGTTTTTGTTATCAATGTTTGTTCATTTCTCCATGTGCTAGTGCACAGAACTGAACTGCTTGTGTGGCTATGTATGTACATAAAGATATTTTTATGAATAAAGTATACTTTTAAAGTTAAAAAAACCTGCATTTCCATAGCACCTTTCATATTCTCAGGATGTCCCAAAGTATTTTGCAACCACAGAAATACTCTATCAAGTACAGTCACTGTTAAAAACAGCAGCCTTTTTGCACACAATAAAGGGATCTTATTGGCTGTGAAGTCATTTTGGGACAACCTGAAGTTGTGTAAGGGGCTATATAAATGCAGGTGTTTTTCTCTATCTTCAACAAATTATTTTATTATCTGAGCTAATATCTCACAATCTGACTTCACGTGTTAAATTTTAATTTGAAGACACTGCAATGAGATTGCTTTTGGCTGTTTTGCTGGTGCATAATTCTTGTAGTGATGGTTATGATGGAGTGTAAGAATTCAGACATGGAGTAATTTTCATCGGTGTCCTGTGATTTTTTTTCTCAATGAGATGTGGTTCCGGATGGCAACTCCAGCATTTATTACCAATCCCTAATTGCTCCTTGAACTGCGTGGTTTGATGGGCCATTTCATTTGGAATAATTGCATTTGCTTTCAAAGGGCATTTCAGAATGATATTGCTGTGGGTCTGGAGTCACATATGGGGCAGGACAACAGACTTCCATCCCTAAAGAGCAACAATGAATCAGATGGGTCTGTACGACAATGGTTGCATTCGCCAGTTTGTTTTTTTTATTGAATTGAGATTTCACACATTCTCCCAGTGTCTGTGTCAGTTTCCTCCGGGTGCTTCAGTTTCCTCCCACAGTCCAAACATGTGCAGGTCAGGTGAATTGGCCATGCTAAATTGCCCATAGTGTTCAGGGATGTGTAGGTTAGGTGCATTAGTGAGGGGTAAATGTAGGGAATGGGTCTGGGTGGATTACTCTTCGGAGGGTCAGTGTGGACTTGTTGGGCCAAAGGGCCTGTTTCCACACTGTAGGGAGCTTAATCTAAACCATCTGCCACGGTGAGATTTGAACCTATCTTCCTACAGCATTCGTACTGGATTACGAATGCCAGTGACTTTATCAGATTGGAGAGGAAGATGTAATGTAATATCCCTCCATTTAAAATCAGTGTATGGAAGAAGCTTGTTGGGATATCTGACAGTTGTTCCACCCTCTCGCTGCTCCAAATCCTTGGGTACAGACGACAAATACAACTTTTTAACACCGAGGAGAGGGCAGACAGTGGCTCTGGTTTAATGTCTTTTCTGAAAAATGACACCACCAGCAATGCTGTCCTCTGCCAGTGCTGCATTAGCGTGACGGTCTAGAATTTATGGTTAATGCTCAAGAGTGGGCCAATGATTCCAGGACCTCTGACCCAGGGTTGTGAATGTGACCTAATGATAAAGCAAGGGATTTACATTTATACGGCATTTACTGTTGAGGACACAAGGGAGAACTCTCTTGCTCTCCTTTAAAATATAGCAAGGGGTCCTATATACAGGTGAAGTCTCCAATACCGCAGCACTCCTTCAGTACTGCACTAAAGGGTCAGCCTGGATTTTTAACAGTCGAGTCCTGGGAGGAGACTTCAAGCTGGAACATTGTGATTCAGGGACAGAAATGCTACTAACAGCACCCGTGAGAAGTTGACATAAATCTGGGAGAAACTGTACCCAAGTGCAGAGAGAAAGAATTTGACATGTTTATGAGAACAGTCAGTGACTGCTGTCGATAAAGGAAACATACAGGTGCAAGAGGCATGCAACCAGAAACCGTGGCTAACATCCAATGAGAAATGAGTTAATCTTTGAGAATCTTGCATGGTCATGGAGTTGTGTGACCCGAGGTGATATTTTTCAGTAATATTGGAAAGTGGGAGGGCACAAGACACAGAAAGAAATTGAAAACGGACTGTTGTCTGATTATTAGCTTTGTTTTGTCTCTAAGAGGAAGCAAACATAGAACATAGAAGCACCGAACAGGCCCTTTGGCCCACATTGTTTTTTGTTTAATACTAAAGGGTATTAAATCTTTCATTACAGACCATCCACAAGCATATTGGATGTCTGGATATTTCCCTTGCTCTCATGTCGCTGAGTTTTGATGGCCCTCAAGTTCTTCACCAGCATCATTTTCAATCCTGACTTTGAGTTCACAAATTATATCACACAGGAGTAGGCCATTCAGCCCATTGTGCCTGTGCAACCTTATTCCTGGATTATTCAAATAGTTACACTCAGCCACTCTTTCTCAACAAATATTTCCTTTTAAGTATTCCCGCCTTCAAAGGTACCTTCCAAACCCAAGAACCTGGATGAACAAGGGCAGCAGATGCATGGGAACACCACCTCCTGCCACTGCTGCCCTAACTCAGAAATATATCGCTGTTTCTTCACTGTCGCCTGGTGAAAATTCTGGAACTGCCTCCCTAACATCACTATGGGTTTAGCTGTACCCAATGGACTGTGGTGGCTCAAGAAGGCAGCTCACTATCATCTTCTCCAAGGCAATTACAAATGGGCAGCAGGTCTTGGCCAAGCCATTGATGCCCACATCCCATGAATGAATCATAAGAAGCTGCAGATGCTTTGCCTTTGCTTCATAGCCCCTGTCCCTCCCACTTACACTGGCTCCCAGACCTGCAACACTTTGAGTGTAAAATTCTCATTCTTACTTTCAATGGCCTCACCATTCCAATCTTGGTCGTCTCCTACATTACTGTAACCCTCCAAGGGACCAGCTTCTCTACAATTCTGGCCTCCTGCATATCCCCATCACCCACATTGGTTGATGGGAGGACCGGGCACACCTGTAAATGCATCCCCACCAAGATCATATGCATTGTTCCACAGTGAACAGTCGATTAGTGTTCTGTGGCACTGTGGCTCAGTGGTTAGCACTGCTGCCTCACAGGGTCCCAGGTTCGATTCCAACCTCGGGCAACTCTCTGTGTGGAGTTTGAACGTTCTCCCTGTGTCTGTGTGGGTTTCCTCCCGCAGTCCAAAAATGTGCAGGTTAGGTGAGTTGGCCATGCTAAATTGCCCATAGTGTTAGGTGCATTAGTCAGAGGGAAAAGGGGTTTGGGTGAGTAACTCTTCAGAGGGTTGGTGTGGATTTGTTGGGCCGAAGAGCCTGTTTCCACACTGTAGGGAATCTAATCTAATCTTATGGTCAATATATTGGTATATCTTTAAAATGCAGCACGCAACCTGAAGATATAAAAATTTCATACTCCTGAACACAATAGGTGATCCTGTCTTTATTGAAAAGATCGGTCTTGAACTAGCTTCAATGAAGCATCTGATTCATTATTAATTTCTAATCGATTCCCTCTTATCTGGATCCCAAGCATTCAGAATTCCTCTCTTGAATCTCAGGTGCTTGCTGCTTAAGAGTTCCAGATGCTTGGGATCCGGGACACAGATACTTTACTGGTGAAGGAGCAGGGATAGAAAGAGACTTGAGAATCATTATAACACTTAACTCCTGACAGTACTACATCTGTTTTTCCTCCTCTTGTTGCTTTTTTTATATTATTTGAACCGACTTGTTTGGAAATGTCACAATACAGTTTGGAAACCCAGACCTTCTGGCTCAGAGGTATGTTCACTACTGCTGTAAGACCCTCCCTTTAACACTCGAAAAGCCCCCAAAACCACTGCAAGTTAAATGAAGCAACAGCACACTCTGGTGCTGGGAAGATATCATTGCAGAAAGATCCGACTGCGGAGAGACAGAACGAGATAACTGAAAGAAAAAGAAGCAGAGAATTTGGTTTGAAATTCAGAGACAATATGGCAGTTGCTTTACACTCAATGAGACCAAGGGTCATCATTGTTTAGTGTAACAGCTCAATGCTCAAAACACATAGCAGCTAGGAAACTTCTAAACCACTTGACTGGGCTCACCCTCTGGCACACACGACTTAGAACTTCTCACAAACTAAACCATAACTATGGTCCAACACACTGGAAGAGGTCTCCTTATGAGGAGGTGACTGACTGAAATTTCCATTCTATACCTGAACCCACATTTGAATCCAGTGCATTTTATGATTCGGAGATACATAGTGGGCGTTATAAGTTTACAAAGGAATTTTATTTGAGTCCTTAAAATGTTTGCTTTCACAACTCCAGCTGTTTGCCTACACCCAGGCTTCATTCATCAGAGATAGCAAACAGATACCAGACACACATTATCAAGCACAGGAACACTGATGGCTAACTGTGACCCTGTGAGAGGTTCACCTGCCTCTAAATCTCAAAATCGACAGGTCCAAGTCCTATTCAAGGATTTGAGTAGAACAAATCAAGGCTGGCACTCCAGTGCAGTGCTGTGGGACACTGCATCGTCAGAGATACAGTTTCAGAGACGAGGTGTTTAAACTGAGGTCCTATTGACCTGTTTAGGTGGATGTTAAAATCCTATGGCTCAATTCAAAAGAAGATTCAAGGATTTATTGCTGCTTTCCAGCTCAACATCTGGGTACACTCCTTTTCATTATTAATGTAAATGATTTGCACATGAACATAGCAGGTATAGTTAGTAAGTTTGCAGATGACACCAAAATTGGAGGGGAAGTAGATAGCAAAGCAGGTGACCTCAGATTACAACAGGATCTTGATCAGATGGGCCAATGGGCCGAGGAATAGCAGATGGAGTTTAATTTAGATAAATGTGAGGTGCTGCACTTTGGAAAGGCAAATCAGGGCAGGATTTATACATTTAATAGTAAGGTCCTGGGGAGTGTTGATGAACAAAGAGACCTTGGAGTGCAGGTTCATAGTTCCTTGACCATGGATAGTGAAGGCAGCATTTGGTATGCTTGCCTTTATTGGTCAGTGCATTGAGTATAAGAGGTGAGAGGTCATGTTGTGGCTGTAGAGAACATTGGTTAGGCTACTTTTGGAATACTGCATGCAGTTCTGGTCTCCCTGCTATAGGAAGCATGTTGTGAAACTTGAAAGGGTTTAGGAAAGATTTACAAGGATGTTGCCAGGGTTGGAGAGTTTGCGCTACAGGGAGAGGCTGAATAGGTTGGGACTGTTTCCCCTGGAGAGTTGGAGGCCGCAGTGTAAACCTTAAAGAGGTTTATAAAATCATAAGGGGCATGGATAGGGTAAATAGACAAGGTCTTTTCCCTGGAGTGAGGGATTTCAAACATAAAGAGGATAGGTTTAGGGTGAGATGGGCAAGCTTTAAAAGGGACCTAAGGGGCAACATCTTCATGCAGAGGATGGTGCGTGTATGGAATGACAGGAATTGGTAGAGGATGGTACAATTACAACATTTAAAAGGCATCTGGATGGGTATACGAATAGGAAGGGTTCAGAGGGATATGGGGTAAAAACAATGACTGCAGATGCTGGAAAGCAAATACTGGATTAGTGGTACTGGAAGAGCACAGCAGTTCAGGCAGCATCCAACGAGCAGCGAAATCGACGTTTCAGGCAAAAGCCCTTCATCATGATGAAGGGCTTTTGCCCGAAACGTCGATTTTGCTGCTCGTTGGATGCTGCCTGAACTGCTGTGCTCTTCCAGCACCACTAATTCAGAGGGATATGGGCCAAATGCTGGCAAATGGGACTAGTTTTATTTAGGATACTTGGCCAGCATGGACGAGTTGGACCAAACGGTCTATTTCTGTGCTGTATATCTCTTTGACTCAATCTATCCCTTGCTGAATGTTGCAAAATTATTGAGTTGATTCATCACACTGTTAACCACAGTCATCAAAAAAATGTTGGCAGGACATGGATGTTAATCAGTGATGTTTGAAACAACCAACCCAGGAGCTGAACACGACAGAATCCAGCTGCAAAGTAACAATCAAAGGTTGCACCTCCACTGGGAAGGCTAGAATTCCAATGAAAACCAGATCCAGCTTGGGAGCATTTATTCAGTGAATACTGCCCCTGGACCTTATCCAAAACACTATTGACCCTATCCTAGTTCACAGCATGTTCTCCACACCAATCACTGCTGACATTTAATTTATATTCTGCTCCTGATCTACGAGCATTACCTCACTCAACTTTATATTTCTCACCTTCGTGTTTGAATCCCTTCACTTTCCCTATCTCTCTAGCCTTGCCAGCTTTAAAACCTTCACTTGGAATCTCCATCTCCAACCTCTTGGAGATTCCTAGTGTTTAATCGTTCATCAGTGGGATCTTCAGTTGTTAAGGAGCTTCTAACTCCAGATCGCTCCACTTCTGCATCTCTTCCACTTTCTCTTCCTTTAAGATTACTGAAGACGTACCTTTTTGAACTTCTTTATGTCTTTTTAAGTGGCTCACTATCGCATTGCGTCTAGTAATACACTTGTGCAGCAATTTAGGATTCTGATAAATTGTAATGAATTTTATAGTTTTGAGACTAAGAAAAGTAAGTAGATTCACTTACTTCAAGAAATGAGGTTAGTCATTTTAGAAATAATATAAATATTGGAAAAAACATGCTCACTTCTGTAATCCTCATCCTCCCACTTGAATAAACAATGCCACTGCATTCCAGGAATTTAACAAAAATGTTTTCTGCAAAACAGTTTAACTTTTTTCCTTCAGTTTCCTGAACTTTACTTGAATTGCTGGCAATGATGGAAATGACGTATTTTAAGACATGTAGAACCAAGCTTTCAACACCTTCATTCCTGCAGACACTCGCCAGCACTGCACTGAAAAGTCAGCTTGATACGTTATACTCCGGTCTGGAATAGGATTTCAACCTGCAGACTAGAGATTCATAGGCAGGTGAATTTCCCACAGAGCCAAGGTTAGCCAACGATTTCTAGAACGCAAATAGGAAATTCTCTGATTCATCTCCGTGAATACAGACATGAAGGGGCCGTGGTCACTTTAAGTCACAGAGTCATAGAGATGTACAGCACGGAAAGAGACCCTTCAGTCTCACTCGTCCATGCTGACCATAGAGTCACAGATTTGTACAGCATGGAAATGGACCCTTTAGTCCAACCATCCATGCTGAACATAATCCTAAACTAAACTAGTCCCACCTGCCTGATCCTAGCCCACATCCCTTCAAACATTGCCCATTCATGTACAGATAGCTTGAACTAATCTAGTCCCATTTGCCAGCATTTGGTCTAAATCCCTCTAAGCCCGTCTTATTCATATATCCATGTAGGGACCCTTTAAATGTTGTAATTGTAATTCTTTCTAATTGGAGAGACAGAACGAGATAGTCTATTCAAAGCTGTTGTGTATCTTATTCAGGATCTCTGGTTTAGTTTCAGTTATATTACACGAAATATTTGTGCCACAGTTTGAAACAGAATCTGCCAGATGACGGGAAAGTACTTAGTTCAATGTGTGAGGGTAGCTGCAGCAACAATTCACTGCCCTAACACTCTCAATGTTCTTTCTACCAGCAGCTTGTCACAACAGATTAAGCTGGGCCTGCTGCCAGTCAGGACAGCAACTTGTCTCTACACGCCATGCACAGATGGACCTCTCACCGATAAGCAGATTACAGCTTCATACACACACTCTATCCCTTTCAACCACAACACTTCACATGTCACAATACAAACCGAAACAACTGCGGATGCTGTAGAATCAGAAACAAAAACAGAAACTGCTGGAAAAGCTCAGCAAGTCTGGCAGCGTCTGTGGAGAGAAAGCAGAGTTAACATTTCGGGTCGAGTGACCCTTCCTCAGATTTCTCTCCACGGATGCTGCCAGACCTACTGAGATTTTTCAACAATTTCATATGTCACCGCACTGAAGAGACAAACTAAATTGAACAAGGAAGACCGTGCCGTTTCACTCCTTGAGCCCTCTCCACCACTCAATAAGAATTGAGTTTCTATCTTAGCTCAATCGTCTTCCTGTCCAACTATAAAATGCTGAGTGTCCAAATATCTATTAACCTCAGGCTTCAATATAAAGCAAACGTTGTTTTAACCGGCATCATATTTCAAGAGAAACAACATCATCCCTGTGCCTAAGAAGGCTCATGCAGCATGTCTCAATGACTACCACCCAGTGGTCCTAACTTCAGTGGTCAGGAGGTGCTTTGAAAGGCTGGTCATGGCATTAATCAACTCCAGCCTCCCCAGTACTCTTTACCCACTCCAAATCCACATCAGGTGCCATATCACTTGCCCTTCACTCCTCCCTAGAACATCTTGACACCAAGAACAGCTACGTAAGAATCCTACTCATTGACGACAGTT
This sequence comes from Chiloscyllium punctatum, assembly GCF_047496795.1. Taxonomy (NCBI): domain Eukaryota; kingdom Metazoa; phylum Chordata; class Chondrichthyes; order Orectolobiformes; family Hemiscylliidae; genus Chiloscyllium; species Chiloscyllium punctatum. Next base: position 55,155,071 of record NC_092783.1, read on the forward strand.
CAGCCTTCAACACTATTATCCTCTCAAGACTGATTACTAAACTTAGTGATCTCAGACTAAGACCCACTCTCTGCAACTGGATCCTCAGTTTCCTGACCCACAGACCACAATCAGTGAAGATTGGAGACAATATTTCATCCTCACTAACACTCAACACTGGAGCCCCCCAGGGGTGCGTACTCAGCCCCCTACTGTATTCATTGTATACCCATGACTGCGTCACCAAATAATGCCACTTACAAGTTCACTGATGACACCACCATAGTCGGTCAAATCTCAGATGGCAACAATACAGACTACAACGGTAGGTGAAAGACCTGGAAAAATGGTGCACTGAGAACAACCTGGCTCTCAATGCCGGCAAAACCAAGGACTCATTATTGACTTTCGGCAGGATGTTACTCATGCCCCCCTACACATTAACAGCACAGAGGTGGAACGAGTGGAGAGTTTCAAGCTCCTGGGAGTGGTCACCCACAACAAGCTTTCTTGGACCCTTCACACAGACGCACTGGTTACAAAGGCACAACAATGTCTCTTCTTCCTCAGGCAGCTGAGGAAATTTGGCATAACGGTGAATACCCTTGCCAACTTTTACAGGTGCGCCATCGAGAACATTCTGTCTGGATGTATCACTACCTGGTATGGGAACTGTATCTTTCAAGATCGGAGACGGTTACAGACAGTGGTGAACTCGGCCTGGACAATCACAAAGGCCAACCTCCCATCTATAGAATCCATCTACCAGGCCTGCATCAAGGAAAGGCTGCCAGCATTCTTAAAGATCCATTCCACCGTGGCAATGTTTTTCTATAACCTCTACCATCGGAGAGAAGGTACAGAAGCCTGAACACATGCACCAGCCGGTTTCGCAACAGTTTCTACCCTACTGTTGTTAGAATACTGAATGGACCAACAAACTCTTATCATTCGCCTGTACCTGTGTTTTTGTTTTTGCCACTGTTTACCTGTTATTTACTTTCTATGCTACTTAACTCTGTGTTCTGCCTATATTGCTCACAAGACAAAACCGTTCGCTGTGCCTCGGTACACATGACAATAAATTCAATTCAGTTCATCGTATTAACCGGTACTCACAATAAACTGGAACAACACAAATACCAGGACTTTACTGTGTTATCGTGATCTCGAGTAGTCAATTGAGGGTGCAACTGAGATGGCTGTTTTACCGCTAAGTTTTATTTAAAGCAAAGTTCCATTATTATTTAAATGATTTATGCTGTCAATAAAGTATAACAGTTCTATTATTTAGTGTGTGTTTTACATTGATAATACGGCCCTCTTGATAAACCGGAATATTTGATCAACCAGTACATTCCTGGTCCCTAGGTGCCGGTTAATACAGGATTGGCTGTACTCAATGCCTGAGCTTTCGCAGCCCTCTGGAAGAGAGAATACTAAAGCTTCACCACCCCATGAGTAAACAAACTTCTCCTTAAATGAATCACAAATGGCCAACACCTTAGTCTCTATTTGAGTTGGGGAAAACATCCTGTCTGTATTCACCTCATCAAGCCCTCTAAGAATTTTGTCTGTTTCAAATAGACTAACTTGACTCTTGTAAGCTCCCATTCTACTCAATCTCTCCTCTTAATCGAAACCTGTACACCCAGCAATTATGTTAGTGAACCTTTTAGATGCATCTCTGCTACAGGAGGCATATCGTCCTCGAGACAAGAGGACCAATATCATGCACCACATAGTCTCACCAAAGCAACAAGGCTTCCTGACCCAAAATCACAAGCCTTCTTGCACTAAGGGCTATCACAGTCTCAGCTTTCTGAATTGCTTTGTGTACCTGTATGTTAACATCAGACGCATGTCAATGACCCAGTTCATTCACTAGCAGCAAGTATTTTGGAAGAGACAGTGTTGAAGCCAGATACCCTACAACGAAACGAGTCCAATATCTACAACCCACCCAGTACTTTGATCAAGATCTTGGTGCTCAGCTGGAAGCATGGCAGCGGCTGGGGGCCTGGATCACAACTTTGATGGTCAGAGATCGAACCTAATCTGGGAAGAGTGAACCCAACGCAATGGTGAGGGAGGTTCCCAGCATCTGCGATAGCGTTAAGAGGAGGCAGCCGAAACTCACCTGGAGAACGGGACAAAGTGGAGGAGAGCGAGCCCTCATAGGGAGTGTGAGCCTAGCATGGCGAAATATTTAGGAAAGACTCAAGAGTTTGGTGCTGGAAAAGCACAGCAGGTCAGGCAGCATCCGAGGAGCAGGAGAATTGATGTTTTGGACATAAGCCCTTCCTGATGAAATGCTTTAGCCCGAAACTTCAATTTTCCTGCTCCACAGATGCTGCCTGACCTGCTGTGCTTTTCCAGCACCACACTCTCGACTCTAATCTCCAGCATCTGCAGTCCTCACTTTCACCTTGTTAAGAAAGACTGTTGAACTTTTAACTTTATTTCTTCAGTCTTCCACCTTATGGTAAGAAAGACTATATTGTTCAACTTTTAAACTTTTTTTTTATTTTTCTACTTTATACCTAAGCTGTTGTACCTAGGTACTGTATACCAAAGGTGGCACCAGGAAAGGTAACATTGCACACTTTTCACTGTACTAATGTACTTCTGCACTCGAGTACACATGACAATGAAATCTAATTTTAAGTCTAGTTTTCCTCCTGGGTTTTGCTCACATCAGTGTCCTGAAGATTCATTTTCTATCTCTACAGACAGCAAATCCCTCAACAGCACCTTTAAAATTTCTGGGGATTGCGGACAACTGGCAACACCAGCACCTGTATGTTCCCCTCCAAACCACACATGGCCCTGACTTGGAAATATATCATCATCCCTTCAGTGTTGCTGGGTCAAAGTCTCTTCTCAACAACCCATCCCAGTTGACTATGGCAGTTTAAGAAGGTAGCTCACCAACACCTTCTTGAGGTCAATGATAGATGAACAATAAATGGCAGCTGAGTCAGAGATACTCTCATCCCACGAATGAATTTTGTCTCATGAAGAATTGACCCTAATGCATATCTGCATTCTCCCTCTCCCTTACAAAACCTATTCTTATATAACAAGAGTTATCGATGGGGCAAGGGCAATTCTAATGCGATTAGGCAAGAATTAGGATGCATAGAATGGGGTAGCAAAATGCAGGGGATGCAGACAATCGGAATGTGGAGCTGGTTTAAGGAACAGATATTGCGTGTCCTTGATAGGTATGTCCCTGTCAGGCAGTATTAAGGTAAGGGAACAGTGGTATACTACAGAAATTGCATCTCTTGTTAAGAAGAAAAAGACGGCTTATGTGTTGATGAGGCAAGATGGTACAGATGAGGCGATGGAGAGTTACAGATCAGCTAGGAAGGATTTAAAGAGAGAGTTAATAAGTGCAAAGAGAGGACATGAGCAGTCTTTAGCAAATAGAATAAAGGAGAACCCTAAAGCTTTCTATAGGTATGTGAAGAATAAAAGGATGACTAGGGTAGGAATAGGGCCAGTCAAAGACAGAAGTGGGAAGTTGAGTGTGGACCCTATAGAGATCGGTGAGGTGCTAAATAAACATATCTCATCGGTGTTCACTCGGGAAAAGGAGAATATTGTGGAGGAGAGGAGTGAGGTACAAGATATTAGATTAGAAAGGATCAAGGTTAGTTACACACAGGTGTTATCAATTCTAGAGGGAGTGAAAGTAGACAAGTCCCCTTGGCTGGATGGGATTTATCTGAGGATTCTCTGAGAAGCTAGGGAGGAGATAGCAGAGCCTTTGGCTTTGATATTTGAGTTGTCATTGTCTACAGGTTTAGTACCTGAGGACTGGAGGATTGCAAATGCTCTGCCATTGTTCAAGAAGGGCAGCAGAGATGACCCAGGTAATTATAGACCAGTGAGCCTTACTTCTATTGTAGGAAATGTTTTGGAAAGGATTATAAGAGATAAGATTTATAATCATCGAGCAAGCAACAATTTGATTTCAGATAGTCAACATGGTTTTGTCAAGGGCAGGTCGTGTCTCACAAACCTCATTGAGTTTTTTGAGAAGGTGGCCAAGCATGTAGATGAGGGTAGAGCAGTTGATGTGGTATACATGGATTTCAGTAAAGCCTTTGATAAGGTTCCACATGGTAGGCTGATGGAGAAAATGCAGAGGCATGGAATTGAGGGTGATTTAGCAGTTTGGATTAGAAACTGGCATTCTGGAAGAGGGCAGCAAGTGGTGGTTGATGGAAAATATTCAGCCTGGAGTCCAGTTACTAGTGGTGTGCCACAAGGATCTGTTTTGGGACCACTGCTGTGTGTCAGTTTTATAAATGACTTAGATGCAGGCATAGGGGGGTGGATGAGTAAATTTGAAGATGACACTAAAGTCAGTGGAGTAGTGGACAGTGTGGAAGAGTGTTTCAGGTTGTAGGGGGACTTGGATAAACTGCAGAATTGGGCTGAGAGGTGGCAAATGGAGTTCAATGCAGCTAAATGTGAGTTGATTCACTTTGTGAAGAATAACAGAAAGGCAGAATACTGGGTCAATGGAAAGATTCTTGGTAGTGTGGATGTGCAGAGGGATCTTGGAGTCCATGTGCATAGATCCCTGAAAGTTGCCACCCAGGTGGATAGTGCTGTTAAAAAGGCATATGGTGTGTTAGGTTTCATTGGTAAGGGATTGAGTTCCGGGACCGCAATATCATGCTGAAACTATACAAAACACTGGTGCGGCCACACTTGGAATATTGTGTACAGTTCTGGTCCCCATATTTCTGGACGCATGTGGAAGCATTGGAAAAGGTGTAGAGGAGATTTACCAGGATGTTGCCTGGTCTGGAGGGAAGGTCTTATGAGGAAAGGCTGAGAGACTTGGGTCTATTCTCACTGGAATGAAGAAGGCTAAGGGGGGATCTGATAGAGACATACAAGATGATCAGAGGATTAGATAGGGTAGACAGTGAAAGACCTTTTCCTAGGATGATGATGTCAGCTTGTACGAGAGGGCATAACTACAAATTGAGGGGTGATAGATTTAAGACAGATGTCAGAGGCAGGTTCTTTACACAGAGAGCGGTAAGGGTGTGGAATACCCTACCTGCTATGTAGTCAACTCAGCCACATTAGGGAGATTTAAACAATCCTTACATAAGCACATGGATGATTTTGGGATCGTGTAGGGTGACGAGCTGAGAATAGTTCATAGTTCGGCGCAACATCGAGGGCCGAAGGGCCTGTTCTCTGCTGTATTGTTCTATGTTCTAACCTACAGCACACTTACAAATTCCTGAGGAATTCCTAATTTATTCCAAGAAACAAAATCATATTTGAAAATAAGTATTTAATATCATAGCTTTTTATGAACCCCACAAAAATCTATAAATCACAAATGACTAACCAACGTCACTCTTACATTGCTGTATATCTGAATTTCAAGGCCATCAGATTTCAGCTCATTGGGCCTCAAACACCCGCATTCCCTCCCTAAACCTTGACACTTCTCTACCTCTAATTCCACCTTTTAAATGATGCTTAAAACCTATCTCTTTGACCATGTCAGTCATATGTGTGACCTAGTGTCAAATGTTATTCAATAATATCTCAGTGAAGTGCCTTAGAACATTGATATCATGTATTTAATAGAAACACAATGTATGTTTTCTTTATACCTCCTGTGAGTTTCATACTTTACTGTTTCTGTACAACACATAGGTGATCAGACTGAGTGCATGCATTTGATAGATAAGTAAATCTTTAACTTTTCTAAACCTAATTTAACCCAATTTAATATGTGGCTGGCATTAAGCTGGAATCTACAGTCTAAAGTCTGTAGATGCTAGCCTTAAACAAGGATTTTTCTTCCATAGTAGGATGGAAAATAAATCAGGAGACAATGGGAGCATGTAAAAAGGGCAGTACATTAATCACGTGTGACTTTAAACTTCAAGCAGATTGAGAAAATTAAATTGGCAGAGGTCACACACGAAAGAATTTGCAGAAAGTGTTCATCCGAGGATATGGAAAGACGTGGATGCATTAGTAATCATCTTACAAGCATCACTGGATTCTGGAAAAGTTGAGGCAGTTTGAAATCTGTTAATGTAACACCCCTATTTAGAAAAGAGAGGGAGACCAAAAAAAAGTTACAATTAGCTACTTAGCTTAACTTTGGTGTTGGAAAAATGTTGGAGTCTATTATAAAAGATGTAATAGCAGAGCATTTAGAAATATATCATATGATGAAGCAGAAACAACATATTTCATGACATTTAAACCAGGCTTAACGAATAAATTACAATTCTTTTAGGAGGTAAGAAGCAGGGTAGGTAAAGGGGAACAAGTAGATGTAGTATATTTAATTTTCCAAAAGGCATTCAATACGGTACTGCAAATAAGGCACCTTAAGATAACACCTCATGGTTTTGGAGGTCATATATTAACACGAAGCAAGGATTGGCTACCTAACAGAAGTCAGAGAGTTGAGATAAGGGGCATTTTCAAGATGGAGAAAGTGAGGACTGCAGATGCTGGAGACCAGAGTTGAAAAGTGTGATGTTGGAAAAGTGCAGCAGGCCAGGCAGCATCTGAGGAGCAGGAGAATCGACGTTTCACGCTCCTCAAATGCGGCCTGGAACCTGGAACTAAGAATGCACAGGGATCAGTCCTGAGACTATAATTATTTACAATATATGCTAATGATTTGCATGAGGGAAGTGAATGTACTTTCACTAAATTTGCGATGACATAAAAAGAGGTAGGAAGGCAAGTGTGAGTCCTCAGAGGGATATAGACAGGTTAAGTGAGTGGGGAAAGCGTTGCAGATGGAATATAAGAGGCAATGTGTGGTTATGTACTTTGGCAAGAAGAATATTATTTAAATGGAGAAAGACTGCAGAATGCTGTATCACAGAGCAATTTGAGCGTGCTTGTGCTTGAATCCCAAAAAGCCCACATCCGAGTTCAGCAGATAATCAGGAAGCTAGGTTAAAGGATGGCCTTTACTTCAAAGGGAATGGCATATAAAATGTGGCACTAGTTAGATAACAACTAGAATATCGTAAAAAAAAATTGAATCCCTAATCTAAGAAAAGATATGCTTGGCATTGGAGGCAGTTTCAGGAAAGATAACCTGGGTAAGGAGGGACTATTTATGAGGAGAAGTCAAGTAGTTTGGGCTTATATTATTGGAGTTTAAAAGAATGAGAGGTGACCTTATTGAACCAGGTAAAGTTCTTAAAGAACTTGACAGGATACTTTCAGCGACATCATTTCCCTTTGGCAGTGAACAGGACCAGAGGGCAAAGACTCAAAGTAAGACGACCACCCATTTAAGAAAGAAATAAGGACAACTTTATTCTCTCTGTGAGGGTAGTGAATTTGTGAAATCCTTTACCACAGAGAATTATCAAGGTGAACATTAACAATGTTCAAGGCTGCAATAGATTATTAATCAGTAAGGGAATCCAGGGTTATGGGGAAGAGGCAGGAGAGTGGAGTTAAGGATGACCAGATCAGCGATGATCTCATTGAATGGCAGAGCAGACTCGATGGACTGAATGGCCTACTTCTGCTTTTACATCTTAGGGACTCAGTCGGAAAACTCGACTCCTGACAGCCTTTAAGGCAGATAACTCAAAAAACTACCTCTGTTCTCACCCAACTAAAAGCCGGTGTTGGAAAAGTCCTCCAGAATTTGACTGCACAGAGCAGGCAATGTGGTTGCAAGTACAAGATTGGGGCTATTGTTATCAAACCTACAGTTTTCAGTTCAGCTGCTGCAAGCTCCTGTTACACTCCGCAACCCGTGCCCACTGGCCATGAGAAGGCTCTTCAGGCACTGTGAGCCCAGTACAAGGTTATAGTCTGTGACCTGTTTGCACTTACGCTCATTACCACATTGTTAGAAACATCACCAAGTACACATCACCCTCTTCAGGCTCTCAACCCAGAAACAGAGCACTGATCCCATGTACCAATCATCAATAATCCAACTCTTAAAATACCAGGAGACAAACTGTACACAGCTTCATAACAGTTTTGTTCCTGCCTTAAGGAACTTTATAACTGTCGTTTCAACCATAGAAAGTCTTTTGTTCTGAGGGTTTATCATGACACTAGTGATTTTCTGTTCAAGCTTAACTTTCCAAGTAACATTATTATTATAAAAATTGCTATAGATGGTAATTATAGATATACCTGGTTTTGACTTATAGTTATATTAGATATGACTATGTACGAGCTACTCTTTTCTAAAATCTCCATTGATCATTTCAATCCTTTAGACAGCTTCAATCAATAACCAACTAACACTCAACTATAAACATGATTTAGGCCCAGTGATGGGCAGCTCCATGACATCACTGCAAGTTGATCCAGGGTCCTAATGCCCTTTTACAACATAAAGAAAGTAATCGTCTTCCCCATAAAATTATCTCACACCTACCTGGGTTGAATTCCATTTATCATTTTTCTGTCTATCTTGCCAGTCTACTGACATCTTCCTGCAGACTACATATTTTTTGCTCACTAACAACTAACATCCAGTTCCAGTATCATTTGCGAACTACTCAGCCCTGCGCCCAACACTGAAATTGAGATGATTGATACTCCCCACTTGTGAGGATGGGTGCAACTCTGACAACACTCAAGAAGCTCAACACCATTCAGGACAAAGTAATCCACTTGACTGACATCACATCCATAAATATTCAGTCCATCCACCATCAATGCTCATTGGCAGCAGTGCATGCTACCTATAAGATGCATGACAGAATTTTGCCAAAGATATTTAGACAGAATCTTCCAAACCCACGACCATTTCCATTCAAAGGACATGGGCAACAGACACATGGAACACCACCACCTGCAATTTCTCTTCCAAGCCACTCACCATTCTGACTTGGAACGTATCACTATTCCTTCACTGTCACTCGATCAAAATTCTGGAATTCCCTCCATAACAGGATTTTGGTCTACCTACATATTACAGCTGCAGTAGTTCAAGAAAACAGCTGACCACCACCTTCTCAAGGAACAACTACGGACAGGCAAGAAACGCTGGTCCAGCCTGTGATGTCCACATCCAAGTGATAAAATAAATCCACAAACAGTCAGGGACCCAATACCTAATATCCTGTGGAATCCATTTGAAACAACCTTTCATTTACAAAAGCAATAATGAGGAGTCACAATGGACTCAGAACATTAATTCTGTTTCTCTCTCCACGAATGCTGAAAGACCCATTGAGTTTCTTTGGCATTTTCCAATTTTATTTCAGATTTTAAGCATCCCTAGCATTTTACTTTTACAAATGTACCTATTAACCATAAACTTTAATTTTTGCCGCTGAGGCAATTTTAGATCCAGCCTACCACTTTCCCAAGGATCTCATGAAGGTTTCATTTTATTGATACGCCTGCCTTCTGGAACCTGGTGAAAAGCCACGCTCAGACCTTTTCAGAGGTCATCAAACAAACTCCATGATTGACCCTCTTGTTTGCCTCATGAAAACTCTCCAGGATGCTAGAGATAGGCAGACACCTTCACTTAGATGAGGAATTCAAATTAAATGGTTCACGGGAATGTTTCTATTATGACCTACTAAATTATAACTTTAATTTTTTAAAAAAATGTTAATTATAGGAATATCCCTCTCTCCTGTCTGTCTCTGTCTGGTTCCATGATTACAAAACTGACATTTTACCGTAGCAGTCTGTACATTGTTTCAAACTTTCACAACCGTCCAATGTGGCATTCTTGTCAATCTTAGCAAGTGTATTAAGATATTAATAAACCAGAGATTAGAATGCAAAGGCCAAAGAAGATGATGTGCAACTGTTTTATATATTTCAACAGAAACAGAACACATTAAGTAAACACACTGTTTCAAAGTAACTGACTCGGCATCCTTAAAAACGTTGACTAGTGCTTGCGAAATAAAACCATGTTTCACCCCCAAGGGCCCTCCTCATTTTAAACTAAACATTTTGACAATGACACTGTCTACTTGGCTCCTGCTCGTCTTCCCAAGCTAAAGATAAAACATCAAATATTTGACCTCCGGCCTCTTCAGCTCTTTGTGACAAATTTTCAAACTTACGGAGAATGCTTCCCAACACCATTCCCAAATGTCTCGCTCCAATTTTCAACATTCTATTCCCTTGTTCTGGAATCTCCCATGAGAGAAACAAATTTCTCCTTACCTCCTCTACTCATTGCATTCAAGATCTTAAATACATGGACTAGATCACTCCTTAATTTTCTATACTCAAGGTAATAAAAGTCTAGTCGTTGACCCAAAATTTAATCCCCGCATAATAACTGAGGCACTTTGAGGATAAGGAGCCTTTGCAAAGTAAATTGTCAGGGAGGTGGAAAGCAATTGAAATTATTTTTAATCAAACATTTTATCTGATTTATGTGAAATTTCAATCCAATAATCCATGGATAATCAAGAGAGAGCATAGTTTAAATTCAAACGTAGACTAATCATTCCAAGCATATGTCCAAATGAATAGTCATATTTGATTTGTTAATGCTTATAGATCCATTTTGAAAACTATCAGGTAATACTAAGTATAGTGTAGTGAAGAATTACACTTATATCTGAAGCAGCAACTCTCTCATAAGTTTTTCTTGCGTCATCAAAATATCAGTAAACACAACAATCTGCCCTGCTTGGCATTATCATTCCTGCATTCAGAAAGTTCAATTGACAATACTCAGTTAAGGCCTGGGAGGATTCCTGAGGCATAGTGGTCATGTCCCTACCTCTCAGCCAGGAGACCTGGCTTTAGGTTCCAGAGTTGTCTTACAACATATCTAACCAGATTGATTAGAAATATCTAGAAGGGACTCAAGTGACATCACAATCTTGACAGACTCAAAAGACGTTGGTAACATTAGTACCCATGCAGTCAGAAGTGCATCTTAAAAGCAACTTCCCAGCCTTTGGCACATATCCAAACCTGTCAAATTTTTATATAGAATCCCTACAGTCTGGAAGCTGGCCATTCAGCCCAACAAGTCCGCACTGAGCCTCCAAAGAACATCCCTCCCAGACCCACTCCCTGACACTACCCCTGTAACCCTGTATTTCCCATGGTTACCTCACCTAACAGACACATCCATGGACACTATGGGTAATTTGAAAACAAATCTTCTCAAAAATTGGTAATTTCCCATGTTCAATCCAACTAACCTACACATCTTTGGACTGTGGGAGGAAACCTGAGCATCCAGCAGAAACCCATGCACGTCAAGTCGCAGCTGACATATCACAATTGGCCTTAATTCACCTCCCCCCACCACCTCCGCCAGCCAAATTTCAAAACTTGACCCTTTTTCTTTAGAAAAAGGCTCCATTTGTGGAACTGATAATTAGGCTCAATTGTCATTCCTCCACAGCTACGGAAAAATATCTCAATTTTCAAGGTTTCATGTGGTATGGAGAGCTAAAGGGGGAATTTGACATCAAGGTAGAGGATCAGTCATGATCATATTGAATGACAGAGGAGACCTGAAGGACCAAATGGCCTACTCCTGCTCCTTGCTTCGATTCTCTGTAACATAACTAAGCGATGTTTAACAGTGCAGGCTGAAATAATGTAGACGGGCAGTTAGTGCCTTATATTCACGTGGCACACCTAATGCATGGGATTTCACAGGAGTGCCATGATGGAAAATTAGACCCATTCTGAGATATTAGTACAAATCACACCAACACTGGTCAGCACAGATCAGTGGGTGGCACGGTGGCTCAGTGGGTAGCACGGCACCAAGAAGCTGGGTTCGATTCATGCGTTGGGTGACTGTCTGTATGGAGTTTTGCACAGTCTCCCTGTGTCTGTGCGGGTTTCTACTGGGTGCTCTGGTTTCCTCCCATAGTCCAAAGATGTGCAGGTTAGGGTGGATTGGTCTTGGTAAATTCTTTGGGGTGTCCAGAGATGTGCAGGCTAGATGAGTTAGCCATAAATGTGGGGTTATGGAGATAGAGTAGATCCAGGTGGGATGCTCTTCGGAGGGTTGGTGTGCCTGAATGGCCTCTACATGCGCTGTAGGGTTTCTATAAAAGAGAAAGATTTTAAAGGATGTCTTGGGCTGGAGAGAGTAGATGCGGATATCCAGGTCCACACTATCAGGTTGCTAAAGGCCAGGTCTTCAGTGAGTGAAATTGGGGAGCTCAAGGGATACGAATTTCACAAAGGCAGAGAATTGTGAAAGGAGGGTGCTGGAAGCTTCAGGGGTTACAGTGAAAAGGAGGAGAGAGGCCATGGAAGGATGTGGATTGATAAAATGGAAGCATTGACAAAGTCAGATGAGGTTGTGAGGGATGGGGAGAGGTCAGTGCAATGTGTGAATGGGCCCTGGGCAGTAACTATGTGCCCAGTCACCTGTAAACCGACAGAAAAGGGCTGAGAAGCGACAACCCTTTGTGGAGGGGGAGAAAAGGCAAGTTCTTGAAGGTAAAATCCATCAGCACCAAACTGAGCCAGAGCAAAAACAATTCAATAAATTCCACTCACTTGATGAAATATGTTGCACCTTCAAAAGTGAAAGCTTGTTCCCAGCCACGAGGCAGATCTGCAAGTTCCAAAACAAAAATCCAACAATAACGTACAATAAACCCTTAGCGCCTGGCTCATAAACAATGTAGAGTTTGAGAGAGACCTCATTCACTGATTCCTTACCAGGACGGCGCCTGTGCCCAGTTCGAAATCCCTGTCCGGATCTGGGATCTATCCAGGTGGTCGAACAAGTTAAATCACTGTACACACACAAAAAAAACATCAAATGTACCCCAGCAGTGCCAGAAGTTTTGGGAGGACAATTTAATCTGCAAAACTCTACCGCAAAGTCCAACTCTACAGAAAGGAAACTTTCTCAAAGATACTCAACTCTATGAAGAAGATCCGCCCATCCCGGGTCACTGCCGAGTTCCAATATTTTGGAAAGGGTTCCATTTGTCCTGGGGACGGGTGGTCTTCACTTTCTCCTCCGTCCCTATCTCCCTCACCCCCCGGGGGGTAGCGCCCTGCTCTCCTATGCACTCTCTCGGGCTCGCTTCCTTGTTAAAGGGGTCAGTCAGTTGTCAATATCGCCGCTTCCTGAGTCCCGCCTGTATCTGAAACTCCGTCCCTCCCTGCTCCCAGAGAGAGAAAGAATGTGCTCCGGAATAAATCACACTCCAATGATACCACCCACACCCTCCCAGGAGAAATTTCAGGTTGCTGTGCAGATCAAAATCCAACTGAGTCAGTCACATTGCACACACAAACTAAGTCTCATATTTTTTTTAAAATTAACCCATTTTTCCTAATCCACGTGTTATTACACACCTCTGGAACAGGTAAGACTTGAAAAAGGGTCTCCTGGTCCAGGGTACGGACACTACCACTGTGCCACACGGAGAGTCCGAAGTACTATACCTGGTGGAGGAGAGAGTGAGGATTGCAGATGCTGAAGAGTCAGAGTTGAAAAGTATGGTGCTGGAAAAGCACTGCAGGTCAGGCAGCATCCAAGGAGCAGGAGAGTCGACCTTTGGGGCGTAAGCCAGGTATATCCCAGGCGGTCTCCCATCAGGCCTGAGTCTGCTTAGCTTCTGAGATCAGACCAGATCCGATGTTTTCAGTCTGGTATGTCTAACCCCAATCCCCACAAACCTTCCTCCTCGCCACCTTCCTCACTTTCCCTGGGTTAATACTTGTCCTGCAGCCGACACCCACTGAAGGTGGACTGACCGTTTCTATAAACGGGATCCTCCTGCGCACAGTCTGGCTGCCAAATTTCCTACACTGCAGCTTTTTCCTTTCAGAAACAGCTTATCTTCACACACTTACACCTCCCACTCCCTCCCCCCAGCCTGTCTGCAGGGAATCTGGGGGAATGAATCAAGCAATTGAACCCCATCATGAACACTCTTCCCACGACTGGCAAGTCCTAGCCCAGTATTCGAACACAGACATGGGGGACCACTCCATTGTGCCTCAAGACCCGCTGAGACTACAGCAGCAACGCCTGGGAGGCCTGGTGGTAATATCACTGGGCTATTAATCCAGAGACCTAAAAAACATCCTGGGAAGGAGGGCAGCACGGTGGCTCAGTGGTTAGCACTGCTGCCTCAGCACCAGGGTCCCAGGTTCGATTCCACCCTCGAGTGACTGTCTGTGTGGACTTTGCACATTCTCCCTGTGATCTGCGTGGGTTTCCTCCAAGTGCTCCGGTTTCCTCCCACAATCCAAAGATGTGCAGGTCAGGTGAATTGGCCATGCTAAATTGCCCGTAGTGCTAGGTGCATTAGTCAGAGGGAAATGGGTCTGGGTGGGTTACTCTTCGGAGGGTCGGTGTGGACTTGTTGAGCCGAAGGTCCTGTTTCCACACTGTAGGGAATCTAATCTTAAAAAAAACCTGTGTTCAAATCCTGCCACAACAGATAGTGGAATTTGAATTCAATTAAAATCTAGAGTTAAGAGTGTAATGAATGTGAAAGAAACTAATGTCATTGAGGAAACAACTATCCTGGCCTACATCACTCCTTGAAAGTGCAGTAGATAGGATAGTGAAGAAGGTGTTTGGTACGCTTTCCTTTATTGGTTAGAGTATTGAGTATAGGCATTGGGAGGTCATGTTGCAGCTGTACAGGACATTGGTTCGGCTAGTGTTGGAATGTTGCGTACAATTCTGTCTCCTTCCTATTGGAAAGTTGTTGTGAAACTTGAACGGGTTCAGAAAAGATTTACAAGGATGTTGCCAGGGTTGGAGGGTTTGAGCTATTGGGAGAGGCTGAACAAGCTGGGGCTGTTTTCCCTGGAGTGTCAGAGCCTGAGGGGTGACCTTATAGAGGTTTATAAAATCATGAGGGGCATGGATAGGGTAAATAGACAAAGTCTTTTTCCTGGGGTGGGGAAATCCAGAACTAGAGGGCATAGGTTTAGGCAAACAGGGGAAAGCCTGAACACACGCACCAGCCAGTTTCCTAACAGTTTCTACCCAACTGTTGTTAGAATACTGAATGAACTCACAAACTCTTAACATTTGCCTATACCTGTTTTTTTGTCTTTGCCGCTGTTTACTTATTATTTACTATCTATGCTACTTAACCCTGTGATCTGCCTGTATTGCTTGCAAGACAAAGCTTTTCACTGTGCCTTGGTACACATGACAATAAATTCCATTCATTCATTCAAAAAATTCATATAAAAGAGACCTAAGGGGCAACTTTTTCACACAGAGGGTGGTGCATGTGGGTTTGGAGGGATATGGGCCAGGTGCTGGCAGGTGGAACTAGATTGAGTTGGGATATCTGGTTGGTATGGACAAGTTGGACTGAAGGGTCTATTTCCATTCTGTACATCTCTATGACCCTATGTGACTCCAGACACAGAGCAATGGAACTGTCACCCTCATCCTGTAATTGAATGAAAAAGCACTATTTCATTGTAAAGCACTTTGGACTTGTCCATCCGTGTGGTCAAAAAAGCAGATATAGACAATAGACAATAGCTGCAGGAGTAGGCCATTCTGCCCTTCGAGCCTGCATCACCATTCTTTATAATCATGCCTGATCATCCTCAATCAGTATCCTGTTCCTGCCTTATCCCCATAACCCTTGATTCCACTATCCTTGAGAGCTCTATCCAACTCTTTCTTAAACGAATCCAGAGACTGGGCCTCCACTGCCTTCTGAGGCAGAGCATTCCACACAGCCACCACTCTCTGGGTGAAGAAGCTTCTCCTCATCTCTGTCCTAAATGTCCTACCCCTTATTTTTAAGCTGTGTCCTCTGGTTCAGGACTCACCCATCAGCAGAAACATGTTTCCTGCCTCCAGAGTGTCCAATCCTTTAATAATCTTATACGTCTCAATCAGATGCCCTCTCAGTCTTCTAGACTCAAGGGTATACAAGCCCAGTCGCTCCAATCTTTCAACATAAGATAGTCCCGCCATTCCAGGAATTGACCTCGTGAACCTATGCTGCACTCCCTCAATAGCCAGAATACCTTTCCTCAAATTTGGAGACCAGAACTGGGCATAATATTCCAGGTCCGGTCTCACCAGGGCCCTGTGCAGCTGCAGAAGCACCTCTTTGCTTCTATACTCAATCCCTCTTGTTCTGAAGGCCAGCATGCTATTAGCTTTCTTCACTACCTGCTGTACCTGCATGCTTGCCTTCATTGACTGGTGTACAAGAACACCCAGATTTCTTTGTACTGCCCCTTTACCTAACTTGACTCCATTTAGGTAGTAATCTACCTTCCTGTTCTTGCCACCAAAGTGGATAACCATACATTTATCCACATTAAACTGCATCTGCCATGCATCTGTCCACTCACCTAACCTCTTCAGGTCTCCCTGTAATCTCCTAACATCCTCCTCACATTTCACCCTGCCACCCAGCTTTGTATCATCAGCAAATTTGCTAATGTTACTATTAATACCATCTTCTATATCATTAATACATATTGTAAAAAGCTGCGGTCCCAGCACTGATCCCTGTGGTACCCCACTGGTCACCGCCTGCCATTCTGGAAGGGAGCCGTTTATCACTACTCTTTGTTTCCTATCAGCCAACCAATTTTCAATCCATGTCAGTATTTTGCCCCCAATACCATGCGCCCTAATTTTACTCACTAACCTCCTATGTGGGACTTTATCAAAGGGTTTCTGAAAGTCCAAGTACTCTACATCCACTGGATCTCCTTTGTCCATCTTCAGAGTTACATCCTCAAAAAATTCAAGAAGATTAGTCAAGCATGATTTCCCCTTCATAAATCCATGCTGACTCTGACCTATCCTGTTACTGCTCTCCAGATGTGTCGTAATTCCATCCTTTATAATTGACTCCAGCATCTTTCCCACCACTGAGGTCAGATTAACTGGTCTATAATTTCCTGCTTTCTCTCTCGCTCCTTTCTTAAAATGTGGTACAACATTAGCCACCCTCCAATCCGCAGGAACTGATCCTGAATCTATCGAACTCTGGAAAATAATCACCAACGCATCCACGATTTCTAGAGCCACCTCCTTCAGTACCCTGGGATGTAGACCATCAGGCCCCGGGGACTTATCAGCCTTCAGACCTAACAGTCTCTCCAATACCAATTCCTGGCAAATATAAATTCCCTTCAGTTCAGGTCCTTCAGCCACTGTTACCTCAGGGAGATTGCTTGTGTCTTCCCCAGTGAACACAGATCTGAAGTACCAATTCAACTCTTCTGCCATTTCTTTATTCCCCGTAATATATTCCAGTTTCTGTCTTCAAGGGCCCAATTTTAGTATTAACCATATTTTTCCCTTTCACATACCTAAAAAAGCTTTTACTATCCTCCTTTATATTTTTGGCCAGTTTACCTTCGTATCTCATTTTTTCTCTGCGTATTTCCTTCTTAGTAATCCTCTGATGTTCTTTAAAAGCTTCCCAGTCCTCTGTTTTCCCACTCATCTTTGCTATTTTATACTTTTTCTCTTTTGACTTTATATGTTTCTTAACTTCCCTTGTCAGCCACAGCCACCCCTGCCTCCTCATAGGATCTTTCTTCCTTTTTGGAATGAACTGATCCTGCATCTTCTGCATTATACCCAGAAATATCTGCCATTGTTCCTCCACTGTCATCCCTAGAAATACAAATCTCTCGGTCTTTATTCTATCATCGTCCACTCTTTGCCCTCTCCCCAATTTCTTCTCTGTCTCTGTACTGTGATGCTCCTTCTGTCTCCCAAATATCATCTCACTTGCAATGTTGAGATCTTCCTTACCTCCCTATTTCTAGGTTTTTTTTAGATTTTCCAGCACTTTGTCTCCATCTCTTACAATGAAGAAAAACACAGGATGTGACTGAAGTTGACAGTGAGCAGCTGCTGGTCTGATTCGGAAACACTTGGAGTAATGACCAGGATGCATTTGGAAACTGTCAATAACCATTGCTTTTTCTGTCAAGAAATATGTTACATGCAGAAGTCATCTTGTAACAGAGATTGATGACTATCTATAATCCTGTGATGAATCTAACCAGACCCATTCTTAGGACTTCAATCATTCTCACAGACACATACATCTGAATAATGTAGATAGCTCAGATTTACGGTCAAATCAAAGGTTTCACGAAAAATGTCGGAGCCTTACAACAGCCAACTAACTTCCAAAGTTAGAATCTTGCCGTGAACTTCTATCTGACTTATAATAATATTTATAGATCAGAAGGTCAAGATTGGTTGAAGAACTTTAATTCAGAGATGACCATAAGGTACAGAGTCTGACTATCAGACCTCATTTATTGGGTGGCATGGTGGCACAGTGGTTAGCACTGCTGCCTCACAGTGCTAGAGACCCAGGTTCAATTCCAGCCTAAGTCTGTGTGGAGTTTACACGTTCTCCCCGTGTCTGTGTGGGTTTCCTCTGGGTGCTCTGGTTTCCTCCCACAGTCCAAAAATTTTCAGGTTAGATGAATTGGCCATGCCAAATTGCCCGTAGTGTTCGGTGAAGGGATAAATGTAGGGGAATGGGTCTGGGTGGGTTGCTCTTCGGAGGGTCGGTGTGGACTTGGTGGGCCGAAGGGCCTGTTTCCACACTGTAAGTAATCTAATTTCTGACCAAGATTAAAAACTCTGGCATTTTCTTCACGTCAATGAGCAGTTACAGGACTGCCCCCAAAGAACAAAAGGAAAAACTTACATTTACGTAGCATCTTAACAGCTAATAAGGTACTTTTGAAGTCGGACTACCTTTCCAAGAAATATGCCATTGATTTGCTCACTCCCAAAGTGATAATGGTCAGGTAATCTGTTTTAGTGGTGTTTATCGAAGGACAAATATTAGCCATTACTCCTCTGCTCTGCTTCAAAATAGTGCCATGGGATGATCTTTCTCATCCTTCTGAGAGAGCAGATGAGTCCCCAGCTTAATATCTTATCCAGAAGGCAATATCTCAGCCAGTGCTACAGGCCGAGTCCTGCACTGATGTGTCAGCAGTGATTTTAGTGTTCTCATCCAAGGGGGAGATTTGAACCTGGAACATCACGACTGAGGAAGGAGTGCTACCAACTCTGCTGCAGGTGACGCACAGGATTTCAATCAACTTGGACCTCCAAATGAAAGGTTCCCGAACACCTCCAATGAATATCCCACCAACCAACTGGAGAGTGTTGTTGAATAGAGGGACCTAGGGGTGCAGGTGCATAGTTCTTTTGAAAGTTGTACCATAGGTAGAGAGGTTAGCGAAGAAGGCATTTGGCACACTTGGCTTCACTGGTCAGAGTACTGAATATAGGAGTTGAGACATCATGTTGCAGCTGTAAAGAACATTGATGAGGCCACTTTTGGAATACTGCTTACAGTTCTGGTCACCCTATTATAACAAGAACATTATTAAATTGGAAAGAGTGCAAACAAGATTTACAAGGATGTTATCTGGACTTAGAGGATTTGAGTTATAAGGAGAAGCTGGATAGGCTGGGATTATTTCCCTGGAACAAAGGAGGTTGAGGGGTGACATTATAGAGGTTTATAAAATCATGAAGGGTCTAGATAAGATGAATAGCAAAGGTCTTTTTCTCGAGGGTTGGGAATTCAAAACGAAAGGGCATAGTTTTAATGTGAGAGGGGCAAGATTTAAAAGGGTCCTGAGAGGCAACCTTTTCATACAGAGGATGGTTTGAATGGGGAATGAACTGGCAGAGGAAGTGGTAGATGCAGGTACCGTTACAGCATTTAAACGCCATTTGTACATGTATACAAATAGGAAAGGTTTAGAGGGATATGGGCCAAAAACGTGGGTCTAGTTTAGTTTGGGAAACTTGGTTGGTATAGATGAGCTGAACCAAAGTTTATGTGCTGTCTGACTCTATGGCTCAAAATTGATCCTGTCTCTCCCTGCTATCGTCACGTGCAGCTCATTTAGAGATCATTGGATGACAATGGGGCATTGGAATTTTATTCAGTTTGACTTCCATAATCCAGGAGCTAAGCAGCTGATTGCCGTGTCAACACAGATCAGTTATTATCCCACTTATTATCACACGCTGAGTCAGAAGATTATGGTTTTGAATGTTATGACACACCAGAAACGACTAGATTCTTGAAGATGCCTTCCTTCCAATGACGAAGCAATCTGAGCTACCAATCAGTCTGTTTAGTTGAATAGTAAACACCCATGGAACCTTTCTCTCCCTCTTCCACCTTCCCCCACCCAGCACAAACAATCATCCCCCAACCACCCTACAGAATCTAAATTATTTGGCATTCAACTCCTACTTCCTGTTTGTCTAATGTTGCTGCCACACCATGACCAACACCTTAAACCAATTAACCATTCATGTCCCTCAGGAACAATCCTGTGTGTGCAAGTGTTCTAAGTCAATACACTAACACACAAATGTAATTAATGGCCATGCAAATCCATGATCAAAAGCTTGCGCCTGTCCAATTTCAAACACCTTGTACTAGAAATGTTACTGCAAACATGGAGAAGATTCTGACTGTTTTTACACATGGATGGCTTTTATTGAGCTTGAAAGCCCTACTAGAAACAAAAGTGAGTAGATAAATACTTTAAAATTAAAGTTCTTTAATAGTATATGGTGAAAAGACAGGGAAATTGATCTGAGTAGATAGTTCTTACAGGGAGTTAGCAGAAATATAATGAGTCAAATAGCTTCTCTATGTTATAGATTCATAGAATCCCTACAGTGTGGAAACAGGTCATTTGACCCAAAGAGTCGTCACCAAACCTCCGAAGAGTAACCCACCCAGACCCATTCCCCTACATTGCCTCTGACTAATGCAACTAACATACAGACCCCTCAACACTGTGGCAATTTAGCATCGCCAAGTCTCCTAACCTGCACATCTTTGGATTGTGGGAGGAAACCCACACAGACACGGGGAGAATGTGCAAACTCTACACAGA
The DNA here is from genome assembly GCF_047496795.1 of Chiloscyllium punctatum. Classification (NCBI taxonomy): domain Eukaryota; kingdom Metazoa; phylum Chordata; class Chondrichthyes; order Orectolobiformes; family Hemiscylliidae; genus Chiloscyllium; species Chiloscyllium punctatum. The sequence continues at coordinate 55,175,942 of NC_092783.1, forward strand.
CGGTCATCCGAGGCTGAAATTGAACCCTATAATTTCTATAAATTCTATGATTCAGTGATCTGATATCAACAGCCCCAGCACAAACAAGGAACTGTATTTGAGCATTGACATTAACGAATACAAGAACATAACAATTAGGCCATTCAACCCCATGAGCCTAGATCTACCATTTGAGGGTATCATGGCTGATCTGTCTGTGGTCTTGACTTCATGTTGCTGCCTTCTTCCCCAAAGCCCTCAACTCCCTTGTCAGGCAAAAATCCATGTAATTCAGCCTTGAATATATCTAATGACTCAGCCCCCAGGTGCTTGCTGGGGTCAGAATTCCAAACATTAATGACCCTCTGAGAAAAGAAACATCTTCTCATCTCTACTTTAAATGTGAGACTCGTTATTTCAGAACTGTTAGCGAGTTCTGAAAAGATTTGTAGCTTAGGTTGAGGTTTTGGATGTAGGTTTGCTCGCTGAGCTGGAAGGTTCATTTCCAGATGTTTCAATACCCTACTAAGGAATATCTTCAGTGGGCCTCAGGCAAAGCACTGCTGACAATTCCTGCTTTCTATTTATATGTTTGGGTTTCTTTGGGGTGGTGATGTCATTTCCTGTGGTGTCATTACTTCCTGTGGTAAAATCACTTTCTGTTCCTTTTCTCAGAGTGTGGTGGATGGGGTCTAACTCGATGTGTTTGTTGATAGAGTTCTGGTTGGAATGCCATGCTTCTAGGAATTGTTGTGCGTGTCACAGGAAATGACACAACCAACCCAAAGAAACCTAAACATATAAATAGAAAGCAGGAATTTTCAGCATTGCTTCGCTTGAGGCCCACTGACGATGCTACCTAGTAGAGTAACGAAACATCTGGAAATGAACCTTCCAGCTCAGCGAGCAAACCTGCATCCAAAATTTCAGAACTGTCTCCCTGGTTTTGAGTTCCCTCACAAGGGCTCTGTAAAATCTGCTTAGAAATGTGCATGTTGCAATAAGATCCCTTTTAGACTTCAAAACTCCAGTAAGTTTAGATTCAACCTGCTCAACATTCCCCATGACATGCTCGTCATCCGACAAATTTGCCCGTTGAACCTTCTCTGAGCTATTTCCAATGCGAGCATATCCCTTCATAAATAAGGTCACTAAAACTGTAATCCAGGGGAGCTCTTATCTGTGCCCAGTATAGTTGGAGCAACATTTCCCCACTTTTATTCTCCAATCTCCTTTAGTAAAGGCCAACATTCCAGCTGCTATCCTAATTAATCACTGTACCTGCATGCTGACTTCTCCCGCTTCATATACATGCTTTCTGATTCTCTCTGATGCAAGTTGAAAATGCTGGTCTTGTGATCTCCTCCGCAGTGACAGGACTAAGCTTGACCCCATTGCAAGTGGGGGGATCCATGAGATTACAAACATATGAACAAGAGTAGACCACTCTGCCCTTTAAGCTTGTTCTGCCATTCAATAAGATCATGGCTGATCTGATTTTAACCTCAACATTCCCGCAAATCCTGAGAATGTGGAAAGAGGCCATTCAGCCCATCGAGTCTGACCCCCAAAAGGACATCCTACCCAAACTACTAAACTACCTAGTCTGCACAAGTCTGGACACTACAGACAAATTGGCATGACCAATCCATCTAACCTGCACTAGAACACCAGGTGGAAATCTACACAGTCATGGGGAGAATGTGCAAACTCCACATAGACAGTCTCCAGAGCCAGAGTCAAAGCCGGGTCTCTAGCACCATGAGGTAGCAGTGCTAACCACTGAGCCATCTCATCAATACAACAATCTGATTAAATGGTTCAAGAGGAGTTGAATGGCCTCCTGTGATCCCATTGATCTATTTAGATTAGATTAGATTACTTACAGTGTGGAAACAGGCCCTTCGGCCCAACAAGTCCACACCGCCCCGCCGAAGCGTAACCCACCCATACCCCTACATCTACATTTACCCCTTACCTAACACTATGGGCAATTTAGCATGGCCAATTCACCTGACCTGCACATCTTTGGACTGTGGGAGGAAACCGGAGCACCCGGAGGAAACCCACGCAGACACGGGGAGAACGTGCAAACTCCACACAGTCAGTCGCCTGAGGCGGGAAATGAACCCGGGTCTCAGGCGCTGTGAGGCAGCAGTGCTAACCACTGTGCCACCGTGCCGCCCACGGTGAAGCCATATTTAGTGAAGCCATATTTGATTTTAACATTCTTTGTGCTAGAACCTCAAAAATTTGCATTTCAATTTTTAAAACCTAGAGAATTTTTAAACTTACAAAACTACAGTATGAGAAGGCATTGAATTAAATTAAAACTCCCCATTCAAATCAATATCATCCAAACCTTTTTATGTTCAGTTCCAGAGTCTAATCAAACATCTCTCTTGCAATGACTTCTTTCTTCTGTAGTTATAACGTTGCTCAATGTTTTATTGCATGCTTCCCCTCAGCAAATATTAACTGAGTTAGATGGCTATCTGTATCAACCTGGCACCTGGTACAATTGTATCAGGCGCTAGTCTAGTTAAAGCTGAAAATGTATTGCTGGAAAAGTGCAGCAGGTCAGGCAGCATCCAAGGAACAGGAGAATCGACGTTTCGGGCATGAGCCCTTCTTCAGGAATGAGGAAAGTGTGTCCAGCAGGCTAAGATAAAAGGTAGGGAGGAGGGACTTGAGGGAGGGGCGTTGGAAATGCGATAGGTGGAGGGAGGTCAAGGTGAGGGTGATAGGCCGGAGTGGGGGTGGGGGCGGAGAGGTCAGGAAGAAGATTGCAGGTTAGGAAGGCGGTGCTGAGTTCGAGGGATTTGACTGAGACAAGGTGGGGGGAGGGGAAATGAGGAAACTGGAGAAATCTGAGTTCATCCCTTGTGGTTGGAGGGTTCCTAGGCGGAAGATGAGGCGCTCTTCCTCTAACCATCGTGTTGCTATGGTCTGGTGATGGAGGAGTCCAAGGACCTGCATGTCCTTGGTGGAGTGGGAGAGGGAGTTGAAGTGTTCAGCCACGGGGTGGTTGGGTTGGTTGGTCTGGGTGTCCCAGAGATGTTCTCTGAAACGTTCCGCAAATAGGCAGCCTGTCTCCCCAATATAGAGGAGGCCACATCAGGTGCAGTGGATGCAATAAATGATGTGTGTGGTGGTGCAGGTGAATTTGTGGCGGATATGGAAGGATCCCTTGGGGCCTTGGAGGGAAGTAAGGGGGGAGGTGTGGGCGCAAGTTTTGCATTTCTTGCGGTTGCAGGGGAAGGTGCCGGGAGTGGAGGTTGGGTTGGTAGGGGGTGTGGACCTGACGAGGGAGTCACGGAGGGAATGGTCTTTTCAGAAAGCTCATAGTGGAGGGGAGGGAAATATATCCCTGGTGGTGGGGTCCGTTTGGAGGTGGCGGAAATGATGGCGGATGATACGCTATATATGGAGGTTGGAGGGGTGGTAGGTGAGGACCAGTGGGGTTCTGTCAAATCCCTCGAACTCAGCACCGCCTTCCTAACATGCAATCTTCTTCCTGACCTCTCCGCCCCCACCCCCACTCCGGCCTATCACCCTCACCTTGACCTCCTTCCACCTATCGCATTTCCAACGCCCCTCCCCCAAGTCCCTCCTCCCTACCTTTTATCTTAGCCTGCTGGACACACTTTCCTCATTCCTGAAGAAGGGCTCATGCCCGAAACGTCGATTCTCCTGCTCCTTGGATGCTGCCTGACCTGCTGCGCTTTTCCAGCAACACATTTTCAGCTCTGATCTCCAGCATCTGCAGTCCTCACTTTTTCCAGTCTAGTTAAACCAGGTCTGACGTAAGCCAGGAGATGGTTCTACCAGTAAAAACTGGCACTGCACTAACTAAACTAAGATATAGTCAGTAAGAACCAACACTACATTTGTTGCATTTTGTGATAGTCTGCAGTTTATCCACTAGGTGGTGGTCTATGCCAGCTCTTCTATACTATAGCCTCTGATTTACAGGAGATAAATATACCATACATACGCGAGTAAAATTTGGTCTCATGTAGAAGCCGACCTCCTATTTTTGGACAAAAAAATCTGGAATGTTGAAAAATCATGTAAAAGTCAACCACAGATAACAGATCAACATTTGTGAGTCAAGATATTATCCTGTAGATAAATATTACGATGAGGAGGAGGTACAGAGGACAATTATCTGTGCTCCCTCTAACTACAGACAGCAAAACTGAAGAGGATCCATACAACGATATCATTTATCCTGATGATCATGAAGCTTTACTCAGTGCTGAAGAGGTTGAACATAGTGATTTTTGCAGGATTTCAATGAATTTTTGTATTTGACATATTTAATTTTAGATGTACCATGTCATTGTGATTTAAAGCGGTATTATATTTCTACTTCAATTTTTTATGTATAAATAAAAGCTTACTAATTCATTTTTGTTTCTATTGTCTTTATCCAGTAATTAAATTAACTCATTTTTTTCCCCTTTATTCATTGAGAGATTAATTGGGCTCCTGCTAATGATACAGTATTTTGGACTTCAGCATGAATTTCAGCCCCTCAGAAGTATTTACCATGTAATAGTTGTCCTCATAAATTTAACCTTAAGAAAAGCTAAAACGTTGGACTTTTACATCAGTACATGCAGTACTAGCCAGGTTTTGAAACCGTTAGGCTCAAAACTGGTGTCTTTAATTCTCTCCTTATTTCCATCATTTTTTCTTTGCCACTTTCTACCGCAATGTGTGAAAAAATTTTTAAAAAGACTAACTTCCCGAATGCCTTTCGTAATGTCAGGATCTTCCTTTGTAGCCTCGCCAATGAATCAGATTTGAAGTGTACTTGCTGTTATAACATAAGGAAATGTACCAGTCAGTTTGCCCTCAGCAAGCTTCCACAAAACAGCTGTGTCATAGGAACCAGAAAATCCTGTAGCAGTGGCTTGTGGGATAAATGTTAGCTAAGACAGCAGGTGGAATTTTCCTGCTGTCCTTCCCAATCATGGTTTTTTTTAAAGTCCATTCCAGGGTCAATGTGTCATCTTAGAAACATTACCTCTGACAGAGCAGTATGAGTGCTAGACTCAAGCAACACTCTTATTGTTCAAGTTTCCAGAATAGGACATGGACTCACATCCCCAGCCAGAGTGGTGTCCTTCCTATTGGAAGGACGCTATGAAACTTGAAAGGGTTCAGAAAGGATTTACAAGTATGTTGTCGGGGTTGGAGGGTTTGAGCTACAGGGAGAAGCTGAATAGGCTGGGGCTGTTTTCCCTGGAGCATCAGAGGCTGAGGGGTGACCTTATAGAGGTTTATAAAATCATAAGGGGCATGGACACGGTCTTTTCCCTGGGGTAGGTGAGTCCAAAACTGGAGGGTGTAGGTTTCAGGTGAGAGGGGAAAGATTTAAAGAGTCCTCAGGGATAATTTTTTAACACAGAGGGTGGGGTGCGTATATGAAATGAGCTGCCAGAGGAAGTGGTGGAGGCTGGTACAATGACAACATTTAAAAGACATCTGGATGGGGACAGGAATAGGGAGGGTTTAGAGGGATATGGAACAAGCACTGACAAATGGGACTAGATTAATTTAGGATATCTGATCAGCATAGAGAAGTTAGATCAAAGGGTCAGTTTCCATGCTGTACATCTCCATGATTCTGACTGTGTGTGTAAGGCAGACGAAGCTCATTTCCAGAGAGCTGGTAAAACCTAATCAAATCATTAGGGTTTGGTTTAACCCCCGACCTCCTCCCTCACCTTTGGCATTATTGCATTGCTCTCAGGGTTTTGCACGTAAATTAATCAAGCAGAAAACACGGGTGATTTAGTCATGGAAGTTAACAGGTAGTAAAATCCCATGGGTGATTTGATAGTGAGAGAAACATTGTTGGGTGTGTGTGATAACTCTTCCTGTTATAAAACAAAGAAAGAACAAAATAAAATTATGAGGGGGCAAGCTATCATGGTGACCCTGTCTCTGGACCAGGAGGCCTGGGTTCAGGTCCTACCTGCTCTAGAGCTGTGTATGAACATTGAAGAGTGTGGTGCTGTAAAAGTACAGCCGATCAGGCAGCATCCAAGGAACAGGAGAGTCGATGTTTCAAGCAAAAGCCCTTCATCAGGAATGAGGCTCATTCTCCTGCTCCTCGGATGCTGCCTGACCTGCTGTGCTTTTCCAGCACCACACTCTCTGAGTCTCATCTCCAGCATCTGCAGCCCTCACTTTCTCCATGTGTATAAATATGTCTGATTACAAGCGCCTAAAACCACAAGGGTTGGTGTTCACAGTTTCTCCAACACCATTAAAACAACTTTATTTATCATTTATAAACATGGAAACCATTTAAAAAAGGAGCAAGAGTAGGCCATTTGGCCCATTGAGCCTGCACTGTCATTCGGTACAATCATGGCTGATTATCTCTCTCCCCTGTTCCCACTTTCTCTCCATAATCTTTGATCCCTTTAGCCTTAAGAACAGTAGAAAGTAGAAAAGAGGAAATTATAAATTAATCAGAAAAGCTCTCACTATAAAACATGTACACACCAATAGGAACATGGGACAGCATTAGACCATTCAGCCCTTCAATTCTGTTCAGACATTCGTGTCTGATCCTCTGCCTTGAATGAATTCAAATTCAAAGTTTAACACAAGCCTGGTTCGTGTACCCACTGGGTGCTGGGGGGATGGGGTGTGGGTGGGTACATTTCTGCCGGAGAAATTTGCAAAGACAACTCGCCTGCAAACCTCAGACATTATTGGTTGGTGAAGGCGGAAGATAAAGGATTGCAGGTTGAGACATGCAGGGACAAAGGGAATGCTTCCAAACGATTCCTGTGGGACACAGAATGAGAAAAACAATGTGCATTTGCAGCTATCAAATGAGCAATTAAACCAGATTCTGGTGTTGACACGTCTGTCAGATCTAACTAGATTAATGAGGTATTCACTTCGCCTCCACCTAATTGTTCTTTATAATAGAAAGAAAGACAGGAAAACCACCAATCAGCAAAATTATTTTAGTGGAGATGTTGTTCACCTCGACCAATAATTTATCCACGAAGCTTGATGTGGCAATATCACATTACAGATATTTTGGACCTGGATATTAAGAGTCACATTGAAGTATGTTTAATGAAAAATTTTCTCATATCATTAAACCACCGAACTCCATGTATCTGTGTTGGCACATAGCCCTCATTCCCAAAACCTTGGCTGTAGCTTTGGAAGTGGGAGAAAGTGAAGAGCACAGATGCTGGAGATCAGAGTCGAACAGTGTGGTGCTGGAAAAGCACAGCTGGTCAGGCAGCATCCGGGGAGCAGGAGAATCGACATTTCAGGCAAAAGCCTTTCATCAGGAATGAGGTTATGGACCAGGGGGTGCTGAGAGATAATCTTTGCAAGTTTGGAAATAGCTTTGGGAGTTACTGCATTTCAAGTCCACGTGCAAGCACTTTCTAAATATGAGAGGGGTTTCTGCCTCACTCTCTTTCAGGGACAAAGTTAGAATTCACACAACACCAGGTAACAGACCAACAGCTTTATTTGAAATCACAACCTTTTCGGAGTGCTGTCCCTTTCAGGGTTTGAGTTCCGATTCCTGCTTCCGTCTTGGAAAATCCTCATTTTTTTTTTCTCGGGTTTTCCGCCAACATGTCATCTCAGTAAAGGTAAAGTTCCCATCGTCTGACCAGATCATAGAGCTGTTGTCGCAATAGAGAGAGAGAGAGGTGGCAGGCAGTGGCTTATCCTGAGGATCAGCACGCCTCAGGTGAGGGGAGAGTTTGAGCAGAAGGGTTTGTTTATTATATTGTTAAAGATTCGCAGGGTGTTGCTTGATCAGCATCATCCAGAAACAAAGTCAGTCCGTCCACAGCCTGGCAGCCCAGGAGAGGAATGTTTCACGCCTTCAATAACCCATGGGTGCCACAGGGGCTGCAGTGCAAAACGACAGCACAAACCAAAATTGTATTTGAAATTAAATGGGGCTTTGTCTTTTGTTGCAGTGCCCCTTTATTACGGCTTTTAGTCTGGGTTAATTAATTCTTTGGTTTAAATTAATTGAATTTCATATGTTCAAAATAGTGTAGTGGGAGTCAGGATCTTCCATGACACCACGGGCGGGGGGAGAGTTGGAGCACATTATCTCCACCTAAATGACATTTTAATTTACGGAAAATAAAAAGTGCTGGAGATTACAGTGGGTCAGGCAGCATCCATGGAGAGAAAGCTCTGACATTTTAATTTAACTTGCTACATTTCCCATAAGGTTTTGCTTTTGTTACTGCGCTGCTTTATAGCATGGTTCATCATTGGTTTTTTAAAAGTACCCCTGTTGCAAGATCAATAACACACGTTCTCCACCCCCCCCCCCCCCCCCTTCAATGGGATGGTGGTACTCTGAGACTGTAGCGACTTTATCTTTACCAAACCAAAGGCACACTAATGTTGCCGGGGTGTGGGTTCAAATCCCATTTATAGCTGACGGCTTCCATTCATAAATCTCAAGACACGTTGCTAGTCTTACAATAAACCTGAGAACTTATTGTCAATTGTATGCTTTTTTTAAATGCGATTCACTAACTGCCTTTATTAATCTGCCCCATATCTGGTCAGGGAGACGTGGGAGTCCTGAGAAACAATAGTGTGGTTTATCCTATAATTACCCTCAGTTCAAGTCCTGGGGCAGCAGAGTGGCTCAGTGGTCAGCACTACTGCCTCATAGCACCAGGCACCTGTGTTTGACTCCACCCTCAGGTGACTGCATTCTTCCGCTATCTGCATGGGTTTCCTCCCACACGTCAAAGATGTGCAGGCTAGGGGGAAATGAAGGGATAGGGTGCTGATGGGTGGGATGTTCTTCAGAGGGTCAGTGTGCCCTGCTTCCACAGTATAGGATTCTATGATTATTCAAAGGCGATTTGTGTTTCCAGCATCTGCAGTCATTGTTTTTACCCCGTTGATTTTAACCCTACTGGGTTAAGGATGCCTGCCTTGAAGAAGTTTTCCTCCTCTCTCTACAAGAATCTCAGGGAGTCCCTCTCCCACTGCAACTCCCAGGTAATTTCCTCTGCCCTGAAGCTCTTCAACCATGTCGTAAAACAAACTCGCTACCACAGCAAACTTCCAGCTCAGTAACTGTCCCCATAACTTGTCCGGACTTGTCCTACCTGCCTATCTTCTTTTCCACCTATCCACTCCACCCTCTCCTCCTTGACCTATCACCTTCATCTCCTCCCCCACTCACCCATTGTACTCTATGCTACTCTCTCCCCACCCCCACCCTCCTCTAGTTTATCTCTCCACGCTTCAGGCTCACTGCCTTTATTCCTGATGAAGGGCTTTTGCCCGAAACATCGATTTCGAAGCTACTTGGATGCTGCCTGAACTGCTGTGCTCTTCCAGCACCACTAATCCAGGATCATCAACAAATGCTAGCCTGTTAACAACATTCCCCACAGATGAAAGAATGAATAAAATATACCATTATCCAGAAATTGAATCAAGCATTGCTTCGTATTTAACTAAAAAAAAAGGATGGCATGGTGGCTCAATGGTTAGCACTGCTGCCTCCCAGCACCAGGGACCCAGGTTTGATTCCATCGTCAGGCGACTGTGTAGAATTTGCACATTCTCCCCATGTCTGCGTGGGTTTCCTCTGGTTACCGCCCACAATCCAAAAATGTGCAGATAAGGTGGATTGACCGTAGTGTTCAGGGCTGGGTGGATTAAGTGCATTAGCCATGTTACAGGGTTACAGGGATGGTGGGGGGGGTGATCCTGGGTAGTATACTCTTCGCAGGGTCGGTGTGGGCTTATTCAGCCATGTAGGGATTCTATGATCTGACTTAGATCCATTTTAAAGACTCTCTAATAAGAGAGGTTCCAATCCACTCTATCTTCCCAAGTTAAGGATTTATTGCTGTGATCCAGTGGCGAGAATGTGATATTAATCTCCTGCCATTTTCAGAGTTGGAAAACTCTGTCCAGGATCAGCAGCAGGCCGAGACAAAACAATGTCGACTTTTATCAACTTCAGGTGGAGATTCAACAATAGAGCTCAGGGCAAGAGCTCAGAGATCGGATTGATTCAACAATAGGGCAAGAGCTCAGAGATTGGATTGATTCAACAATAGGGCAAAAGCTCAGAGATCGGATTGATTCAACAATAGGGCAAGAGCTCAGAGATTGGATTGAGCAGCCCCAGATGGATCCAGGGATCAAGAAGTGGTGTGTGGTCTGTCCCTGAAAGCTACTCTTGCTGCTACACACAGAACGGTAGCTCACACATGTGGAACATAATTCCTCGAGGCAAGGCAGGATGGAAGCAGAGAAAAGAAACACAAACAGACTGACCTGTTTTTATAGTGTTTAAGGTTTTGTTTTAAAATTATCAGCAGTTATGGCCCTTATTCCTTTATTCCTTCTCCCAGTTCTCCTTTTTTTCCCTCCTTATAATTTCTTACCACAGGATATTGAAAGATTTTTTAAAACTTGCATTTATATAGCACCTTTCACAATCACCTCAAATGTATTACAGTTAGTGAATTACTTCTTTTTTTTACTAAGCACCCATGTTGTGTGTGTGCAGGTGTGAGACACAGTGAGAGACACAAGGTGTACGAATCTTTATTCAATTTCCACCACCAGGAAGAAAGGAAACATCCGAGTGGCCAGTGACAAGCAGTGCCCTTCACATCAAAGGGCAATGCTGTGTGATCAAACAGTGAAGGGGAGGGTAGGGACTAAATCAAAATAGAGTTGGAGGGGGAAATAATGCACTCCACTCCCTGCGGCGCCCACCTCTCCCTGAACAACTCCAGGGTGTTGGTGGACACCGCGTGCTCCTTCTCCAAGGACACCCGGGCTCTAACGTAACCCCGGAAGAGGGGCAGGCAGTCGGCCCTAACGACCCCCTCCACGGCCCGCTGCCTGGACCTGTTGATGGCCAGTTTGGCCAGGCCCAGGAGCAGACCCACGAGGAGGTCTTCAGACCTGCCCTCCCTCCTCCGTACCGGGTGAGTGAAATACTTCTATGAGGTGTAATCACAATGAAGGAAACAAGGTGGCATTTGTGCACAGCAAGCTCCTATGGTAACTAGTGAATATAGTGCAGAAAAAGTCCATTCAGCCCATCAAGTCCACACCAATCCTCCGAAGCACACCACACCCAGACTCTATTAACCTCCAATTACCATGGCTAACCTGCACATTCCTGGACACCATGGGAAATTTAGCACGGCCAATCCACCTAGCCTGTACATCTTGGACAGTGGGAGGAAACCCACACAGACACAGGGAAAACACACAAAATCCATCCAGTCACACAAGGCTGGAATCAAACCTGGGTCCCTGGCAGTGTGAAGGCAGCAGTGCTAACCACTGAGCCACTGTGCTGCCCATAAACCTGGATAATCTGTTTCTCAGTATAATTTAAGGGCTAGGATTAGCACTGGCCTGAACTCTTCTTCTACTGAAAAATGGTGCAGTGGGACTTTCAAAATCTATTTGAGAGGGCAAAATTGTACCTCAATTTAATGCTTTATTTGGAAGATGCATAGTAGACATAAAAAGGAGAGAGAGAGACTGTCCGGAATTAGATTAGACTAGATTCCCTACAGTGTGGAAACAGGCCCTTCGGCCCAACAAGTCCACACCCACCCTCCGAAGAGTAACCCACCCAGACCCATTTCCCTCTGACCAGTGCACCTAACACTATGGGTAATTTAGCTTGGCCAATTCACCTGGCCCGCACATCGAATGAAGAGGGAGAAAAATGGCAAAAGAGAGTAGACAAAGAAATGCAGGAATTAAGTGAAGAACAAATAAACTGAAGAAATAAACACAAGAGAAAGATGTCTCAGAGGAAAAGGAACCAAGGAGAAAGGGAAGAGTGAATTGAGATGGAGGAAGCAAGATTGAAATAAGTCAAGTCACCTGGGTATCTTTGGTCTATGGTGTAGTGGCCATTATGGAGACTTGGATATCACAGGGACAGGAATGATTGTTGGATGTTTAGATGATTCAAAAGCAATAGTGGGGGAAGGTGAAAGAGGTGGAGGAGTGATATTGCTAATCAGGGATAGTTTCACAGGGAATGTTGTCGAGGAGGGTTTGTCTACTGAGTCAGTATGGGTGGAAGTCAGAAACAGGGAAGGAGCAGTCATTTTATTGGGAGTTTTCTACAGACCCTTCAATAGCAACAGACACACGGGGGAGCAGATTGGGAGGCAGACTTTGGTAAGATGCAGCAGGACCAGGGTTGTTGTGATGGATGACTTTAACTCCCATAATATTGATTGGAACCACCTTAGTTCAAATAGTTTGGATGGAGCAGTTTTTGACAGGCATGTCCAGGAAGGATTCCTGACTCAATATGTAGATAGGCTGACTAGAGGGGAGGCCATATTGGATTTGGTGCTTGGTAACAAACCATGCCAGGTGTCAGATCTCTCGGTGGGAGCGCATTTCAGTGATAGTGGTCACAACTCCATGGCCTTTATTATACTCATGGAGAGGGATAGGAGCAGACAGTTTGGGAAAGTATTTAACTGAGGGATGGGATTGAGTGTAAGAGCCATGAGGTTATGCTGCAGCTCTATAGAGCCCTGGTTAGACCACACTTGAAATATTGTGTTCAGTTCTGGTTGCCTCATTATAGGAAGGATATGGAATCTTTAGAGAGGGTACACAGGAAATTTACCAGGATGCTGCCTGGACTGGAGGGTGTGTCTTATGAAGAAAGGTTGAGGTAGCTTTTCTCATTGGAGCAAAGAAGGATGAGAGGTGACTTGATAGAGGTGTACAAGAATGATGAGAGGCAGATAGAGTGGATAGCCAGAGACTTTTTCTCAAGATGGAAATCTCTATCATGAGGAATTATCACTTTAAGGTAGCTGGAGGTCGGTACTTTACACAGAGAGTGGTGGGTGTGTGGAATGCACTGCCAGCGGTGGTGGTAGAGTCAGAGACATTAGGGACGTTTAAGTGATTCTTGGAGAGACACATGGAAGTTAGTACAATGAAGGGTGTGTAGGTTAGTCTGATCTTAGAGTAGAAAAAAAGGCCGGCACAACATTGAGAGCTGAAGGGCCTGCACCGAGCTGTACTGTTCTATGTTCTATGTTCTATGTCCTGTGTTCTATGTCTGCCAGAAAATTGTTGGTCTCCCAGACAAGGAGTTGAACTTGACTGAGTGTTGCAGACTGGCACATTCCAGGACTACGTGCTGAGGAACACACAAAAGCTTGGGGCAAAGGGGAAAGAGCACTGTCTGAGGCCTTCCTGCTGAAGTTATATGGGGGGGGGGGGGGGGGGGTCCATTCAGTTATTAGACCACCCTGGTGCCTCAAATGCATGTAAATATAATCTGGTTCCAGGAAGAGGTGACTTTGGTTTGTTTGGATGGAGCCAAACCCCAAGGTTTGTTTCTTTCCTTGACACGCTACTTACAGAACCAAACAGCATTTGTGACTGTGTGTGAATAGACACAGAGTGATAGATATATACTTTTATGAATAACGTATATTTTTGAAATAAAAAAATTAGTAGAAGAGTAGAACAAATTAAAGTAAAATTCCACTCTCTCCAAACCTCACCCACTGGAACACTGGGAAAACATGCAGATATTAAGCTGGAATTGCTGGGTTGGCTGAATTAAGTTAAATTAAATGAGGAGAAAACGTACAAAACCTGGTGATGGTCTAAGGCAGGTGGGGGAGAGAATACACATGAGGGCTTTTGCCCGAAACGTTGATTTCGCTGCTCGTTGGATGCTGCCTGAACTGCTGTGCTCTTCCAGCACCACTAATCCAGTAGCATATACTGCCCGTTGAAGTGTCAGGGTCCAGCCAACACCTTTGATAGAAATGCCAACAGCTTGATACGGACTCAATACAAAATGCTAATAGCCAGGGCTGCAGTAATCATCCTTCTCAGAAAGAGCGATTAGCACCCATTACTACAGCAATGGACTTCCACGCGGACGCTGAAACTGATAATATCTGCGCTGAAATGGACAATGGCTGCACTGAAAGTAACAAAGGCTGCGCTGGAACTGATAATGACTTCATCAAAACTATCAACGATTCTGCAATGTGAAAAATAAACAAATCATGTTACAAAGACTCATCACTGACCTATTGTATCACAAGATGTATAAAGGTATCTTGACATGTGCTCCAGGGGGAGAGAAGAGTCGCAGCTGACCACTGTGCTGTTGGTGTCTCTCTCTCTCTCTCTCCCTGGAGTTCTGATATTTCCTTGTACAATAAACTCTGTCACTGAACCCCGACTCTGACTCTGAGACTGGTGATTTCCCCACAACAACTGGTTCTGCGAGCAGCGTTCTTATTATCGGTGCCCTGGTCGAAGGCCATGATTGGGGAGCTCAGGTAGGAACCTATTTGTACCTGCAAACAGGAAGAGTCAGACTGGACCAAATACACAGTTTAAAAGGTATACTGATTGTAATGTCGAATTTGCTACTGTACTGAGTTAAAAATTTTTAAAGTGCATGTCCATGGAGAATATGTGTTTAACTGTATTGACTGTTGTGAGAACCTGCTGCTTGTGCTGAAACAGCCAGAGGACAAGGTAGTGGCTGTCTCAAAGAGCCTGCCCTAAACCAGTTGTTATGACGGGTAGCCCCCCCCCCCCCCTCCCATGCAAAGGTTGAGATTTGAAATGGGAGACCCATAAAAGTTAAGATGGGACACCAGCCCAGACCTAGGGGACCCTGGGAGCACCTTCAGGTGGATTTTAAAGGGCCACTATCACCTTCCCGTGGGAAAACATACTGCCTGGTCATCGTAGACCAATTCACCCGGTGGGCAGAAACATTCCCAACCAAAAGCTGCACTGCCACCATTGTAGCCAGAATATTAGTGGTGGAAGTAATCCCGAGTGGGGGGGGGGGGGGGGGGGGGGGGGGTACTCCTCCAGATCGACTCCAACCAAGGGACGCATTTTACAGGCAAAGTCATGAAGACTGTCTGCCAATTACCCAGCATTTGACAAAAATGTCACATTCCCTATCACCCCCAGAGCTCAGGGATGGTGGAGAGAATGAATAGAACACAAAAATACTTGAGCTAAGGCTACGCAAACCTCAGGCAGAACGTGGGCTGAAGTGCTGCCAGCCAGACTAATGAGATTAAGAGCCACCACAAATCAGGCAACCGGGCCAACGCCATATGAATTAATGACCCCCGGCCGCGCAATGCAATTGCTAGAGACAATAATCACAGGTGGCACCGATGTGAATCCACTAAAAGACAAAATTCGGTGATATGTGATAGAATTAAGCGTCCAATTGAAAGCGATGCGGAAATCTGTAATTGATAAACAGGACAAAAAGGACAAGGCTGGGGAACTCGGAATCTTCCCGGAGATCCCAGCAGCGGGAAGCCGTGTCCTGGTGTGAGCATTGCCCGACAAACCAGGCTTTGCCCCAAAATGGAATTGGCCATGAAGCGCGGTAATAGGTGGGGACACCTGGGCCTGCATAGACATTAAAGAAAAAGGCACATGGAAGCACTGGACCCAACTAAGACCGTTTAAAAACTCCTGTGACCAAACTAATGTCATTGACCATTCCCCAGGTGCAGACAGGAACGGTGGACAAGATGGTCATCCCGGGGGGGAATACCGAAAACACAACAGAACAAACCACACAGAAGCACAGCTGGCCCTCCTGATGAAAACAAAGACTTTGACTGATAACTTTATTTAACTGCAAAAATGTATATACCTGTATGTATTTTACTGTGTTTAAGTGTCACGACTGGCAGGACCATGTCAGGATTTGAGGATAACCTCTTCTATAAAACCAACCTAAGTTTCCATGGGAACCAAACTGTCTGCGACCCACTGGCGCCATCAATAGAATCCCAATCTGTGGCCACCCCAGTGTGGACCCCTCTTGATCCATATACAGTGGACACCTCAGAAGCGCCATGTAAAGGGCAGATAGGGAAATACAAGTGGGGACTCCAGGGTAGATGAGTGGAGTTGGGCAGGACCACCAGCCTGTGGAGCTGGGTTCCCCAGCCTAGGGAAGGCAAGACCCATTTAAAACCCGGTGCTGACCCACTCTGTTTCACAGGGCAGGGATGGGGAGGTGCTTATGCCCTGGTTACCAAAAATGACTCATGCGTCCAGACACAGTGCACTTACCAGTGCTGTACAGTCACCAGGGGACAGTTCACCTGCACCTGCAGTGAGCAGGCATGCTTGAATGTGACCGCGGGCAGATGGTTCATATGTGGTCAGTGTAATGGCACCCATGTCAGTTCTGCCACATGGATGTACCCATTCAATACCAGCTGGGGGCAGGGCACCTGGAGAATCAGGGGTGACAAGGATGGACAGACAGACGGAAGGACAGGACAATGTCTATTACCGAGCAGCGATGGGATTTGCTTTTCTATTCAAGGGGACTTATGCGACAGATACCCCAGACCTCCCAAACCTGTTTGCAATTGGGACAATTGCACCCCTTACTGTACCATGCCCCAACGGGGGACATGTTTGGAGAAGGATAGTGACCCGCTCCATCAGTCAGGAGTTCTGTACTGACTGGCAGATCCCCATTACTTGGGGGTCATCACTGGGATATGAATTCTTGGGATCGCTATCTTTGGGGGGGGGTGTAGCTGGGGTTGTCTGCGCTAAAAACCCAAATTACCTTCTAGGTGGCCTGACTTAGGCAATAATACATCGAAAGCTCTGGAAGCAATTAACACAGAGCTGGCTGAACTCAGACTCTACACACAGCAGACACGCTACACGGTCGATTATCAATTAGCACAGCAAGAGGGAGTTTGTACAATTATTGGTGACAATTATATTGCCCATGTTATTGACGCCTCTCATAACATTACAGAAGCCATCAAGAATATCCAAGACCAGCTATTAATTTTCAACAGGGAGCCACAATTACAGACAGTTGACTAAACTGGTTGCTAGTTAATCTTGGGGGCCTTATTTCGCACACTGGGATAGTTCTCCACATTGCACTTATGCTGGTATTCTGTGTGTGCCTCAGGCGTTTAAAGCTCTACCAACGAGAACTGTACCAGCAGCAAGTGTCACCACAGAAGAGCACCCAAAAAAATTGGCACTCCATGATACCCCTTGGGAGGAGGCATTCCTAAAGGTGACCTACCTCTACATGTGAATTGGGTGGTCTGCGGGAGATCTCCAAAGTCGCCTCCTTGATCACAAAGGGGAGTGTGAAGGGGGAGATGGCAAGGAGCAGGGTGACACTAGGCACATGGACACACAAGTTGGCTGCTGAGCCATCAATTGGCTACTTGACACATAAGATGGCCATCGGACCACAATATGGAGAGAGACAGCACAGCAAACACAGACACTGCCTGGGGCCACCAGAATGCCAGCACAATGCACTCACAACCTGGTTGATTAGTTTAAGGCGGGTGGGGGAGAGAATATATACAAGTAACGTACTCTGCCCGCCGAAGTGTCTGGGTCCAGCCAACACCTTCGATAGAAATGCTAACAGGCTGATATAGACTCAATACAAAGTGCTAATAGCCAGGGCGGCAGTAATCATCCTTCTCAGGAAGAGTGATTAGCGCCCATTACTACAGTAATGGAGTTCCATGCAGACATTGAAACTGACAATGTCTGCACTGAAACTGACAACAACTGCACTGAAATAACTAAGGCTGCACTGGAACTGACACTGACTGCATCAAAACTATCAATGATTCTGCAATGTTTACCATAAACAAACTATGTTACAAAGACAATAACCTCATCACTAACCTATTGTATCACAAGAGGTATAACAGTGTCTTGACATGTGTTCCGGGGGAGGGAAAACCCGCAGGTGACCACTGTGCTGTTGGTGTCTCTCTCTCTCTCCCTGGAGCTCCAGTATTTCCTTGTACAATAAACTGTGTCATTGAACTTCGACTCTGACTCCGAGGTTGGTGATTTTCCCCACAACACAGACCTGCTGAGTTTCTCCAGCAATTTCTGCTTTTGTTCCACTTAAATAGTCTCACTTGTGATTGTAAGCAGTGTATGGGTAAGGTATTACAGCATTTTTAAAGTGCATTTTGCTTCAATAAAGAACATTGAGCACATTCTGTTGCTGGAACTGTCTTGGCTTATTAATATCCAGAGTAAAACCATTGGACCTGGGAAAGTGGGAATAAAAACTTTTGGATGTGAATTGAAGGAAGACCAAGAAATGACAGAAAAGCTCAGGATGTCTGACAGAATGTATGGAGAGAGACAGGGCCAAATGTTTGACAATCTGTCATCTAACATTCCACATTGACCTGGAATATTAATTCGGTTTCCCTGCATGGCTGCTGCCTGGTCTAG
Source organism: Chiloscyllium punctatum (assembly GCF_047496795.1). Classification (NCBI taxonomy): domain Eukaryota; kingdom Metazoa; phylum Chordata; class Chondrichthyes; order Orectolobiformes; family Hemiscylliidae; genus Chiloscyllium; species Chiloscyllium punctatum. The sequence goes on from NC_092783.1 coordinate 55,194,260, forward strand.
AGGTCTTCCCCCAGAATTTCTGTTCTCAGACTTCCAGGATGTGCTTTGCTTTTGTACTGCGGTGAGTTGTACTGTGCATGTCCAAGTAATCCCCACCTAAAAAACCAAGGTTCCTTTGCTCTCTTAAACTGGAGCAAACTGTTGCCAAAACATGAGAAACATAACCATGCCTGTGATGTCTCCTTCATTTTCTGCTTAGGTCTCCCTTGAGAACCTTGTGTCTCCTTCAGATTGGATCGTTGTCCATTGGGGAGGAGTTTGTTGTTGGGGACCTGGGCTTGCAGACATTAAAAGTGGCGGGAATTGAAGAGATGACATAAGGCAGGAGGTGACCTTGTGTTGACTTAAACTGACAATCTAGTTTGGAGAATTTGAAGAGGAGATGTGTACGCTAGGGGATCAATTAAAGCTGGAAGAGAAGGTGGAAGCAGCTGATGGCATATACAGGCAATTTGGGAAATCATTCCCAGAGGAGTATTCCGTTTAACGAGCTTGACAGAGGGAGCACAATGGAAAGAGGAAGCATTGCCTGTACCTAGCCTTCTGGGACTCCTGATCTCTGAAGCTGAGCTTACTGTTTGACACAACCATGAGCGAACTCATGAGGGAGGTTCGACATTATCATCTTGAACCCATATTTATACAGCACCGTTCACTGCCAGCGAAATGCTTTTAACATGTGGACGTTACTGTCGTGTAGAAAAGCTGCTGCAGGCAGTGCAAGAAAGAACGAATCAATGGCTGAATTGTGATTGTACAATGACTTCTCTCTGAAACACAAAAGTGCCACCACAATCAGTTAAACGTTCCTTTATAATTGTAGCATTAAATAAGGCAGCCTCAGTCCCAGCCAGATACAAGTGAGATATTCCAGAAGGCCAGCTGGTGAATGAAAGCATTGGCCTCAATCATTACTCAGTCAAACATTTATTTAGAGGGTGAAGCACTTCAAACATGTACCTCCTAACTCAAACATGTCACAGAGAGGTACAGTACGCTCCAACTCATCCGAGCCAACCAGATATCCTAAATTAATCCTGTCCCATTTGCCAGCACCCGGCCCATGTCCTTTCAAACGCTTCCTATTCATATACCCATCCAGATGCCTTTTACATATTCTTATTGTACCAGCCTCCACCACTTCCTCTGGCAGTTCATTTCATACACACTACACCCACTGCATGAAAATTTGCCTCTTTAGACCCTTTTAAATCTTTCCCCTCTCACCTTAAATCTATGCCCTCTAGTTTTGGATTCCCCCCATTTGGGGAAATGACCTTGTCTATATACCCTATTCCATGTCCCCCATGATGTTACAAACTTCTAAGTACACCCCCCAGGCTATTCAACCTCTCCTTCTAACTCAAGTCCTCCAACTCTGGCAACATGCTTATAAAACCTTTCTAAACCCTTTCAAGTTTAACAGCATCTTTCCTAGAGCAGGGAGATCTAGGAAAGATGCATTGAATGCAGTATTCTAAAAGTGGCCTGACCAATGCCTCATTAAGACGAAGGTTAGATTGGTCCTTTGTTTAATAGGTATAAAAGAATGATACCTGGATTTCGGGGTTTTGGTTATGTGGAGAGATTGGGCCTGATTTCCCTAGAATTCAGAAGGTTATGGGATGTTTTATTGAAGTTTTCAATATTTTTACAGAAAAGACAGGGTGTTTCACAGTATTCCACTGTTTAGGGATTCTAGAACTCAGGGCCATAGTCTGAGTATTAGGGCCAAAGCATTTAGCAGAGATGTTCAGAAGCACTACTACACATAAGAGGTGGTAGATATTTGGAACTCTCTTCCACAAATGACAGTTGATGCTAGATCAGTTGCTAATTTAAATCTGAGATCAATATTTTTGGTTGAGCAAAGGTACTAAGGTATATGGGCCAAAGGCAAGTACATGGAGTTAGGCTACAGATCAGCCATGGTCTCAGTGAATGGTAGAACAGTCTTGTGGGGCTGAATGGCCTACTCCTGTTCCTATGTTTCTTTTCTAGTGCCGCTCCTCCAATGGTCACAACAAATTGTAAATGTAACCAGGTTGGTGATCGGAGCAATTATAATAGATCTCAAACTGTATCAGGTTCAATATCAAGTAGTAATCCTGGAGATTTCATTAACCAACAACAGATAACTGATATACTACTGTAAACAAACTTACTCAACATGCAAAGATTATTTACAGTTTGGAGTACTCAAATACCTACATGTCGAAAAGTGTGGTGCTGGAAAAGCACAACAGGTCAGGCAGTATCCGAGGCACAGGAGAATCGACGTTTCATCAGGAATGAAGACTTTATGCCCAAAACATCAATTCTCCTGCACCTCAGATACTACCTGACCTGCTGCTTTTCCAGCACCACATGTTTTGACTCATTTCTCCAGCATCTGCAGTCCTCCCTTTCTCTCAAATACATACATTTCTACTTTTAAAAAATACACACACACACATACACTGGGGAGAAGACAACAAGAAAATACTCTAAGTAGTACAAACTTCAAAGTACTTTGGACAAGTAACGGCCAATCTAATGAACATGGAATCAAGCACACATTGCCCCAAATGGCATTCAGTTTCCAAAGTCTCAAATACAAGCTGCTGGCCCTGGATTGTCTTCCTGGAACAGCTGTAGTTGTCTGAACCCCCTTTGCTTCAAACAGTGAGGCAAACTCAAAAGAATGCTTTCCTGGAATTTTTCACAAATGGTGAGGACAGTGCAGGAGAGAGAAAGAGAGAGAGAGAGAGAAAACCTGCACAGTTACTGTCTTTGCTGTTTGAAGTCATGTGTCGCTGGACATCGGAGTGCATCTGGGAAAATATAAGCCATAGCTATTAATTTAACCTGGGGCAGTGTTTGTAGAGGAATAAGATGGTGTTATTTTCTGGGTCTGTAGATTGTGAAGGAGCAAAAATGGTCTTTACAGTGATATGTACTTCTTGTCAGATGTGAGAGTTTTTTTAAAGAGAGTTTAAGGGTTACTGTGAATTATTTCTGCCATAAATGCTGTTGGATGCGAATCTTATCAGATCAAGTGGATCGGTTGGAGAGACAAATAGAAGCGATGAGGAATTTGCAACAGCTTACAGTATGTGATGGATGGCAGTTATAGTAAGGGGGGAAAGTCTCAGATACAGTCACATAGATGGGTTAACTCCAGGAAGGGTGAGAGAGGTAGGCAGCTAGATCAGGAGTCTTTTGGGGATATACCCATTTCAAACTGGTATGCTGTTTTGGAATATGTAGGGGGTGATAGATTCTCAGGGGAACGTTGCACAAACAGCCAAGTTTCTGGTATTGAGACTGTCTCTAATGCAATGAGGGGTACGTCGGCTTCCAAGAGATCAATTGTGTTAGGGGATTCTGTAGTCCGAGGTACAGACAGACATTTCTGTGGCCAGCAGAGAAAAAGCAGAATGGTGTGTTGTTTCCATGGTGCCAGGATCAAGGATGTCTCAGAGAGGGTGCAGAATGTTCTCACTGGGGAGAGGGGCCAGCAGGAGGTCATTGTCCACATTGGAACCAACGACATAGGAAGGGAAAAGGTTGAGAGTCTGAAGGGAGATTACAGAGAGTTAGGTAGAAATTTAAAAAGGAGGTCCTCAAGGGTAGTAATATCTGGATTACTCCCAGTGCTATAAGCTAGTGAGGGCAGGAATAGGAGGATAGAGCAGATGAATGCATGGCTGAGGTGCTGGTGTATGGGAGAAGGATTCACATTTTTGGATCATTGGAATCTCTTTTGGGGTAGAAGTAACCTGTACAAGAAGGACGGATTGCACCTAAATTGGAAGGGGACTAATATACTGGCAGGGAAATTCGCTAGAACTGCTTGGGAGGATTTAAACTAGTAAGGTGGGGGGGGGGTGGGACCCAGGGAGATAGTGAGGAAAGAGATCGATCTGAGACAGGTACAGCTGAGAACAGAAGTGAGTCAAACAGTCAGGACAGGCAGGGACAAGGTAGGACTAATAAATTAAACTGCATTTATTTCAATGCAAGGGGCCTAACAGGGAAGGCAGATGAACTCAGGGCATGGTTAGGAACATGGGACTGGGATATCATAGCAATTACGGAAACATGGCTCAGGGATGGGCAGGACTGGCAGCTGAATGTTCCAGGATACAATGCTACAGGAAGGATAGAAAGGGAGGCAAAAGAGGAGGGGGAGTGGCATTTTTGATAAGGGATAGCATTACAGCTGTGCTGAGGGAGGGTATTCCTGGAAATACATCCAGGGAAGTTATTTGGGTGGAACTGAGAAATAAGAAAGGGATGATCACCTTATTGGGATTGTATTATAGACCCCTCAACAGTCAGTGGGAAATTGAGAAACAAACTTGTAAGGAGATCTCAGCTATCTGTAAGATTAATAGGGTAGTTATGGTAGGCGATTTTAACTTTCCAAACATCAACTGGGACTATCATAGTGTTAAAGGTTTAGATAGAGAAGAATTTCTTAAGTGTGTACAAGGCAATTTTCTTATTCAGTATGTGGATGTACCTACTAGAGAAGGTGCAAAACTTGACCTACTTTTGGAAAATAAGGCAGGGCAGGTGACTGAGGTGTCGGTGGGGGAGCACTTTGGGGCCAGCGACCATAATTCTATTTGTTTTAAAATAGTGATGGAAAAGGATAGACCAGATCTAAAAGTTGAAGTTTAAATTGGAGAAAGGCCAATTTTGACGGTATGAGGCAAGAACGTTCGAAAGCTGATTGGGGGCAGATGTTCGCAGGTAAAGGGACGGCTGGAAAATGGGAAGCCTTCAGAAATGAGATAACAAGAATCCAGAGAAAGTATATTCCTGTCAGGGTGAAAGGGAAGGCTGGTAGGTATAGGGAATGCTGGATGACTAAAGAAATTGAGGGTTTGGTTAAGAAAAAGAAGGAAGCATATGTCAGGTGTAGACAGGATAGATCGAGTGAATCCTTAGAAGAGTATAAAGAAAGTAGGAGTATACTTAAGAGGGAAATCAGGAGGGCAAAACAGGGACATGAGATAGCTTTGGCAAATAGAATTAAGGAGAATCCAAAGGGTTTTTACAAATATATTAAGGACAAAAGGGTAACTAGGGAGAGAATAGGGCCCCTCAAAGATCAGCAAGACTGCCTTTGTGTGGAGCCACAGAAAATGGGGGAGATACTAAATGAATATTTTGCATCAGTATTTACTGTGGAAAAGGATATGGAAAATATAGACTGTAGGGAAATAGATGGTGACATCTTGCAAAATGTCCAGATTACAGTGCAGGAAGTGCTGGATGCCTTGAAACGGTTAAAGGTGGATAAATCCCCAGGACCTGATCAGGTGTACCCGAGAACTCTGGGAAGCTAGAGAAATGATTGCTGGGCCTCTTGCTGAGATATTTGTATCATCGATAGTCACAGGTGAGGTGCCAGAAGACTGAAAGTTGGCAAACGTGGTGCCACTGTTTAAGAAGGGTGATAAGGACAAGCCAGGGAACGATAGACCAGTGAGCCTGACCTCGGTGGTGGGCAAGTTGTTGGAGGGAATCCTGAGGGACAGGATGTACATGTATTTGGAAAGGCAAGGACTGATTAGGAATAGTCAACATGGCTTTGTGTGTGGGAAATCATGTCTCACAAACTTGATTGGGTTTTTTGAAGAAGTAACAAAGAAGATTGATGAGGGCAGAGCAGTAGATGTGATCTATATGGACTTCAGTAAGGCGTTCGACAAGGTTCCCCATGGGAGACTGATTAGCAAGGTTAGATCTCATGGAATACAGGGAGAACTAGCCATTTGGATACAGAACTGGCTCAAAGAACTGACAGAGGGTGGTGGTGGAGGGTTGTTTTTCAGACTGGAGGCCTGTGACTAGTGGAGTGCCACAAGGCTCGGTGCTGGGCCCTCTACTTTTTGTCATTTGCATAAATGATTTGGATGCGAGCTTAAGAGGTACAGTTAGTAAGTTTGCAGATGACACCAAAATTGGAGGTGTAGTGGACAGCGAAGAGGGTTACCTCAGATTACAACAGGATCTTGACCAGGTGGGCCAATGGGCTGAGAAGTGGCAGATGGAGTTTAATTCAGCTAAATGTGAAGTGCTGCATTTTGGGAAAGCAAATCTTAGCAGGACTTATATGCTTAATTGCAAGGTCCTAGGAAGTGTTGCTGAACAAAGGGACCTTGGAGTGCAGGTTCATAGCTCCTTGAAAGTGGAGTCGCAGGTAGATAGGATAATGAAGAAGGCGTTTGGTATGCTTTCCTTTATTGGTCAAAGTATTGAGTACAGGAGTCGGGAGGTCATGTTGCGGCTGTACAGGACATTGGTTAGGCCACTGTTGGAATATTGCATGCAATTCTGGTCTCCTTCCTATCGGAAAGATGTTGTGAAGCTTGAAAGGGTTCAGAAAAGATTTACAAGGATATTGCCAGGGTTGGAGGATCTGAGCTACAGGGAGAGGCTGAACAGGCTTGGGCTGTTTTCCCTGGAGCGTCGGAGGCTGAGGGGTGACCTTATAGAGGTTTACAAAATTATAAGGGGCAAAGGATAAATAGGCAAAGTCTTTTCCCTGGGGTCAGGGAGTCCAGAACTAGAGGGCATAGGTTTAGGGTGAGAGGGGAAAGATATAAAAGAGACCTAAGGGGCAACCTTTTCATGCAGAGGGTGGTACGTGTATGGAATGAGCTGCCAGAGGATGTGGAGGCTGTACAATTGCAACATTTAAGAGGCATTTGGATGGGCATATGAATAGGTAGGGTTTGGAGGGATATGGGCCAGGTGCTGGCAGGTGGGACTAGATTGGGTTGGGATATCTGGTCGGCATGGACGGATTGGACCGAAGGGTCTGTTTCCATGCTGTACATCTCTATGACTCTATGACTGCTGATGGATTTTTAACTCTGCACGAAAACAATGTGCTTTCAAAGAAAGAGAGAGACAGCAATCGGCCACTGCTGTTCAGGCAGGACAAAGATGCTCTGACTGAACTTTGAAAATATAAACAGTTGTGCAATTGCAGGTACAAACTAGGCCCATGTGACCTCCCTGATAGTACTCCACACTGTGACTTCATCCAAGCTCCCTGCTCCTTGTAGGTGCTACTTTGTTGTTGTACCAGAAGTAGAAGGTAGGTTTAAATAGGTCCACATAATATTTTTAAAAAGCAATATTTGGATCACATCCCCTCATAATACTTTGTACCTGCTCAAGTGAAACTCCAATTAGAATCCTCCACTGCATATTGCTGAAACTTTGAAACCTGGGGGTGAGTGACAGAGTGGATGCTGCCTGAACTGCTGTGCTCTTCCAGCACCACTAATCCAGTATTTGGTTTTCAGCATCTGCAGTCATTGTTTTTACCTGGATGCTGAAAGGATCTACTCCATGGTGGGAGAAGCGAGTGGTGAGCTACTTTTGTGAACAGTAGCCCATTCCCCTCCCCCCACCTTGTCTCAGTCAAATCCCTCGAACTCAGCACCGCCTTCCTAACCTGCAATCTTCTTCCTGACCTCTCCGTCCCCACCCCCACTCCGGCCTATCACCCTCACCTTGACCTCCCTCCACCTATCGCATTTCCAACGCCCCTCCCCTAAGTTCCTCCTCGTTACCTTTTATCTTAGCCTGCTGGACACACTTTCCTCATTCCTGAAGAAGGGCTCATGCCCGAAACGTCGATTCTCCTGCTCCTTGGACGCTGCCTGACCTGCTGCGCTTTTCCAGCAACACATTTTCAGCTCCCATGGTGTGTAAGGACACTTGCAATGATGTTGAGGAGTTGCAGAATTTCAACCTAGTAACAGTAAAGAAGCAGTGATAGACATCCAAGTCAGGATAGCGTTTGTCTTACTGGGGAACTTGTAGATAGTGATGCCCTCATGTCTCTGTTGTCCTTATCCTTTTATGAGGCGGAGGTGACAGAATTGGAAAGTGCAGTCTTTGTGATCAATACGACCGCCATTTGTGGTTCAGGTGTGAGTTGATGCTTAGATATCTCCTGGATGACAACATCAGCCCTCAGCTTTGCTCAACACTTTCTGTTTCTAGCTTTTGAAAAATATTTTTAATCGACCTGTTCAGAGATGTGAGGACACACCTCTGAAGCAGATGGGACTTGGAAGTCAGATCTCCTCACCCAGAGATAGGAATACTACCACTGGATCACAAGAGCCTTAACATGTGGATCCACTGCCTTGTTGTCCTCTGGTTCAGAGAGTCAACATAGACTTAAAGCAAATTACAATGAGCCTCCTGAATAAGTTTACTGTTCAATTCAGAAAACGTTTCATTAGAAGGCGTTGAGGTGAGATATATTCCAACAACTTCCTCACTGAAAAATAATTTCATTGCAATACTTTATAAATAAGAACACACAATCAATTTGATTATTAAAACATATTTATTCATATAATTATTGCGACTGCAATGAGACTCAACAAGCAAGATGGTAATGCATCTACACCTCAGATGACCCAGGATGCTGTCCCGCTGGATGATAACCTGACGTTGCGCGATTTTTAAGAATGCTGTTGTACACGGAGACATTATAAACGTTGCAAATGTACTGAAAAGATGCTGAAAATATTAATATCATTTACAGTTTTGATTGATTGCTGAGGCAGGTCAATTGAAACTCTGTAGACTGAGACTGATCGATTTTGTTAGCTAGGATATCCAGGGATATGGAGCAAAGACAGATAAATGGAGCTGGCCTGCAGATCAGCCATGAATGATGGGATAGACTTGAGGAGATGGTTGGTCAACTGCTGCTCCCCTGTTCCTAGTTAATGGCTACTTCAGGGCATCTTGCGCATCCATCTCTTTGATCTCTCAGAACGATCTCAAAACCCGCACAGAAGTTGGCTCAGCATGAGGTGGTTATTTTTGACTGCTACAGACACAATGGGCTGAAGGGCCTTTTTCTGTGCTGTAGATCTCGACGACGCTGAGCGAAGAAAATTTCCCCTGCTAACCCTGCTTACCCTCAAGCAAATACCTGACCCTTGTGTCCGATTGCATGTGCCAGTGAAATTTGACGTTTGAAGGCATGGTGATGTCTATGGAAAAACATTGTGATATTAAGAAATTAAGAGGGAGATAATTTTCTAATTAAGGGGAAATCATTTACAACTTTAACGAATAAATGTTAGTATTAAGTACTTTGCAATTGACTCAAAATTGGAAATTAAACTTAACACAATCAAAATGTAGTGCGGGCATCCTCAACAATTCCAGAAACGAATCTGCTAGAACCAGTTACAAAGAAACAAAGAGTTAAATATTGAGAAATATCCCAGATGTAGGACCAGGTTACAAAGTGCCTACACATTACTTGCTTTTAAATAAAAGGCACTTCCAAAATAGATTTTACTCGCAATTCCAATGGGAATGAAAATGTTGCTCCCAGTTCTATGACAATATTAGAACTCTTAAAATGAGAGTTGCTAACTCAGAGACAGGAACTGTGTTAGCCATATTCCCAAAATGGAAAGACCTCAAAATTTACCACAGGCACAGTTTAATATTGTTATTGGTGCCATGTCATAGTCATAGAGCACAGAAACAGACCCTTTGGTCCAACCAGTCCATGCTGACCATAATCCCAAACTAAAAACCAAAAGAACTGCGGGTGCTATAAATCAGAAACAAAAACAGAAACTGGTGGAAAAAGCTCCGCAGGTCTGGCAGCCTCTGTGGAGAGAAATCAGCATAAACATTTTGAGGAACGGTCACTCGATCAGAAATGTTAACTCTGACTTCTCTCCAGAGATACTGCTACACCTACTAAGCTTTTCAAGCAATTTCTATTTTAACCACAAACTAAACAAGTTCCATCCGTCTGCTCCTGGCTCATATCCCTTCAAACCTTTCCTATTCATGTATCAATCCAAATGTCTTTTAAATGTTGTGATTGTACCCTCCCACATCCACCACTTCCACCAAACCACCTTGTTTAAAAAAGTTGCCTCTCATGTCATTTTTAAATCTTTCTCCTTTCACCATAAAAATATGACCCCAGTCTTGAAATTCCCCATCATTGGGAAAAGTCAACCACCATTAATCATCTATGCCTCTCATTTTATGAACTTCTACAAGGTTGCCTCTCTACATCCTATGATCCAGTGAAAAAAAGCCCCAGCCTATCCAGCCTTTCTTCATAACGCAAACCTTCCACACCCGGCATCATCCCTTGTAAATCTCTTCTGAGCCCTCTCCAGGTTGATAATAGTCTTCCTCAGTATTCCTGAAGAGGCCTCACTAATGTCCTGTGCAACCTCCTTAAAATATAGGAGCAATCAAATACTCCACACAACATCAAGCTGACCCAAGCTGTCAGGAAGAAATTAGATAGGTGATATTTAACTGCAAGATATATGATTGGGAGATTTTCTGGAGGTACACTTGATTTACCTTTTGCAGATTAAGGGAAACTGTCTTCACATGGTTAAATGGATTACATAACATCTCCTAGCTTCTGGAAATTGATTTCTAAACTTCTCTACTCATCTTTAAGCATCTGCTTGGAGCTGAACACTTTGAATAAGTATTTGGTTACCTGTCCCTATATCTTTTTATAAAGTTCAGTGCTGAACTTTGCTTGATACTGCATGTGTGGAACACCTTGGGATACTTGATTATGTTACAGGCATTATATAAATACAAGTCATTGTGGTTAATGATCTACTAAAAGATTAGGAATTGACTTTCTGTAGATGTATTTGGTGTACCACAAGGACAAAGTCCCTGATTTAATGTTTTAACATTGTCATATGAATTTGATAGATTATTTCTAATTTATATGACAGTGCAGGAGTGGAGACATGACTTTAATCTATGTAAACATAAAGCCAATGCTTCCCAAAATGAGGACTTGCATCCTAAGTGGGGTGACCAACTGAGATGTTGGTATTGTGAGTTCTCAGGTATCAGTGACCTCAGGAGGTCCAGACAGCAGGAGCCCACTCCTTTCCGCAAGCACAGATATATCTTCAATTAACATCCACTGCCTGAATACATTTAAATCCTCAATTAAAATACAATTAACAGACTGGTTTAAGCTGGATAACAAGTTACAGTTCTCTCTTACATCCTCACTACTCCCACACCTTCCACCCCCACCTACCTTTGATGTTTTGCATTGCCCACAATGGGCCTTGTGTGTAAATACTCAGGGTGTTGTTACTGGCGGTGATTAGCCGTTTACAAAAACAAAGTCACGGTGATTTTGGTGGCGGGAAGGTCGTTACGTTATGCGTGATAACACTTCTGGGGTAGAAGAAACCCCCCTGCATAATAAGTGATTAATTGTGTCCCAAATCTTTTGTGTGATGAATGGTGTCAGCACCGAAGGGCTTTCTCCGACCTGAATGGGTCAGCTCTATGCCCTTTGGGGTTTAGAAGAACAAGGAGCGATCCTACTGAACTGTGGAAGCTGAGGTGGTCACCTATTAGCAGGGTCACTGGGTTGGCAATGGGGATCTTGGTTCAAATGCCTCCGTGGCAGATGGTGAAAATTTGAATTCAATAAAATCTGGAGTAGAGAGCTGGCCTAATTGCAAACACCCACGTGGCTCAGTAACTCCCTGAAGAGAAGGAAATCTGTTATCCTAATGAACAAATAAAAAAAAATCTTGAGGGGGACTGATAGGACAGATACTCAGCGGATGTCCCCCTTATTGTGGGGAAGACTAACCAAGGGGCATAGTTTCACAATAAGAGAGTCTCCCTTTTAGTATGGAGAAAAGAAGCATTTCTGTTGTCAGAATTGTTCAACACGTGGAATTCTCCTCGCCATAAGGTAGTGGAAGCTGAATATTTGGACACATTCAAGCCTGAATTAAATAGATTTCTGATAAAGAGATGAATCAAGGATTATGGGGTGCAGATAAGGATGTGGAGCTGGGACCACAGACAGATCAGCCGTGATCTCATTGAATGATGGTGCCAGATTGAGGGATCAAATGGCCCACCCTGCTTCTATGTCATCTACCAACATCAATTTCTTCTTTGATTGTTTTCTAAAGCTAGAAGACAACCTCCTTAAAAAAAAACTGCGTGGGTTTCCTCCGAGTGCTCCGGTTTCCTCCCACATTCCAAAAATGTGCAGGTTAGGTGAATTGGCTATGCTAAATTGCCCACAATGTTAGGTGCAGGGGTAAAGGTCGGGGTGTGGGTGGGTTGCGCTTCGGCGTGCGGTGCTGTTTTGTTGGGCTGAAGGGCCTGTTTCCACACTGTAAGTAGTCTAATCTAAACTGCAGAGGCTGAAAATCAGAAATTGCTGGAAAAAACCCAGCAGGTCTGGCAGCATCTGTGGACTGAAATCAGAAATAACATTTTAGGTTCAGGGAAAGATATGTAGAAGATAGGATGGAGGGCGGGGGGGGGGGGGGGGGGGGGTGGGGAGAGAAGAACAAAAGAGCAAACGATAGGTGGCGATGGATCCCAGAGAGAGAGCGAGAGATCACCACAGGAAATGACATCAATCCAAAGAAACCAAAACAAATAAATAGCGGGCCACTAACACCAGTGCTTCACTGGAGGCTCACTGATGATGTTATCTATTATGGTGACGAAACATCTGAAAGTGAACCATCCAGCTCAGTGAGCAAACTTACACCCAGCGAGAACAGCAATTGGGCAGAGAAAGGAATGGGATAAAGGTGAGCCCCAGGGGAATCAATAACTGCAAATGGGGACCGTTAGTAGCTGACAACAGGATGGCTGTGATAGCAGTTCATGTGATGACAAGGACTGGAGAGTGGGGTCTGGGGCAAAGATATTTGAAGATGCTCTGGCTCTAAAATTTTAACTCTAAAATTGAGTCCTGAAGGCTGTAGATTTCCCAAGTGGAAAATGAGGTGCTATTCTTCCAGCTTGTGCTGAGATTTGCTGGAGCACTGCAGCAAGCCTGAGACAGAGATGTTGGTCATGGAACAGGGTGGGGTGTTGAAGTGACAGGCAACTGGAAGCTCAGCGTCATTTTGTGGACAGAACGTAGGTGTTCTGCAAAGTGACCTCCCAGTCTAAGTTTCATCTCCACAGCGTAGAGGTGACCTTTCAGAAGAAGATCTTTTACGTTGATGGGAGAGGGGGTGCAGTGAGGAGGGGGGGGATGGGGTTTGATGAAGGCAAGAAAGAGGAAAAGGTAGATCCTGTGGACTATTCCGCCTGGCAATGTCTGTGTTGGATTGATGTTAGGCAGGAGAATCAAATGTTGTAGGAGCAGGTGAGGAATTCATAACACAGACAGATCAGACACTACCTTACTGAATGGCACAGCAGGTTCAACAGGCCAAATGGTCTAATTTTGCATGTTCACATCAAACACCTTTCTGCCAAGTGAAGGAGCTGTCGTACCTAAATAAAAAGGGGTGTGAGATGGGATGGTGGGGGGGGGGGGGGGGGGGGGGGGGTTGACTGATGACGGAATATTGAAGGACATATTTAAAATAAAATGGAAATATCAGACACAGCATCTTCATTTGTTTTACTTCAGGCTGTGAATGGTGAGTGAGCCACAGTGGGTCACGAAAGCCACTCACTGCAGGAACACATCAATGAAATGCACACGTTGTATGAGCTGGCACGCAGAACTGTGAATGGTGCTCACTAACACAGGCATGACCTCCAGATAACCCAGCAGTTGGGATTGTCCAGATCTGTTGAATCAGCCTTTCAATTTTGTTCAGCGTAATTTCATGTCAGCCCCATTTAGTAGCTGGAATCCAGAAGGAACACAAACAGCAGTGGGAATAGGCCATTTTGCCCTTTGAGTTTGCTCCTGCCACTCTATACGACCACGGTTGGTCCTCTATCTTAATGCCATATTTCTCATTCCCCCGTACCCCAAGAAGCCTTCAAAATCAAAAACATTATCTATCTTTTGTGAATATATTCAGTGACTGAGTCTCCACAGCTATGGTGAGAATCCCAAATGTTCAGTACCTTTTGAGTGAAGAAATCTTTCCTTATCTCAGTCCTAAATGGTCTGTCCTATATCCTGAGACTGTGCCTTGGTTCTAAACTCCTCAACCAGGGAAAACATTCTCCCTGCAGTTAGTCTATCCAGTCCTGTTATGAGAACGCCTCTTTATTATCAGACCATAGGACATAGGAGCAGAAATTAGGCCATACTGCCCACACCAAGTCTGCTCCGGCATTCAGTCATGGCTGATAAGTTTGTTAACCTCATTCTCCTGCTTTCTCCCTATAAACCTTGATCTCCTTGACAATCAAGAACCCATCTATCTCTGTCTTAAATATATTCAATATTCTTCTACACTCCAGTGAATACTGTCATAACCAATCCAAGTTTTCTTCACACGTCAGTCCTGCCATCTCAAGATCCAGTCTGGTAAACCACCACTGCACTCCCTGCTTCGAATAAAGAGGTTACAACTTCAAGGAATACCCCAGGTCTGGTCTTACTAAGGCCCCATATAACTGTGGTAAGATGTCCCAACTTCTGACCTCAGATCTTTCAATGAATGCCAATACACAATTTGCTTTCCTCATTGCTTGTTGAACCTTCCTGACTATTTTCACTGACTGGTGTCCAAGATCATCCAGATCCCTCTGTACATCGACATTTCACAATCTATCAGCAGCTAAATAATACTCTTCCTTACCATTTTTCACATCGAACTGCATAACTACATTTAGCCACGTTGCACTGCATCTGCCATGTGTTTGCCTACTTACTCAACTTGTCTAAATCTCCTTGAAACTTTCTTGTCCTCACAATTCACACCCTGTTTTGTGTCAACTCTGAAATGTTGCACTCGGTTTCTTTATCAGGTCATTTATATATTGTGAACACATGGCCCTATGCTGGTACAATTACATTTAAAAGGCAACTGAATGGGTATGTGAATAGGAAAGGTTTAGAAAGATCTGGGCCAAATGCTGGCAAATGGGACAAGATTAATTTAGGATATCTGGTTGGCATGGAAGAGTTGAACTGAAAGGCGTTTCCATGCTGTACAGCTCTATAACTTTATAACATGGCATGTTTGTTGTCAACAATTAAAATAGTGTGATTTAAGCAAAGTGAAAATACTCAAAAGCCCTCTGGAGGATTCCAACAGCTGATGGACAGCATAATTCCTCTCATTTCAAGCTGGCCATTTCAAGCAGAACCAAAGGTTCTGAAAAGCACCTTTGAGACACTCTCAGTGAAGTCCCAACAGAAGAAATATCCATTCGCTGGTAACATCAGTTTTCATCCTCTGCTCCAGTGGGTCAGCCAGAAACTGAAGAGAAAGTGTATGAGGGGATCAATGTTGGAACAAAATCACTTCAGATGGATTAACATTTCCATTGGATTATAACTCCCCTTCTCCCCAAATTCAATTTAAAATATTTATGCAGCATCAGACACAACTTTGCACTTTACAGCCAATGAAGCCCTTATTAAGCGTAGCTGCTTTTGTCACGTAAGAAATCCAGCAACCAATTTGTGCACAGCAAGTTCCTACAAACAACAATGCTATAACAGCAGATAACCTGCTTTCATAATGTCGATTGAGGATAAAATCTTGGCCACTGAGAAACCAGATGGAACAGCTTTGCACATCTTGGACCTAGTGCCCCTGGATCATTCACTACCTGGAGGGGAAGACAGGGCTTCAGTTTAAAGTTTCATCTGAACAATAGTTTTGCCAACAGTGCAGTGCTAACTCAGTGCAGTACAGAGTTCCAGAATCAACTTCGGCCCAAATCTCCTGATATGGGGACAGCCCTCTGACTCAATATATGTTGCTGATATCCCTCAGTAGCCTGAGGAAGTCCCAGAGTAGGTGAACCCACGATACTGATGCAAAACTTTAAACTTTGGATTGCACATTTACCTTGCTCATGCTGCTCAGCGACTTGCCCTATACTAGGTCCTATTTGCCCTCTACCTACCCTCCCTTTTTGCACAAACTAAGAACATTCACAGCCAAGCTAAAACCTGCTCGTAAGCATAAGTCAATTCCAGCCTAGTTCAACCTCTCTCCCCGTGCCTTTTATGTTCACACCCAGCCCCAAACAACAGCAATGCTCACCCTCTGCCCACTCCAACCTCCCCAAATGCCCAACCCACAGGCAGTGCCTTTATTATAGGATCATAGATTCCCTACTGTGTGAGAACAGGCACTTCAGCCCAACAATTCCACACCGACCCTCCGAACAGAAACCCACCCAGACCCATTCCCCTATCCTATTATCACCCCTTATTCATGCACATCCCTGAAAAGTATGGGCAAATTAGCATGGCCAATTCACCTAACCTGCACATCTTTGGACTGTGGGAGGAAGCCAGAGCACTCAGAGGAAACCCACACAGATACAGAAAGAACATGCAAACTTCACACAGTCACCTGAGGCTGGAATCAAACCCGGCTCCCTGGTGCTGTGAGGCAGCAGTGCTGACCACTGAGTCACCGTGCCATGAGCTAATCAAGAGTTGCAACCATTATTTTGGAAAATATTTTCTGTTGTTAAACCAAGCTGGAAGTAGCATTAATATAATTGAACTCTTTACAGAATTCGGCACCTACTGATGAAGCTGGTATGGGAAGATCAGGCCAGAAATGCAGAGCTTCGTCCTTGTGCAAAAAGCAGAGGAGCAGGAAGTGGCAATCTGATGGTGCTGGACATTTTCTCCAAACTCTCACCTTTCTTCTTAAACTTCCGGAGCGGGACTTGAAATCACAACCTCAGAGAGGTGCTACCCACTGAGCCACAACTAACACCTACGACAAGAGCTCTCCGAAACAAAACAAAAAGTGAAAATGCAAGAAAGTGGCTCACACAGCCTCCACAAAATATGCTTCATTGCCTTTACATTTCTTTTTAATTAACTCTGTCCATCTTTTAGGCGTGCCTGAAAGAGTACCATACTTCCTTCCCACATATGCTGCTGATTGCTCTGTTTCCTTTTCTACGGGTTTTGAATTTTCAACATTTTATTGCCATCCTGTCCATTTCTTTTACAAAAAAATCTATGCTTCATTCAATAAATGATGAAATGGAGTGGGAAATGAACAGCAAATAAGAACATTAAACATTGAAGAGGTTTGCGTTACTGCTGATAAGGGATATTACGATGGTAAGTCAACGTGGCAGGCACTTAGCAATGTAGCCAGCTGTTACTATTCCAGAGACTTGGTCTGACTCCAAACATCAATATTACTGCAATGCTTTTTATTATTATTCCTTCGTAGGATGGGGGCATTGCTGGCTCGGTCAGAATTTATTGCCCACCCCCAATTATCCATATTGCAGTTAAGAGTCAAGCACATTGCTGTGGTCTGGAGTCACATGTTAGCCAAACCAGGTAAGGATGGCAGTTTCCTTCCCTAAAGGACATTAACAAACAAGATGGGTTTTACCTCATCAGCAATGGATTCATGGCCATCATTAGACACTTAATCCCAGATTTTAAAAACGGAATTATAATTCCACCATCTGCCATGGCTGATAGTCAAATCCAGACCCCCAAAATGTTACTCGAGTCTCTAAATTAACAGCCCAGCAATAGTACCACTAGACCATGACCTCTTGAGTGGAATGACAGTCATTCAA